>NW_026126649.1:0-600000 GCF_943737965.1 Phodopus roborovskii | reverse complement strand
TTCTTTCAACTGTTTGATTGTTTTTTCTTTGCTTTTCTTAGTTACTTTAAGAGACTCGTTCATTTGTTTCAACATTGCTTGGTCTTTTCCTTAACTTCTTCCAATTTTATGTTTGTTTTTTTCTTCCATTTTTTAAAGGGATTTTTCTCATATCATCTTGGAGTGCTTCTATCATTTTTATGAAGTCATTTTTAAACCATTCTCTTTTGCTTCATCTACTTTGGTGTGTTCAGGTCTAGTTTGTGTAGAATCCTAGATTCTGGTGGTTTCGTTATTGTCTTTCTACTGTTAGGTATTTTCTGGTATTGCCATCTTCCCATCAATTCTACCAGTGGGTGTAGATGGAGTCTCCCTCTACGGTACTCTCCTGGTGGGTGTTCGTAGGTCTGCAGTTAGATCGCTATAGCCTAGGTGGTCCAAGCTCTCTAGTAGGTCTTTCTTCTGGCAGGGCCCAAGTGATGAGGGTCAAAGGTCAGGATGGGTTTCATGGTGGTCTGTCTGGATAGGTGGGCCTAGGGTGCTCAGAGTAGATCCAGGAAGTTCCCTGGAGGTGGAGGGGTTGTTGGTCCTTATCGGGCCAATGCTCAACCAGAGCAGTGGGACATTGGGCTCAGTAGGGCATAGTAGGAGGAGGGCAGGTTTAGGTGGGGGTATTGTGGATCAGAGTACAGGGACTGTTATTTCTGGGTGACAGCTTAAGGGAGGAGTTAGATTTTGAGCTAACCTAGGAAGTTCTCAGGGAAGGGTGGGGGGATGGACCTGATCTTGTCCCAGACTCACCTCTGACAGAGGCTCAGCTATGGGAGTCAGAAATCAGGTAGGTAGGGACTCAGGGTGATCACACATGGATTTGCCAGTCTTCAGAAGAGACCTCCAGCAGAGGCCTGGCAATAGAGTTCAGGAAAACTAATTTTAAAAGTTCAAAGAAGATCTTTGATAATAACTGAAAAGCTGTGATGGTGAGGTCTTTGAAGGACACCTAAGCCCAAATGAGGATCCTAGTTAATGATGGTCTCAGAAGTGATATGACACAAAACTACAAGAAAATCCTTCAGATTCTTAAGAAAAAGAAACTGAACATGTGACAGTGTAAGGTGGCTAATCATGACCCTCACCTATGGTCATTTGTTGGCAATTGTAACTCTGTAGAACTTCTCACCAAAAGAGCAATCAGTTTCTTCATCTCCTGTATCTCTGTTAGATGTATGATTTGTTTCAATTGATGTGTACAACTGAGCAGAAATGACAGTGTATCCACTGGACTATGGTTCAAAAAGTCCAGAATACTTCTTGTCCAGAAACTGTGTAAATCAGTCCAAACCAGACATCAGGAGGAGGGATGGGATAGGTCCAAAGGAAATAGAAATATCATGTCTCCGTCAATGCCTTCCCATGCCAAATGGGAGCACAGAAACATGCTAGCAGAGACAATTTCAAAGTGCTCACCTGCAGAACTTTGAACTGAATATACAGTTTCTTGAGTTCTTTGAATATTTAGAGATCAGCCCTCTGTCAGATGTAGGGTTGGTGAAGATCTTTTCCAAGTCTGTGGGCTGCCGTTTTGTCTTGTTAACTGCATCCTTTGACTTGCAGAAGCCTCTCAGTTTGAGGAAGTCCCACTTATTAATTGTTGATCTTAGTATCTGTGCCACTAGAGTTATGTTCAGGAAGTTGGAGAGGGAACTGAGATTGATGTGTAAAATAAGAAATAATAATAAACATATATAAAAAATAAAATTTATTTGAAATTCCTCCTTATCCTTGTCAGATTAGCTAATACCAAAAGAACAATGACAACAGGTGTTCTTTTGGTATGGGAATGGGGAACAGTCACTGCTGATGGGAGCGCAAATTAGTGCAGTCACTATGGAAATCATTGTGGGGGTTCCTCAAAAACCTATAGAGATCTACCAACCAATCATCTATTTAGTATGTCTCTCTTTATACCCTCCAAACAGGTTCAAAGGAACCTATAACTACTATGTAGATATCTAATCATCCGTGCTCACTGAAACTTTATTCACAATAGACAGGGAATGGAAACAATCTAGATATCCAACAACCAATAATATATTACATTTTTATAGTGAGATAATTAGTAATAATTTTCTACTAAAAAAAATAAAATTGCAAAATTTTCAGGTAACTGGATGCATCTAGAGTCATTCTTCAAGAGGTAATCTAGACCCAGAAAGACAAACACTGCGTATTCTAACATGTGGGTTTAAGTTTGAAGTCATTACAAATGTGTATTGAAATTGCAATACCCATAGAGGTCAAGAAAGTTGTAAAGGCTCATGGGAGTGGAAGATGTTTTAAGAGAGGGGAGACAGAACACAGGTGGTATAAAGAGAAAATAGGGAATTATGGGCAAGAAGGATTAAATGGTATAGAAGTGGAAAGTAGGGTAAAGAGAGGAATTGGGTAGGATAACTAACACTAAAGGCCTCTTGAAGAAGTGACATGGAAATCTAACACTGTGGAATAAACACACATATAAAAGTGTTCAAATGGAGTCATCCAGTAATGGGATGAGCAAGATGACACCTCTCCATATAGACCATTAGATACCTCATGGTAGGATATAAAAACCAGTTTTGAGTTGTTTGCCAGTGGGGTCCTCAAGACCACTCAATATTATAGGTCATTGTCACTGTTCTTGCTTACCCTGATCTTGATGGTGAAATCCCATTGTGCTTAAGAATGAAGGAGCATTCTTAGACACAATACCACATAACTTCATGGAAAAGTCTTGTATAGATCAGTTATTTTTTGTTTTTGGTTTTTTTTTTTTTTTTTTTTTTTTTTTTTTTTTTTTGTTAAAACTCTAAACAAAACTTCAGAGCCTGCATGATGGCTCAGTAAGAAAAAGTGTTTGCTCCCAAGCTTGATACTGACATGTTAGAAGCAGAGAACAAACTCCATGTTCACACCATAGGATACCTAGGCTCTAATACTGGCCCTTCTCCCTCTTGTAATAGCACAATTTCAGCTAACTTCTTTCATGGGTATACATAAAAAATGTGGTTTTCTCTTTCCATTTATTTGGAGAGATATTTGAATGACAAGTGCTAGACACTACTAAACCATAGCTCACTGGAACTACACAGATCTTAGTACCCCCACTGCCAGTTCAGCAAATTGCTTTAAAAGCATAAAAGCAGCCTAGGCAGAGGGAAATGAGGTATGGGAGTTGAGGGCACTAGTTTGAGATGGGGATGGTTTACAGGAGCAGCACCAACACTGGTTAGTATGGAACCCGAGTTAAACTGATTTCCACAGGAGCAGAATGATGGTCAGGCCACTAATTAGTAGCCTTTGACTCTGCACAGAATTACATAGGATTTTGTTTTGTTTTGTTATAAAGAAGTAGATCTGATTGGGGAGATAATATCCCTAACATAGATTGCAAAACCATGGCATAGGCAAGTTGGTTAGAAGTTAGCCTGATCTACACAACGAGTTCTGCGCTAGAGAGTGAGTGCTACATACTGAGACCCTGCTTCAAACAAACAACAAACCCAAAACAAAAACCAGAAACAAGCCAAGAGTGAATGTGCACACTTTTAATCCCAGCACTCTATCCCTGCGAACCTGGTCTATTTAGCAAGACTCAGGACAGCTGGGGCTACAGAGAAAGACCCTCACAAATAAAACAAACCAGAAACAAAACCAAATCTGGCTCAAAGTAAAAGTTTTGTCTCCCGGAGGATGGCATACATCAGGCTTTAAATAACCTAATTAGAATTTCGGGTTATTTTCATAGAATCAATATGAGATTAGCAGACAAATTAAAGGAGTCAGTCTTTCATTTGAGGCAAAATACAATTAATATTACTGGGAGTGGTACTACATGCTTTTATTCTCAGCAGTTAAGGAGGGAGACATAGGTAGGTAGACATACAGAGACATAGGATAGCAAACACACACACACACACACACACACACACACACACACACACACCAACCAAAACTACCCATATCAAAACACAACTACTGATCCCAAGTTTGGAGTAAACACCAAACTTTGTCCTTGTTGATCTAAGAAGGTGACCAAGGGTCAAGAACACAATGATCAGGACACAAAGTGTATTGAAGGAGGAAGTCACTCACACTTCCCAGCTCTTGGCAAGGCAGCCTGGTGAGATCATACATATGGCTGCAGGAAAGTAGCCTGGAGAGTAAGAGGATCTCTGTTTATTTCTAAATCAAGATGCTGAGGATAGAGACATTCTGTATATTCAAGAGGAAATGCAGATGATCAGGAACAGACAAAGCAAAGCAGAAAAATTTTACTTGTGTACAGTCAGGAGACAAGGACAATAAGACAATTTCACAGGTGAGTACTGTCAGGAGACAATGACAACCAGGACAATTTCAAAGGTGAGTACACTTTGAAAACACAAGTACAAGCAGGAAAATTTCACATGTGTGTACAGGAAGAGGACACAAGAGCCAAACAGCAAACTTAAACAAGTGCCAAGCAGGACAATTTCAGAGATGTGCACAGTCAGAGGCATCGACTTCAGAACATAGAGTATAAGGTTAGCAGGACACAGCAAAAAACTACACATCAGCTTTTTCCATAGGGAATACCTGGGGCACAGAAGTTTTCCAGAAGAACAATGATGTCACCTAACTATAATGAGAAGCCACTTCTTGAAATAAAAGACACATTTATGTAGAAAATTGAAAAATGTAAAATCTACGTGGAAGATGTTAAAATGGTACAAAGATAAAATAAAGCTTTGGAAATACACACACAAAAAATATTATAACAAAACAAAATAAAACCATACCACAACAATCCCAAAATAATACTTTTGCATGATTTTTAAGTCTGTTTCCTGGTGTAAGTGAGTAAGTCTAGCCCACTCCTAGAGAGTCAACTTGGTCCTGAAGGTCCTGGACTGACACTCAGATTGTCTGTACATCGTGAGCAAGTTGTTGAGACAGCTTGGAATATGATTTTATTGCTATTCCCATGCCTGCGGAACCAGTGGCCAGGGTTCCTGAAATACAAAGTCCAACCAATATTGGAATGGATTGGACTGCTCTCTTGTTCCTCTGAGTGAAATTGTCTATGCTACGTATTGGGATGGGCACATCCCAGGTATTATTTCTAAATCTGGAAGGAGGGTAGTCAGGACACACAACCCTGCCCAATTATCAGGCAGAAAGGAATAAGCCAAGCTTTTGCCACAAACTAGGAATTGTCCAGGCCCAGCACATAGAGCTGCAGATGCATTAATCATTGAAAAGCAAGAGATAAAGGAGGCTTGTCCTACACCTCTACAAAAGCTGTCATTCTTTTTTTATTTTATTTATTTATTTTATATAACCAAGTCCATTTAAATGAAAATAAACATTTATAGACCATATTTGGGAATTTGGGCGTCGTTCTTTCCAAACTACTTCCTGATGGTAAATGGCACAAAGCTATTATTCTTAAAATGTTTGCAAAGGCATGAGGAATTATTTAATCCTGTGGGCTGACTCTTAAAAGGGACTCTAAGTGTGCAGTTATCCTTCCCCATGAATTCATAATTAGGCAACAAGAAATCATTAAGCACAGGGACTGTTAGGGACCAGGAGGTTCCCGAGGTCAAATATAGCCAACAGTCTTTTGCTAGGCTGGGGTTGGTAATGTTTAAATCATAATGGGTAGCAGACAGAATATCTGACATTTGTGAGTAATGTCTGTACCGCTGGGTTTGGGAAGTAATAATGGATAATAATCTATATGAGGAATCAGAGAGTCAATCATGCTTTTGATTTTTTCTGGATTATGATTTCTCTGACCTGTTTTGTCAGTCCACCATGAGAAACATGAATGGGAGCTATCTTATTGCAACAGGCTGTTTTTCGAGGCGGTGCAAATCGTGAAACCTGAGCATATTTGTTGGAGCAGAGATCCTGAGGGATCGTTCCCTAGTCTTCTCCAAATTACCCTTCATAGCTTAAAAAGGGGACTGCTATAAAGTATGATTGGTTATTATGAATACACTATTGAGAGGTGCCATAATACCTGGCATTTATTTGATCCATAAATATGCACTCCTTTGGACTAGGGCTGGCTGTCCATTAATAATGGGAACGGACTTAGTTTTGTTAACATGTATCCAGTCTTTGGTGACTCCCCTGGTAAGGACAAACTACATGAATAGATGATCAGTTTAATCTCCTCAATCAACATATTGAGTGAAGGAACCAGTTATAAGGTAGATTCCTCCCCTGCAATCACATAGGGCTCCATATAATGGTTTTATCAATTCATTTGCATCAATGAGCTGAACAAATCCTTCTTCTGAGTGAGGGGCCAATAGGAGGGAGGCCCAAAACATAATGTATGTCTTCATCTCTGGAAAACAGAAAAGAATAAAAATTATCAGGAGGGATACTTCCCGTGAAAGAATTTATGTTAACATATATTTGTTTAACTAATCTCGAAGAGAGCCATCTGGCTGACTTCATTTCTTTGAAGTAAAAGCATTCTGATCCTTGGCCCCATATTAGGACTGGGTCCAGGCCATGGCATGTGTTATCTAGGGGGTCTCACCACGTGAATCTGGTGAAAGTTTTTTGTGTATTAAAGTGACAGATTCGCATGACAACAGATTTTCCATCATCGTAAAGATGTTAAAATTTAATAATGAAGATATCATGTCTAAGGCTATTTCTTGGCATGCCTCTGGTAGGACACCAGTTTCTCCCCTTTTAATTTATTAAAAGTTAAGTTAAGCATGAGGTTATCTGTTGAGCAGCTGAGAGCTTTTCAGTGGTAAGAGGCCATTGATCAACCCATACTGCCTCATTGGAGAGCCATGTAATTGTGTTCTCTCTGCTTATTGTCTGACATGTGTCCTGTCCCACTGTGCACTCCTTGTAGTGATGGCAGAAGTGAACTAAATAATGTCTTCCTCATAGCATTTATGTCAGGCATTTTATCACAGGAACAAAAATTCTAACATGTAGGATGGGCAGAATATAATTCCAGCCAGGTTCAGAACCATCATATAGAACCCAGGAAATCAAAGCAAGGCCTGGAAAGTCTGCCTACTGTGTTCCCTGCCATACAAAGACATGGGAAGGGTACCAGTATCGATCCCATAAAAGATGCCTTACGTTGTACCCAGCTCATTGTTGGTGAAGAGATGGCAAGAACATCTAACTTTCTAAAGCACAGCCCAGGATAAATAATTTTGATCAGTTAGTAATCTCCTGAAGCTATCACCTGTCAAATGGAACATCCTGACTGCATGACAGCCTCTGAGATCAGGTTCCTGGGATTCCTGCACTGGATTAAACAGGCACATGTAACAGCAGTGGATTCTAGCTGTTCTTCAGTCATTCTGAAGTGGAGTGGAACTCTTATCCAGTGTTAATTTGATACCCCAACCTCCAGTCACCAATATGTGTGGATGGCACATTCCACATGGCATCTAGTGCTCTTTCACTACTGATGTCTAATTTAATATCCAGAATGGACAGAGTTCTGAGGATTCACCATTCTGTGTACCACAAAATTTTGACAAAGATAGTGCTCAGGAGCAAAGGCTGCAGCCTTTATATGCATTCACAGAAAAGATTTCTGTCTTTATACTCCATTGGGCAGAGATCTCAGGAGGGGAGGACTGTGGAAGGGAAGAAGACAAGGACAAAGAAAGACATGAAGAGAGAGAAGCATAAAAGAGAGTTGAGGATTGTGACATTGAACTATGGACTGGATACAGTGGGACTGACTCCAATAAGGCAGGTTGGTTGGGATGGTGAATGGAATAGGATGAGATGTAAACACTACATTGGTTCTGCCTCCACCAGGCAATCACCAATTCATTCATGTGATGCATTTTTGCAAAGCCTAAGACTGATTCCATATTTATCCCTCCAGTAATCATTAGCATGAGTAACAATTCCTCACCTCTACCCCCCCCCCCGTGCTAACGTTCTAACTTTCCTGGCCAAGACATATGCATATTAATAAACAATAGCCCTTTCTTAATGCCTCAGAAGCTCCACTATCAAGAAGAAAGAGGAGATGGAAGAAGTAAAACAATAACTATGAATAAGGTTACTGACTGCAAGCTTAGCAGCTAGGAAGAACCATGATTAATGCTATTAGCCAGGAGGTAGTGGTGCACACCTCTAATCCCAACACTTGGGAGGTGGACGCAGGAAGACTTCTGTGAGTGCACGGCCAGCCTGGTCTACAAGACAGCTTCCAAAGCCACAGAGAAAACCTGTTTCAAAAAACCAAAGGAGGTGTGAGGGAGAACTACTAAATGCAAGCTTAGCAGTTATCAGAAGTAATGTGAGCATGACTCTAGTAATCTTATCAATACCATATAGTAGGTCCAAGGCTATTAATGGCTTTTGCCTAAATATTGCAAACTTAAAGCAAGGAAACAGGAAGTCCTAAAGATTGCAGTGTGTCAAAAAAAACAGTATTTTATTATCTCCTGCCACCTCATAAATTATTGGTTAAATCTCTACCCTGGACCTCTGGAATACAGGGGATCAACAATATTTCAGTCAGTAGGGTGTGGTTGCTGGAACCAACCCCATAGGTACTACCCAATTCAATGAGTAAGATAGTGACTAGTGAACAAGAGGCCATGTGACTGTGGAGTGGGGCAGGTAAGAGATATGTCTATGTCCTGTGGGAACTAATATAAGAGTGAGGTCACATATCTACACTAGAGTAAGGCAGGCAGGAAAACTGACATGGGCTATGAACTAGGGGGCTATGACTCAGATCATGTGCAGTTGGAAGCTTTAGGCTATCGGAGGTCTGGAAAGAAGTCAGGAAAAGGGCAAGTGTGGAGGGGTAGACCAGAGAGAACAGGACTATGACCATCAGACCAGTGAGGAGGTAGCCATGGCCTGTGAGGAATATCTGTAGTCTAGACCAGGGTTAGATTTGCAGTTTGTCTTAGTTAGGGTTTCTTTTCTGTGATAAAACACCATGAACAAAAGGCAAGTTGGGAAGGAAAGGGTTAATTTGGTTTCTATTTCCAGTTTGCTATTCATCACTAAAAGAAGTCAGGACAGGAATCAAACAGGGCAGTTACCTGCAGGCAGGAGCTAACACAGACTCCATGGAGGGGTGCTGCTAACTGACCTCTTTTTTTATAGAACCCTACTCCACAAGCCCAGGGATAGCACCACCCCCAAAGGATTGGGCCCTCCCACATTCATCCTAAGTGAGAAAATGCCTTAGAGCCTGATTTCAAGGTGGCATGTTGTCAGCCAAGGCCCCTTCCCCTCCAATGACTATCTTGTGTCAAGTTGACACACATAATCAGCCTATATAGAAGCACACAAACATGGTGTTCTGTGTTGTTTGCAATACTGGGAACTAAACCACACCCTTGAACCAGCAAGGTGAATTCTGTACTATGATGACCTATATTACTACACTTTAAAAAAAAAATTCCTTGTTTGCATAGATGATTGGCTTTATTTTCATTTTTTTCCTTACAATGGAATCTCAACCTTGATTGATCAGGCTGGTTGGAAAATGCCAGATCTCTCTGTCTCAGCCTCCAAAATGCTAGCATTATAGACAAAATATACACATGTTCCACCATGAACTCTCAGAGAGTTACGATTCATGAAAATACCACACATGAGCAAAGTTTAAGAAGCAGCCTCTGCCACTTCAAACCTCAATGTACTCACAGCCAGGTAGCCCAAAGAAGGATGGGCTAACTAGGACACACATGCATGTAGGCTGGTTAGATGGAAAAGCTGGGGCCTACTGCTAGCAGGACTAAACAGGTAGGGACAGGGCTGCAAGCAAAGGCTCAGAGAAAAGGAAAGTGGGAAGGAAGGCAGGAGAAGCCTGTTAGGTTCCAAATATCAGGGGCAAGGTTGGCACAGTTGAGTATCAGAAAAGTAGTTCCTTGCCTTTTTTTTTTTTTTTTGACCTTACACAAGCCTCCATTATCTTCTTGGTACCTCAGGGTCATTTTTAAAATAAAAATTATGAATGAAATATATAAGACATAAAGTTGTTATGTGTGGCTTCACCCGGAGTTGTGGATCTCTAGCACTGTCTTCCAAACCAGGGACTTTCCAAGGGTGTTCCTGCCACAGCAAAATCCAGCTATCCCTAAAAATTCTACGCTGTCATCCCATTGGCTAGCTGAGAACAGAGACCCATCTACCTAGAACTAATGCTACAGTAGGTGTGCCACATGGCTGGACATCCATCCCCCAAATCATTTGTGTCTTCCGAACTTAAACTCACCCTGAGTTTAAACCCACATGAACAAGAAAGAACCACAACTATTTTCTGCCAAGCAGGAACCCCTGCCAGCTCCACACTACTACCTGTGTTTCCTACAGGTTTTATGGACTGCAATAACCATCCAATGCTCTATTACCCAACATCCTTATTAATGGACCAGATACTTACAATCCTCTCACTAAAGCTTATTTTCATCTGTGGAGGAGCTTTTTAAAGTGGAAGCCCCTCCTTGGCTGCGCTGAGTGAGACATAAGCTTAGCATTAAAATATGGAGAGAGGGTATTAGGGGCTCCTGGAGTACGACAGATGAAGCTGAGTCTGGAATTTTGTGGGAGCTCACTATTATGCTGGCTCTTTCCTTTCTGGTTCATTCTCAGCTTCTGCTCAAAACACATGTGACCATGTTCAGAGGCTTCCTTGTTGGGTACACAAAGGAAGTGCTTATCCCCAAAATCCCACTAGGTCCTCATACCTCACTCTGTGCCTTCTCTACACACCTCATCCAGGCTTCCTTTTGTCCTTTTTCTCAGATGAAGCTGCTGAACTCATCAAGGCTGGCAGAGTCCTGAAGCAACCAGAGTGACGAGTCAATGTACTTCAACTTGGTTCCAGACATGAGCCTGGGATGTCTTCCTGCCAATGGGTCTACATTATCAACTGTTCAGTCTGCTGTCACAAAACCACCACACATCAAGTAACTGCAGTCACAAAACAACTATACATCAGGTAACTTATTAAAGCCTTGAGTGGCTCTGGGTTCTGACATGTCCAAGGTCAGTGTTTCAAAAGCTTTGCTATTAAGTAGGGCCCCATTCTTTAAGATAGCTCTATGGCTGAGACATGGCCAAGGGTCAATTCATCTCTGGTGGGTCTTTCAAATGAGTGTATATTCTTTTATTACCACAGCCTTCATAAATTGTTCAGCCCTGAAAGGCTGTGGTGTATGTAGGGCATGCTTATAATCCCAAAGCTTGACAGACTGAGACAGGAAGAGCATGCATTCAAGGGCAGCCTAGGCTACATAGTGAGATGCTGTCTCTTAAAACCAAAGGTTGGAAATGTGGCAAGACTCTGGGTTCTACCCACAGCACAGAGGAAAATAAAGAGAGGAGTACTACGAGAAAAAGGATGGAAACAGGGTCAAGCCCAAGTAGATACTCATTATATTTGTTGGTCTTTTTTCATGTTTTTGAATGGATGGCTCCTAACTCCTAGATTTGAATTTTGAGAAGAGTCATGCTTTGCCATTTTATGTATGTCCTCTAGATCCCCAAGATAACTGCAGCCACACACAGGGTGGATGGGCTAGTCCAGCCCAGAGGTCCCTTCAAACAAAGCCCAGATAAGGTTTAGATGTTCATGACCTGCCATGAAATGTCAGATTCTTTGAACACTGAGAATTCTATCAGAGTCTTAGAGATTAGAACAAATGCTAGCTCTGGAGGTGTTTAGTGAAAGTCCACAAAGCTGGTATGTTCAGGCACTTGTAGGTCACCTCACAGGCAATCATTTGGTCTCTCTGTCCTTCAAAGAAGTTTCACTGTCATCCCACCAGGATCTGTCTGTCTCAGCACTTCTTGACATGAGAGTGTCATGGGCTAATATCTCCAAACTAGGTATCCTGACTTCACCATGTCTTGTTATTAAGATAACAGTGATGGGAGTTGGAGAGATGACTCCATGCTTAAGAGTACTTACTGTTCTTTCAGAAGACCTAAGTTCAGTTTTCAGCACCCAGCCACTTAGTGTGTTACAACTAAATGTGATTCCCGTTTCAAGCATTCAAACACCATTTTCTGACTTCTACGTACGTTTGCATGTATATATCAAACATAAATTCATGAAGGTATACATGGAAATATTCAGAAAAAAATATTTTAAGTAAAAGATAGCAAGGGCAATACCCCCCCTTTTTTTTTAAGAAATGAGATAGACTATGTAATAAAATTCCAAAGTCCTGCCAGTCAATGGTGGTACCCACCTTTAATCCCAGTAGAGAGGAGGCAGAGTTAAGCAGGTCTCTGTGAGTTCAAGCTAGCCTGTTCTACAGAGCACAGTCTAGGATATCCTAGGCAGTTACAAAGAGAAAGCCTGTTTAAAAATACAACAACAGAGAGAGAGAGAGAGAGAGAGAGAGAGAGAGAGAGAGAGAGAGAGAGAACCTAACTCAGTTTCATCTTGGGGCTCAGAATGTCAGAGAACTCTCAGAGTGTTTACCCCCACCCACACACTATCTCAGCTATAATCACAGACTGTGGAGGTCTCTGTGGTAGCTCAGTCTCCACCCAAAACCATTCAAATGTCTACTGTAAATCAGCTGTGGCTGTCCTACACTGCTTACCAGGTATTAGCTTATAAATGGACACGTGAGCCTATCTTGAACAATAAGAAGAGGTGTACCAATTTAACATATTTGCCCAAATTTTCTTTTATTGAGTTGGACCATCATACCCTAGCTTATACCATGAACAGAAGCCACATGTGTCATTTGAAATCTACAGGATTTGGAGGCTAGTGGGAGACTCCCCAGGGCAATGTTTCCTTTGCTCATCCACTGACATGTTCTCGATGGCACTGGGTTCCTGAATGAGCTGAGGGAGAATGAAGCCCTGTGATTTTCAGTTTTCACTGTCAACTTGACAGGGTCTGGAGTCACCAAAAAGATCAGTCTCCTGTCCTAAATTGAGGGATTTTTTTAACCCCTGGGAAGGACGGGAAAGAATCATATTGATTAGGCTTCTTCAAATGGGTAGACTCACATAAAGTCTCTGGCCTTTTTAAGTGCATGGTACAAAAGTGAGAACACTAGGTGAGCACAAGCATGCATCACTGTTTCTTGCATGGAGATGCAGTGTGACTGGCTGTCTCAATTCCTGCTACTGTGTCTTCACACCATGTTGAACTCTACCCTTGAACTGTGAGTCACAATGTACCTTTTTTATGTAAAGTGGTCTCTTGCAGAGTATTTAATCATAGCAGTAGAAAAGATGTCTGAGACAATCCCTTTATTGACCCACCATATCAAGCAACAGAGAAATACAGACTTTTATTTGAACTCACTGAAGTTTTAGGACATTTTATTACTGACATGTAACCTAGTTTATTCTGACTCTTTAAAAGCAGTAGGGCAGTAGATAGCTTCCTTTTTTTTTCTAAGAGTAAGACACAGAACAAGATCTTGTAAATAAGTCCTTTGTCTTCCTCCAAGGACTGTCATGTCAGGAAAGAAACGTGGATAAGTTGTTTTTAATGAAATTGACCCCCATAGGATCATAGATTTCAGAACTAGTTGGCAGAACTATTTGGGCAGGATTATCATGTATGGTCTTGTTGGAGTAGTTGTGTCACTGGGTGTTGTCTTTGAGAATTCAAGCGCTAATACCATTCCCAATTAGCTCTCTTTCTCTCTCTCTCTGTCTCTCTTCCTCCCTGCATCCCTCTCTGCTTTGGGTGAGATGTAAGTGCTCATCTGCAGCTCCAGCACTATGCATGACTGGGTGACACCATGCTCCTTGCTGTGCTGGCCATGAACATACCCTCTGAAACTGTAAACAAGCCTCCAATTAAATCCTTTCTCTTATAGCATCATTTGGTCAAGATGTCTCCTCAGAGCAATAAAAAAAAAAAAGTCGGTAAAACACTGGGACTCAACCTCTACCTGAAAATCAGCAGGTAGTATGAAGGAAAGCCACTACTCAAAGGATAGCACAGGCAGAAAGTTGCAGAGAGAGCGAGAGAAGTAGAATCTTGGGATCTGGAATAGTGTCTCAATAGGTAAGAGCACTTGTTCATGCACAGACCTGTGTTCAGCTTCCTCAGCCCACTTGAAAGCTCCAAACTGTCCTTAACTCAATTCGCAAGGGATCTGACACCCTCATCTCACCTCTGTGGCAGGCAAAACACATCCTCCTGGTGTTCATACAAAAACGGGTAAATGCTCATACACATAAAGAAAAGTAAGTCTAAAAAACTAGAAAAGTGGATTTTTGCAGGGTAAAGTCAACCCATTGTATCAGCCAACCCTGGACTGCTCTGCCTTCTCAACTTGCTCTTGTGTATAATAAATTAGTTCTCTTTTTTACCCACTGTGCCTCTCAAATTTGTCTCAACTCATGATCCCCCACCTCGGTCTTCCCTATGTGATTATAAACCTGTGGCACCAAAACTGACTCAAACTTTCCTCTTACAAGTTTAACCTTGAATTTCTGCTATGTGTGCCTGAAAACTTCATATATATATATATATATATATATATATATATATATATATATATATATATATATACAACCAAGAACATTTAAATGAAAACAAACATTTATAGACAATATTTGGGAAACTGGGCGCAGTTATTTCCAAACTACTTACTTATGGTAAGGAGCGCTGTCATGGGGAATTCTAAGAAGATGCAGAAATCCTGGCTGTAGTCTGTAAGGCTGTTTTGTCCAGCTGTTTTGAATGTAGAATCACCTGGTACTCTGTTTCAGACTGTCTGGATTGATCAAACCACATTAGTCTGGAAGGAATCCACAGCTTTTCATTTTCTGTGGAAACAAAAACAGAAATCCTTTTCCCAGTAACTTGTCCTTGAACTTAAATTTTGGAGTCAAAGCATTTTTTTAATAATTTATTATTTTACATGTCAATCCCAATTCCCTTTCCCTCCCTGCCTCCCTCCCTAGCTCCCTCCTCCCTCCATCCCATCCTCCTTCCCTCCTTCACTCCCTTTTACCCTCTCTGCCCTCTCACATGCATTCTAATTACACTCCCCTCCCATCACCCCACCCCAATTCCATATGTAGGGGAATGCCATACAGTTGGGGTCATGTGAAGTGGGGTCATGTGAAGTAGTGACTAGGGCTTCTCTCCTGTCTCTAGATTAAGATAGTTATCCATCCATGGGGGATGTGTTCACAAGGTCCTTTTGTGTACCAGTGACACATCCTGGATACATTGTCTAAGGTCCCTTAGACTGCTCAGTCCTTCTTGCTGAGACCCATATTCAGGGAGGCCTGAGTCAGTCCCACGCTGTCTTCCCAGCTATCAATCTGGTGGCCCATTAGCTCCTCCTTGTTCAGGTAAGCTGTCTCTATGTTTTTCTGCCACCTGGTCTTGTCCTCTCTATCTGCATCTGGGTCCTACTTCGACGTAGTGTTTATGTATGGGTGTTTGCTCCTGTTTCCAACAGACATTAGTTGAGGGTCCCATGGATAAGTTAGCTGTTGATCTAACTCTCCGGGAAGGGCATTTATGGTAGCCTTTCCAAGGAAGCTCAAATTGTTAGTTGGCAGCAGTCTTGTTATTCTTCAGACCTTTCTTTGTGTTCAATTTTATCTTCAAACCAATATTGGCTCCCTCTTTTGCTCTCTCTCTCTTTTTCTCTCTCTATTTCCTGCCTTCTATTCCTAACTGATCTCAATCTTCCTGGTCCCACCTGTTTTCCTTTCTTCCTCCAAGTTTTCTCCTACTTCTCTCTCAATTCGCTTAACACCCCCCCAGCTGCTTCCTCTGTGCTCTGGGAGACTTGTCCCTTCCCAGTTCTGTGAGGGACTTTATATGAATCTCTTATAACACATCTTGTATCCTAGTTCCTCTGGTGGTGTGAATTATAGGCTGGTGATCCATTGCTCTATGTCTAAAATCCATATATGAGTGAGTAAATACTGTGTTCCTCTTTTTGGTACTGGGTTACCTCATTCAAGATGGTTTCTTAATGTGCCTTCTACTTGCCTGCAAATTTCATGATACCATTATTTTTTTCTGAAGAGTAGTGTTCCATTGTGTAGGTGTGCCACATCTTCATTAACCATTCTTCAATTGAGGGGCATCTAGGTTGCTTCCAGGTTCTTGCTATTACAAATAGTGCTGCTATGAGCATAGTCGAACAGATAGATGTCTTTGTTTCATGGATGTCGATCATTTGGTTATATGCCTAAGAGGGGGATTTCCAGGTCCTGTGGTAAACTAATTCCCATATTCCTGAGGAACCACCATACAGATATCCAAAATGGCTGTGTGAGTTTGCACTCCTACCAGCAGTGGAGGAGTGTTCCCATTTCTCCACATCCTCTCCAACCTGAGTCATCATTGGTGTTTCTAATTTTAGCCATTCTGGCAGGATTAAGATGGTAACTCAAAGTTGTTTTTATTTGCATTTCCTTGGTAGCTAAGGATGTGGAGCACTTTCTTAAGAATCTTTCAGCTGTTATGATTTTCTCTATTGAGAAATCTTTCTTCAGTGTGGTACCCATTTTTAATAGGGTTGTTTTTTGCTTTGTTGGCTAGTTTCGTAAGTTCTTTGTATATTTTGGAGATCAGCCCTTTGTCAAGTGTAGCATTAGTGAAAATCTTTTCCCAGTCTATGGGCTGCCGTTTGGTCTTGTCGACTGTGTCCTTTGCATTACAGAACCTTCTAAGTCTGAAGAGGTCCCATTTATTAATTTTTGCTCTCAGTGTCTGTGCCCCTGGAGTTATATTCAGGAAGCAGTCTCCTATACCAATTTGTTCAAGGGTACCTCCTTCTTTCTCTTCTAAGAGGTTCGATGTGGCTGGATTGATGTTGAGGTCTTTTATCCATTTGGACTTGAGTTTTGTGCATGGCGACAGACATAGGTCTATCTGCAGTCTTCTACACACCCTCATCCAATTGTGCCAGCACCATTTGTTGAAGATGCTGTCCTTGCCCCATTTTATAATTTTAGCTGTTTTTTTTTTTTTTTTTTTTTTTTTTTTTTTTTTTTTTAGAAAATCAGGTTTTCATAGGTGTGGGTTAATGTCAGGATTTTCAATTCGATTCCATTGGTCTACATGTCTATTTTTGTACCAATACCAGGCAGTTTTTAGAAATATAGCTCTGTAGTAAAGCCTAAATTCAGGAATGTTGATGCCTACTGAAGTTCTTTTATTGTATAGGGTTGTTGTGGCTATCCTGGGTCTTTTGTTTTTCTATATAAAGTTGATTATTATCCTTTCAAGGTCAGTGAAAAATTGAGGTGGGATTTTATTGGGGTTTCCATTGAATCTGTAGATTGCTATCAGCAAGATTGCCATTTTTACTATGTTTATCCTACCCATATAAGAGCATGGGAGATCTTTCCATTTTCTGGTTTCTTCTTTAATTTCTTTCTTTAGAGCCACAAAGTTCTTATTTTATGGGTCTTTTACTTGTTTGGTAAGTGTTATACCACAATACTTTTTGTTGCTTGTGGCTATTGTAAAGGGTGATGTTTCTCTGATTTCTTACTCTGTTTCTTTGTCGTCTGAAAAAACGTAGGGCTACTGATTTTTTTCAGTTTATCTTGTGTCCCACTAGTTTGCTGAAGGTGTTTATCAGCTGTGGGAGTGCCCTGGTAGAGTTTATTGGGTCACTTATGTAAGCTATTGTATCATCTGCAAATAGAGACAGTTTGACTTCTTCCCTTCCAATTTGGACCCCTTGATCTCCTTTTGTTGTCTTATAGCATTAGCTACCACTTCTATTATGATATTGAAGAGATATGGAGAGAGAGGGAAGCCTTGTCTTATTCTTGATTTTAGAGGAATTGCCTTAAGTTTCTCTCCATTCAGTTTGGTGTTGACAGTTGGTTTGCTGTATATTGCTCTTATTGTGTTTAGGTATGTTCCTGTTATCCATGACCTCTCCAAGACCTTTATCATGAAAGGGTGTTTAATTTTGTTGAAAGCTTTTTCATCATCTAGGGACATAATTATATGGTTTTTCTTTTTCATTTTATTTATATGGTGGGTCACATTGATAGATTTTCGTATGTTAAACCATCCCTGCTTTCCAGGGATGAAGCCTACTTGGTCATGGTGGATGATTTCCTGATGTATTCTTGAATTCAGTTTGCCAGTATTTTATTGAGTATTTTTGCATCAATGTTCATCAGGGATATTGGTCTGTAGTTTTCTTTTTTAGTTGTGTCTTTGTGAGGCTTGAGTACCTAGGTTATTTTGGCCTCATAAAAAGAGTTTGGCAATGAACTTTCTGTTTCTATTTTGTGGAAAAGTTTGAGGAGTAATGGTATTAGTTCTTCCTTGAATGTCTGGTAGAATTCTGCATTGAATTCATCTGGCCCTGGACTTTTTTTGGTTGGAAGTCTTTCGATGACTGCATCTATTTCATTGTGGGTTATAGGTCTATTTAAGTTGTTTGTCTGTTCTTGATTTAACTGTGGTAAGTGATACTTATCCAGAAATTTGTCCATTTCCTTTGCATTTTTAATTTTTGTGGAATACAGATGTATAAAGAATGACCTGAAAATTGTCTGGATTTTCTCTGTGTCTGTCGTTATGTTCCCCTTTCTGTTTCTGATTTCTTTAATTTACATGTTCTCTCACTGCTTTTTTGTTAATTTTGATAAAGGTTTGTCTATCTTGTTGATTTTCTCGAAAAACCAACTCTTCGTTGCATTGATTTTTTGTCTTGATTTCCTGGTTTCTATTTTGTTGATTTCAGCCCTCAAGTTAATTATTTCCTGGTGTTTGCTCCTACGGGGTGAGTTAACTTCTCTCTGTTCTAAGGCTTTCAGTTCATAAGAATGTTAATTTTTATATCCTGCTGATCTTGAGACTTCCTGCCCTGGGCCTGCAAATTTGAAATGTACACCCAAGATAAGTCTATATCTGTCCCGACATCTTCCAACCAACTGAAGACATAAAATTGCTCTAAATTTGCCAGCCCTAGGTGCCTCTCAGAAGATTTCTGACTATCCTGAACCTCTGCAACACAGACTGCTCCAAAGGTAGCATGCAGTTCCTTATCCTCAGGTAGTCTTGCCAAACCCAGACTGTGAGCCAAACAGCCTACACTCCACTGTCTTCCCAAATTTTGACCATTATTTCTGCCTTCCTGGGCACTGAAATCAATGCCCCAATTGCAGCAGGAAGTAGTTATAGAAGAGATTACATCACTCCTTATCATCACAAGAGCTTAGAATATTAGGTCACAAAGCCAGCATTTCTCACCCCACCCTACCCAAAACCTCACCCTCCCAGGTGCTGGACTTCTGATTCCCTTCCTGCAGCTTGGTCCTTATATAACTCAACCATTTTTGCTATTCCAGTCCCTTGGTCTCTTGGCCTGGGAAGCCTTGGTTGACAATTCCTCACTTGTTCTCTGTGTGTCTCTCTCTCTTTCCTATTGTGGTCTGGTTTAGTCTGCCAGTGTGTCCAGCCTGGAGCCTTCTCTCTGCCTGCTTTCACCCTCCTATCTACAATAAAATGCTTCTCAACACTTTAATAGCCATGTCCTCCTTTTATTTAATTTTTCATCCAGTTGTATGTATGTGTTGAGATACGCAGTGGGAGGGGATCCTTAGCAGATCCCATGGCAGGTAAGGGACACATAGGACAAAAGGCAGAACTTACGTAGGAAGTTTATTGGGAGAAGGGAAGAGAGTGAGGAAGGGGAAGGAAGAGAAATGAGAGTGAAATAGTGGGGAGGGGGGCAAAGACTTATCTGCTTCTTCAGAGGAACACCAGGTAAGACAGTGGGAGTAGGCAGAGCCAGTCTCTTTTAGGGAGCTCCTGTGCATGCATAGAGCCAGTATACTGCTGCTCATGGGTGGAAGGAAGATGCACTGTGCCATGTCTCCAAGAGGCAAGGCCAAGGTGTGCTTGGATGCTAACATTCTCCCCTCCTTTATTTATTGAAATGTGAGGAGGTTAAGGGAATAAGTGCATAGAGTATTCAAGATGTTTACCGCCGACCTGAGTGGGGCATTGGCCATCTTTTGGGGGACCTGGGACATGTTAACATGTGGAATGAGGGGGATCTTGGGAGATCCCATAGCAGGTGAGACATAAAATCCATGCAGGCAGAACTTAAGGTGGAAGTTTCTATGGGAAGGGAAGGCAGAGAGGGAGACAAGAGAGAAATAGAAATCTAGAGAGATAGAAATAGATAAAGATCTGTCTGCCTCTTCAGAGGGAAAGCAGGAAAGAGAGGAAGTAAGTGGAGATTGTCTCTTAAAGGGAACATTTGAACCTGAGTCCAGAGCCAGGATACTGCTTGTCATGTGCACAGGGTGTTGCACTCTGCCAGGTCCTCAAAGGACCAAGGTGTGTCTAGATGCTAACAGTATGTATTTCGGTGCTTGATGAGACCAGAACAGAGTGTCACATTCAGAGTTAATGATATTGTAACCCACTATGATGTGGATGCTGTGAATTTAACCCTCTGCAAAAGCAGCCAGTGCTATTAACCACTGAGCCATCTTTCCTTCTCCTTATGTGACATTTTTAAAGGACTATTCATGGAATGAAACAACATGGAAATAAAAAAACATACATTGCAGCCACTAGTTGTATTTTAAGTTTGAGTTAAAAAATGCAGGACCAAACATTAAAATAAGAAATTGTGTTCATCTTGTTATCCAGGTAAGGTAGCACACATCTGTATCCCCAGCACTCAGGAGAGTGAAGCAGGATGACTGTGAGCTCAAGCCAGCCTGCACTAAATGGTGAGCCAAGTAACAACTAGAAATAACAATTAGTAAATAACAACAAGAACTTCTTCGATAGGCTCAGTGATACTGGGATATAACCCAATCTACTTGGAAGTCTGTGGCAGGAAGATCATGGGGTAAGAGTCAGCCTAGATTACTTAAGTAGTCTCTTGCCTCTTAATAAATTAAAGCATGAGACTACAGAGTAGCTCAGCATTAACAGCACTTGTCGTTCTTGAAGAGGACCTGGGATCAGATTCCAGGACCCACAGGCAGATCAATACCATCCCTGACTCCATTTCCAGGGGTCCCTAAAAAGAATTTGAATGATATAGAAGCCTTGCACAAATCTCCTTGGGAAAAAGCAAGGAAAAGTTTTGTGGGCTTCAGCATCCTGTATGACCTCTCTGCAGCATCCCACCCCCCTTTGTGGGTAAGACAGGATGCTTCAGAATGAGAAGTCATAAAGACGTTCTCAGGACACAGTAGGTTGGAAGAGTTCATCAAGGGACTCTCCCATCAAAGAGAGGGACCCATTGCAAAGTTTTCATGAGTGAACTTCATGTGCTTCGATTATATTCACCCATTACACCAGTCCCCTTCCTCTTCAGAAATGGACCCTCCTCTACACCCATTTCTTATTGGTATTATCTTTTATACCTAGACTGTGAACATGAGAGAAGTAAACATATATAAATAAATAAATGAAAAATTACTTGGGAGTTTGTTTTTAATTAAGCAATAAGACTTGATGTGGCATGGCTGCCACCTTATCAAGCTACTCCTAGGGTGTAGGGAGGAATTCAGTGGACACTAGTGCCTCACATCAGTTCAGAATGTGATTAGATGATTACTCTCTGGTATTAATACGAGATGAGATTATCAAACATTGTCCTACTGCAGGAGTGGAAGTTCTCATACACTAGGAGGCTGCTGATCACTGCCTAGAGAAGTGGCAAGTGGTGGATGCCAGACCAGATTTGTCCCCTATGCACCTATCCTCAGATGCCTGCTCTATGGGTGCAAATGGGCAGGCATCTAGCTGAACTGAGACTATCATCATTAAATGTAAAGGGATATGTATACAGAAATGAGATGTTGCAATAGAGAGCTGAGGAGATGGGTGTAGGAATCTCCCTTAAACATGCTTTCTCCTCTCCTGCCCAGTTCCTGCTCCCTGGAAAGCTCCATCTTGTAAATGCTGCAGACACTGGAGGATTCTCTCCCTGGGGATTGTTTGCAACATTGGGAATAAAACTCAAAATTTCATGCATCCATCTTTCATTTGGAGACAAGATTTTGTCAAGTGTTCCAACTCCACTTAAATGACTCAGTTGCTTGGACTTCAACTTTAATCCTCCTGTCTCAGCCTCCTAGATAGCTTGGACTTAAGGCCTACCCCATTGCCTCTCCAAAGAATCCCCCACCTCTGTCTCCCCTGTGGGATTATCAACCTGTGGCACCACACCTGACTGAAAGTATGCTCATAACAGTTTAACCTTGAATTTCTGCTACTTGTGACTGAAAACTTCTGAACAGATGAAAGGTTGTGATCATGTTTTCCCCTCAAGCAACCATCAGATGTATTGATGCCCTGACTTTACTGAGGAGAAGCAACACCCAAGTGTTGCACATCCCTCCTCCTGTTCAGAAATTTAAGGAGACTGAAGAATGTATCATCCAGATGGAAGTAAAAAAAAACAATCTCAAAATTGACCGATACTTTCAAAACAACAGAACAGGCATTCATCATGTAATTGAAAAGGATAGAGGCAGCCATAATTCTAAGAAAATATGAATGGAAAAGTTATGAATCTGCCTTTCCCTGTCTTAGTAATGGTTTCCTTTTATTTTATACTATATAATTATATTTTGCTTTCTTTCCTAGAATCCATGATCTCCCTGTTTCATTTTCTCCAGGGCTGGGATCCCAGTTGTGCACGGTCTGGAACAGTCTTTTGGGGGCTGCAATCGGAGCCAGCCGAGCTACCACAAGTCCATACTTGTGTGAGGGAGTGTGGACAAGGGAGAGGCTACCTATAGACAATAAAGAAAAGACAGATAGTCAGAATAAAGGTAATGAGGCAGATAAGGTAATACTGAAATGCCACAAGTTTATTTTTCACCACTCTTATATACCTTATCCAAAAAAGGGGACAGAGTATCATGTATATGGAACACACTTTTCTTTCTCCCTTATTCTATGGTTCAGTAACCACACCTTAGCTCAAAATTTCTTGTTTTCCTTGCTTTGATATCAGGAGTAGCCACACCTCAGATTCATATCTGTTGTTATTTAGACTAAGGCAGGCAAACATTTGACTGTAGCCATACCTTTGACCTTTACTTCTTTTTATTTGCTGAGGAAAGCTTTGAATTCTTTGTTCTTATGCCAAGATGGAGTGCAGCTATCTTTATGGGCACCGGCAGTATACTCCCATGCCCAGCCCCCTCCATTTTCTTCCCTGTCAGCTCTGCTCTCACTTGGAATTCCTTGCCCATTAACTCGGGCTGGTAAGCATTTGGTTCCATTTTGACAAGCTCTGTTTCTGAGTGTAAAGGGTATCTCTTTTTTATATATATCCTTCTTTCCCATGCCCGCTGACCCTCGTCACATTCCACCTACCTCTGATCTTCCACTCTCTGGATTCCATCCCCTTCCCATCATTCCACAGGGAGAATGATGCCTTTCAGGAGGGATCATAAAAAATCTGTTAAGTAATTTGGAGTAAGGTCTGGGCCCTCCCTCTTGCCTCTAGGCTAAGGGAGTATCCCTCTATGGGGAATGTGATCACAAAGTCCTTTTGTATACCATGGATACATCTTGGTTCCACTGTCAGAGGTCCTTTAGACTGCCCAGGTCTTTTAACTGAGATCCATGATCAGGAGGCCTTTGTCAGTACAATGCTGGTTTCCCAGCAATCAGTCAGGGGGTCCATGAGCTCTCTATGTGGGTTACTGTAGCCTGGTAATGATCCCTTTTCTTATCACTCCTCCCTTTCTGCATCTGGAGTCCAGGAGTTCGGCTCAGTGTTTAGCTGTGTGTGTCTGCTTCTCTATCCTTCAGCTACTATATGAGGCATCTACAATGGCATATAAGTTACTTATCAATCTCATTATCAGGGAAGGGCATTTAAGGTAGCCTTTTCACTGTTGCTCTGATTGTTAGTTGGGAATATCTTTGTAGGTCTCTGGACATTTCTCTAAAGTTAGTTTTCTCTTCAAACCTATAATGGCTCCTTCCACAATGTTACTGGAGATCAGACCACTACCCTTGCCTGTTGCGTTAATAAAACAAAAAGGGGGAACTGTAGAGAGCTGCGAAGTGCCACCCCTTAAAGATGATGCTGGCTTCTACCTTCCATCTTTCCAATTGTGAGCACTCACTGTCATAAACAAGTCCTTATTTGGCTAAGCATGTTCAGGTTGCTTGCTTCTGTATAACAGCAGCCTATCTGCAGGGCTCACTATGGTTGGTCAGTGCAAGGGGATTTAAGCCTGTGTGGGCGTTTCCCCAGAGTTAGAAGAAGAAGCTTGTTCAAGGATCCTGATTAAATTGCTAGAAGATCTCCCCTGAGTTGCTTCTTCCTTGCTGGTCAAGGTTGGTCGCAACAAAGATCTAACTGTCTTTCTTGGGGATGCATGTTCATACACCCACAATATAGGACAAGTTTGCCAAAATATCACAGTAGGGGGATATGCTGAAGCAAAAACTAATGACATCAAGTTCTGAGAATAGTCAATATAATTTAAGTGTGTAGATTGGAGGCATTTTTGCACAAGCTATATGCATTCTCGTGCAGCAGGCATTAAAGTACGTGCAGAGAAGTGGGATCAGAATCCCCTTGTAAAATATCAAATAATGGTCTATGCTACCCAGTGGTTAGGGCCAAACTAGATCGAACCCAATTTATATCTCCCAATAATTTTTGAAAATCATTAAGGGTGGTCAGTTTATCTATCCTTAAAGTAATCTTTTGTGGACAGATACCAGAAAATAACAATTGATGACCCATGTATTGACAAGGAAATTCTTGCTTCACCTTTTCTGGAGCTATTCTTAAGTCAGCTAGTTGAAGATTATGTTGCAATTCCCCCAAAAGCCTCATTCACTTCCTTAGGATCACGGCCGGCTAAAAGAATATCATCCATATAATGAATAATATACAGGGATTTAAATTTCTCTCTAATGGGGGCAATGGCCAATGATACATATATTTGACAAATATTGGGACCATTGGCCATTCCTTGAGGCAACACCACCCAATGATATCTCTTATAGGGTTCTTTAAAGTTAATAGAAGGAATGCTAAATGCAAATCGCTCATTATCCTGAGGATGCAAAGGAATGCTAAAAAAGCAATCTTTGGGGTCTATAACTAATAAATGATAGCCTTGAGGAATACCCACAGGGGAATGTAAGCCAGGTTGTATTGCTCCCATAATTTGCATACAATCATTAATAGCTCAGATATCTTGTAGGAGTCTCCATTTTCCAGAATTTTTTCCTTATAACAAAGATTGGAGTATTCCATGGGGAAGTGGAAGGAACAATATATCCTGCCTCTAATTGTTCCTTTACAAGTTGATGTGCAGCCTTTAATTTCTCAATAGATAAGGGACATTTCTCCACCCATACTGGGTTTTCAGTTTTCCAGATAATAGGAATGAGAACAGGCTGTACATCAATATCCCATAGGGAAGATTTCCCAGCCCTGAGTGATCTCTTACAAGTATTAAAGGTATGTGCCACCTCTGCCCAGTTTCAAATTGACTTCTCATAGTCCAGTGTCTTCTCTGAATTTTATATTCTTGAAAACCATACATGCTCCAACAATTCCCAGCTCTACTAGTATCTTTAAATTCCCTGCCTGTTTAGTTTCTGATGAGTGTCCTCACTGAGGATGGAATGAATGCCACGCAGAGTCAATAGCATAGAGTGGGGATTGGGTAAATGATTTTGCAAATGGAGGTCACCTTAGAGAGGAGTATCCATCTCATTGTTATGTTCAACCTGGAGTATTCATTTGCTCACTTGTTCTGAGGCAAAGCTTTGCTGAGTTTAAGCCTGCTGGACTTAAACTCAGTGTCTATCCCAGGGAGGCTTCACACCTAAGAGCCCTCCTGCTAAGCCTCCTGAATGTTGGGATTGAAAGCATGTGTTACTGTACCTGGATCCATATTTGGAAAACAGATGAATCTGTCCAACACTTACTTCATGTGTCTGTCCCGCCATCTCTCTCCAACCCTACTGCACTCACCTTCTCTAACTTGTAAACTTTTCCTCATGAAGAACAACAGCACGTGCATTCACATTAATACGTCGAATGTGATGTTTCATTCATAGCTATTGAATGAGGTTCAGTGCTATATCAGAATTTCATTGGGTGCATTTTCAAACCACACAAATGTTAAACCCAGTGAAGTTCTTTTCACATTATTGACTACACTGTGGACATTGACTGACTACGAGATGTTGGTCCTTTGGGACTGATGATGAGCTACATACAGGACTGTAGAAATCACAAGAGGAACTCTGGGAATATTTGCAAGAATGAATGCTTCCAGTTCCATCATCTGAAGATCACCAGATAAGGCAGGATTTAAAAGAACTTACTCAGAGACCATGAAATCATATAATTAAAACATTTTAGTATGAAATACAGAAAGACAGTACTTTAAATAACTAATTTCTAACAGGGCTTGTCTTTCTGAAATCTCACATGTATATGTATATATGATATATATATATATTTACATATATATGTATGATGTTCATAAATACCATTAGTCATGAGAGAAATTTGAATTACAGCTTCAGTTCCTGAGTAAGACTAATTTAATAGTTTGTAAGATGATATCACATTTAAGAAGAACAAACGTTTAATACTAAAAATGCAGACACTGACCAAAATAATGATGAGTGGATATTTTTGTTATATGTTTATATAATCAACTCATAACATATTAGAAGTGATACATCCAATTAATAATGCATGCATCCTCCAGATCTCCAATTTGACACCTGGTATGTGGCCATGAGTAGTCATACATATCTATGCTAATAGCATGTGCAAAATTATTATAGCTGTCTCATATAAGTGCTAGTTCCAGTGACACCAAAGGGCTAATACTCACCAAGTAAGTTTGCTTACGTAATAAACAGAGGATGGAAAGCAATAGGATTTGCAGCGTGTGCCATTAAGTTAATGATTACAAGGACATGATGCTGGGAAACAGAGTTATTTCATTAATGTTGTGTTTTAAAATGGATAATCATGCCTGGGACGATGAATATGTCAGTAAAATTGTTTCAGTAACCAAATTGTGGTGGCAAACAACTTTAACCACAATCCTTAGGAGGCAGTAGCAGGCAATTCTCTGTGAGTTACAGGCCAGCCTATTCTAAAGACCTACTTCCAGGAGAATCTGTGCTACAAAGAGAGATTCTGTCCTTACAATAAACAAATGTATTTATTTAATTTAAAATAATTGTTAAAATTTAAGTAAACGCAGTGATCTGAATTTTGTCCCCCAAATCTAGAAAAGAGCCAGCATAGTGGAAGAGGCTCATATAATATATATATATATATATATATATATATATATATATATATATATATATTATATTATATTATAACCAAGTCAATTTAAATGAAAACATTTATAAAAAATATTTGGGAATGTGTGCGTCGCTGGTAAGGGGCACTGTCATGGGGGATTCGAAAAAGATGCAGAATTCCTGGCTGTACTCCTTAAGGCTGCTTTGTCCAGCTGTTTTGAATGTAGAATCTGTTTGAGGTGGTCTGTTTGAGGTGGTCTGACTTGATCAAACCACATTAGTCTGGAAGGAATCTACATCTTTTCATTTTCTGTGGAAAAAAAATAGGAAGCCCTTTCCCCAGTAACTTGTACTTGAACTTAAATTTTGGAGTCAAAGCATTTTTTTAATTTAATTTATTATTTTACATGTCGATCCCAATTCCCTCTCCATCCCTCCCTCCCTCCTTTCCTCCTTCTACCTTCTCAGCCTTATCACCTGCACTCTAGTCACCCTCCCCTACCATTCCCCCAAATCAATTACATATGTAGGGGAATGCCATCCAGTTGGGGGCATGTAGATCTGACAGGTCCTGTGAAGTAGGGACTAGAGCTTCTCTCCTGTCTCTAAATTAAGGCAGTTATTCCTCCATGGGGGAAGTGTTCACAAGGTCATTTTGTGCATCAGGGATACATCCTGGATCCATTGTCTGAAGTCCCTTAGACTGCTCAGTCCTTCTGGCTGAGACCCATATTCAGGAAGGCCTGAGTCAGTCCCATGCTGGCTTCCCAGCTATCAGTCTGGTAGTCTTTTAGTTCCTCCTTTTTCAGGTAAGCTGTCTCTATGTGATTCTGCCGATTGGTCTTGTCCTCTCCATCTGCATCTGGGTTCTACTTCGACTCAATGTTTATGTATGGGTGTTTGCTCCTGTTTCCAACAGATATTAGTTGAGGGCTCCATGGATAAGTTAGTTGCTGGTCTCACTCTCCAGGAAGGGCATTTATGGTATCCTTTCCAAAGAAGTTCAAATTGTTTGTTGGCAGCAGTCTTGTAGGTCTCTAGACCTTTGTTTGTGTTCACACCAATTTTATCTTCAAACCAATATTGACTCTCTCTTTTATTCTCCCCCTCTCTCTCTCTGTCGCTCTCTCTCTCTGTCGCTCTCTCTCTCTCTCTCTCTCTCTCTCTGTCGCTCTCTCTCTTTCCTGTCTTCTGTTCCTAACCGGGCTCAATCGTCCTGGTCGCACATGTTTTCCTTTCCTTCCCCTCATTTTCTCCTACTTCTCTCTCCATTAGCTGATCCCCATCTTCCCCTGCGCTCAGGAGCACTTCTCCCTTCCCGGTTCTGTGAGGAACTTTATATGAAACTTTTAGAACACATCTTGTATCCTAGTTGCTCTGGTGGTGTGAATTATAGGATGGTGATCCTTTGCTCTATATCTAAAATCCATATATGAGTGAGTACATACTGTGTTCCTCTTTTTGTGACTGGGTTACTTCATTCAGGATGGTTTCTTCAAGTGCCATCCACTTGACTGCGAATTTCAAGATACTATTATATTTTCTGCAGAGAAGTATTCCATTGTGTAGATGTGCCACATCTTCATTAACCATTCTTCAATTGAGGGACATCTAGGTTGCTTCCAGGTTCTTGCTATTACAAATAGTGATGCTATGAACATAGTTGAAAAGATGTCTTTGTTGCATGGATGGGGATCATTTGGGTATATGCCTAAGAGGGGGATTGCTGGGTCCTGTGGTAAACTAATTCCAATTTTCCTGAGGAACCGACATACTCATCTCCAAAATGACTGTATGAGTTTATACTCCCACCAGCAGTGGAGGAGTGTTCCCATTTCTCCACATCCTCTCCAACATGAGTCATCATTGGTGTTTCTAATTTTAGCCATTCTGACAGGAGTAAGATGGTATCTCAAAGTTGTTTTGATTTGCCTTTCCCTGATAGCTAAGGATATGGAGCATTTTCTTAAGTGTCTTTCAGCCATTTTGATTTCTTCTATTGAGAAATCTTTCTTCAGTTCTGTACCCCATTTTTCAAAAGGGTTGTTCGGTATTTTTTTTTTTTGGCTAGTTTTTTGAGCTCTTTGTATATTTTGGAGATCAGCCCTTTGTCGGGTATTGGATTGCTGAATATCTTTTCCCAGTCTGTGGGCTGCCATTTGGTCTTGTCGACTGTGTCCTTAGCCTTACAGAAGCTTCTAAATTTGAAGAGGTCCCATTTATTAATTGTTTCTCTCAGTGTCTGTGCCCCTGGAGTTATGTTGAGGAAGCAGTCTCCTATACCAATTTGTTCAAGAATAAATCCTATTTTCTCTTCAAGAGATTCCATGTGGCTGGATTGATGTTGAGTTCTTTGATCCATTTGTACTTGAGTTTTGTGTATGGCAACAGACATGGGTCTATCTGCATTCTTCTGCACACCCTCATCCAATTGTGCCTGCACCATTTGTTAAAGATGCTGTCTTTGGCCCATTTTATAATTTTAGCTGTTTTTCGAAAATCAGGTGTTAATAGGTAGTGGGTTAATGTCAGGATTTTCAGTTCAAATACATTGGTCTACCTGTCTATTTTTCTGCCAATACCAGGCTGTTTTCAGAACTATAGCTCTGTAGTAGAGCTTAAAGTAAGGAATGGTGGTGCCTCCTGAAGTTGTTTTATTGTATAGGCTTGTATGGGCTATTCTGTGTCTTTTGTTTTTCCATATAAAGTTGAATATTATCATTTCAAGGTCAGTGAAGAATTGTGCTGGGATTTTAATGGGTATTGCATTGAATTTATAGATTGCTTTTGACAAGATTTCCATTTTTACTATGTTTATCCTACCTATCCAAGAGCATGGGAGATCTTTCCATTTTCTGGTATCTAATTTTTCTTTAGAGCCACAAAGTTCTTATTATATAGGTCTTTTACTTGTTTTGTAAGTGTTAACCCAATATACTTCATGTTGCTTGTGGCTGTTGTAAAGTGTGATGCTTCTCTAATTTGTTTCTCTGTCTCTTTGTTGTCTAAAAAATGTAGGGCTACGGATTTGTGTTTTTTTTTTTTTTTTTTTTTTTTTTGCATTTACCATGTATCCTGCTATTTTGCTGAAGGTGTTTATCAGCAGTAAGAGATCCCTGGTAGAGTTTATTGGGTCTCTTATGTGTACTACCATATCATCTGCAAATGGAGACAGTTTGACTTCTTCCTTTCCAATTTGGGTCTCCTTGGTCTTCTTTTGTTGTCTTAAAGCATTAGCTAGAACTTCTAGTACAATATTAAAGAGATATGGAGAGACAGGGCAGCCTTGCCTTGTTCCTGTATTTAAAGGAAATGGCCTAAGTTTCTCTCCATTCAGTTTGATGTTGGCAGTTAGTTTGCTGTATATTGGTCTTATTATATTTAGGTATGTTCCTGTTATCCCTGACCTCTCCAGGACCTTTATCAAGAAAGGGTGTTGAATTTTGTCGAAGGCTTTTTCAGCCTCTACTGAGATGATCATGTGGCTTTTCTTTTTCAGTTTGTTTATATAGTGGATCACGCTGATAGATTTTCATATGTTAAACCATCCTGCATTCCAGGGATGAAGCCTACTTGGTAATGGAGGATGAATTCTCTGTTGTATTCTTGAATTCGGTTTGACAGTATTTTATTGAGTATTTTTTGCATCAATATTCATCAGGAATATTGGTTTGTAGTTTTCTTTCTTTTTTTGTGTCTTTGTAAGGCTTGGGTACCAAGGTTATTGTAGCCTCATAAAAAAGAGTTTGTCAATGAAGCTTCTCCTTCTAATTTGTGAAAAGTTCCTTGAATGTCTGGTAGAATTCTGCACTGAATCGAACTGGCCCTGAACATTTTTTGGTTGGAAGGCTTTCGATGACTGCTTCTATTTCATTGCAGGTTATACATCTATTTAAGTTGTTTGTCTGTTCTTGATTTAATTTTGGTAAGTGATAGTTATCCAGAAATTTGTCCATTTCCTTTGAATTCACAATTTTTCTGGAATACATATTTATTTTCAAAGTATGACCTGAAAATCGTCAGGATTTCCTCTTTGTCCTTTGTTATGGTCCCCTTTTCATTTTTCTGATTTTGTTAATTTACATGTTCACTCTCTGCTTTTTCGTTAATTTGATAAAGTTTTGTTTACCTTGTGAATTTTCTCAACAAACCAACTCTTCGTTGCATTGATTTTTTTGTCTTGTTTTCCTGGTTTCTATTTTGTTGATTTCAGCCCTCAAGTTGATTATTTCCTGGCATCTACTACTATGGGGTGAGTTCGCTTCTCTCTGTTCTAAGGCTTTAATTTGCACTGTTAATTCTCTTATGTGACTATCCTCTGTTTTCTTCATATGGTCACTTAGTGCAATGAACTTCCCTTGTAGCACTGCTTTCAAGGTGTCCCATAAGTTCAGGTATGTTGTGTCCTCATTATTGCTGAATATTAGAAATTCCTTAATTTCTTTATTTCTTCTTTGACCGAGGTGTGGTGCAATTGCACATAGTTCAGATTCCATGAGTTTGCAGGTTTTCTGCTATTTGTGTTGTTGTTGAATTGCAACTTTAAAACATGGTTGTCTGATAGATACAGGGGACTATTCCTATTCTCTTGTATCTGTTGAGATTTTTTATGCCACCTAGTATATGGTCGATTTTAGAGAAGGTTTCATGTGGAGCAGAGAAGAAGGTATATTCTTTTGTCTTTGGATGGAATGTTCTATAGATGTCTGTTAACCCAAGTTGAGACATACCTTCTGTTAGTTCGTTTGTTTCGTTGTTGAGTTTCTTTTATGTGGTCCTCTCTAGTGTTGAGAGTGATATATTGAAGTCTACTACTATAAGTGTGTGAGGTTTTATGTGAGCTTTGAGTTTTAGTAGTGTTTCTTTTATGAATGTGGGTGCCTATGAATTAGGGGCATAGATGTTCAGAACTGAGACTTTGCGTTGGTTGATTACTCCTGTGATGAATATGAAATGACCGTCTTCATCTCTTTTGATTAATGTTGGTTTGAAGTCTAACTTGTTAGATATTTGGATAGCTTCGCCTGCTTGGTTCATATTTCCATTTGATTGGAAAATCTTTTCCCAACCCTTTACGCTGAGATAATGTCTATCTTTGAAGCTTAGATGTGTTTCTTGTATGCAGGAGAAGGATGGATTCTGTCTTCGTATCAATTCTGTTAGCCTGTGTCTTTTTATAGGTGAGTTAAGACCATTAATGTTGAGGGTAAGGATCATTGATTGTTGATGCTTGTTTGATTTAGGTTTGTTTTTGGCAGTGGTATTGTGAATATATTAGTTCTGCTTTACACTTGGTTTCTGTTGTAGTTGGAATATCTGTTGCCTACATTTTGGTGGGCATAGTTACCTTCCTTGGGTTGGAGTTTTCCTTCCAATAATTTCCTTAGGGCTGGATTTGTAGACACGTAGTGAGAAAATCTGGTTTTGTCATTAAATATCTTTTTTTCTCCATCTATAGTGATTGAGAGTTTTGCTGGATATAGTAGCCTATGGTGGCATCCCTGTTCTCTTAATACTTTTAGAACATCTATCCAGGACCTTCTGGCCTTGATGGTTTCCATGGACAAGTCAGGTGTAATTTTGATAGTTCTGCCTTTATATGTTACCTGTCGTTTTTCCTTCGCTGCTCTTAATATTCGTTCTTTATTCTGTATGCTAGGTGTTTTGATTATTATCTTTTTTCTTTGGTCCAGCTTGTTTGGGGTTCGGTATGCTTCTTGTATTTTCATGGGCATGTCCTTCTTCAGACTTGGAAAGTTTTCCTCGATGATTTTGTTGAATATGTTTTTGTCACCTTTGAGCTGGGCTTCCTCACCATCCTTTATGCCTATGATTCTTAAGTTTTGTCTTTTCATGGTGTCCCACATTTCCTAGATGTTTCGTGTTAAGTATTGTTGGATTTATGATTTTCTTTGGTCGATGAATCTATTTCTTCTAGTTTATCTTCTGTGCCTGAGATGCTTCCATTTCTTTAATTCTGTTGATTATGCTTATGTGTGTAGCTCCCAATTTTTTTCCATTTTTTCTATTTCCAGCATTTCTTCTGTTTGTGTTGCCTTTATTTTCTCTGTTTCAGTTTTCAAGTCTTGAACCAATTCCTTCACTGGCTTAATTGTTTTGTCTTGGCTTTGTGTACTTTCCTTAAGGAATTTGTTCATTTCAGCTACTTTTTTGTTTGTTTTTTTTCCTCCATTTCTTTAAGGGAGGTTCTCACATCTTCTTTGAGGGCCTCTATCATTTTTATGATGGTAATTTTTAAGTCATTGCCTTCTACTTACTCTGCTTTGTTGTTGTGTTCCATTCTAGTTGGTGTAGATTCCCTAGATTCTGATGGTGTCATGCTTGTCTTTCTGTTGTTAGGTGTTTTCTTGTATTGCCGTCTTCCCATAGCTTCTTCCAGTAGGTGTTGGTGGGTTCTCCCCCTCTGTCTATGGTACTTCCCCAGTGGGCTTATGTGGGTCAGAGCTACAATATCTGAAGCTGTGGTTGGTCCAAACTCTATAGGATGTCTCTCCACAGATAGGGACCCTGGGATGGGGTCAGCACTCAGGATCCAGTAGAAGATGCCACTAGCCCATGGCTCTAGTCAATGGCTGGCAGAAGAGGACAAAGACTGAGCTGAAACTTTGGAAGGATAGTCTGATCTCAACAGGAAACTGGGTCTCTCCAGCTGAGGTCTCTTTCTTTAGCAGTGGTCCTGCTTTGGGGGTCAACGATCTTGCTGGCTAGAACTTAGAGTTGACCCGCAGAGATTGGCGGATGTCTGGGAGAGGCTTGGACTCCAGCAGAAGGCTGAAGGTGGGGTCAGAGACCAAGCAGGTAGAAATTACTTGTGGTCCCGTGTGGATAGGCATGTTTCCTTTGTTCAGAGTTGCTCCAAGAATTCTCCGAAGTAGGGTGGACTGTTGGTTCCACCCTCTGTCCCAGTGCTCAACCAGAGCGGCAGGACTGTGGGCAGGGTAGGGCAACAGGGTAGGGGGTCAGGCTGGCGGTGGGAATGGGTTTGGGTGTATCAGAGCTCCGCGGGTGCTCTGGTTGGGGACAGGACACAGGAGCAGCAGGATCAGGGGCCAACCCAGGGAGTTCAGGGGGGGAGAGGTTGTAGGGGGGAGGCAGCCCTGATTGGGCGCAGACTCACCTCTGAACAACAGCTGTCAGAAGAGGACAAAGACTAAGCTGAAACTTGGGAAGGTTTTTCAGGATAGTTGGATCTCTCTGGAGACTGGGCCTCTTCAGCTGATGCCTCTTTCTTTCTGGAATAGGCTCTTTAACACAGAGCATAGAAGGTAAATACAAGAGGATCCTTAGGGTTCCCTGACTCACAAAAGAGGGTATATGTGCAAGAATTAGCTTCAGAGAAAAACCTCATCTCAAAAGCAAAAATGGTGTGGGACTGACACAGAAATATGGACAGGATTGGGAGTGACAAGGGAGGGGGATCCTCTGAAGATGGAGCCATCACAATGTTTTTTCCCATTTAGAGTTGGTGTTATGTGGGAGACCCTTCTAGATTGTGATGGAGGAATGGGTGAGTAGTTATATCATTAGGAAATGTTTTCCTGAGATTATACCTTCTGTCAGTGTTATACTGGTTGAGAAACTAAATTCCCCTATATTGTTTTATGTGAGGAGCATTTCAATTAAAAATTAGAAACAAGAAATACTATTTTAACAAAGAAGAATATAAATAAACAGGGAAAATTTAATTCACTGTGGTGCATGAAGAATTTAGGGACAGCAGCTTCAAAGTTAGGCCTGAAACATCAGCCAAGAATCAACTTCAGACTCAGAGCACCAGTAGCACAGACACTGACAGCAATAATTAATACATGATACCTACTGAAACTGAGAAGCATCTTTAAAGGAAAATACATGTTCAACAAGATAAGACAATTTCCTATAGAATGGTTAAAGATCTTCACCAACCACACATCTGACAGAGCGCTAAACTCCAAAGCATACAAAGAACTCAATAAAATAGTGATCAAAATAACAAATAATCTAATTTTTAAAAATGGGGCACAGATATAAACAGAGAAGTCTCACCAGAATAATCTGAGACCTAAAACACTGATGACAGCTTATGTATATTCTTACACCTGGTATCAAAATCAGTGTGGAGATGTCCCAGAAAGCTAGAGATCAACCTACCTCAAGATCCCACATTAACAATTTTGGGCATGTGCCCAAAGGAGTCACATTCACACAAAAAGGACATCTATTCAACTATGTTCATAGCAGCATTGTTCATAATAATCAGATGTTGGAAATAATGTAGATGTCTGTCAACCGAAGAAAGGATAAGAAAACTGTGGTACATTTACACCGTGGACTACTAATTGGTATTAAGAAACAAAAGCATCCAAAATTGGCAGGCAAGTGAGCAAAACTAGAAAAAACCATCCTGCATGAAGTAACTAAACCCCCAAAGACAAATATAGTATGTACTCACAAATGAGTGGATACCAGACATAAAGCCAATCCACAACCTACAATCCACAACCCCAAAGAAGCTAGAGCCCTTTTCTAGAAATTGATGGAAACAGATGCATAAATCCCCCACCTAACAATTGTGCCCAAATTCTAAATCCCCAAATCACAAAGAGAACTGATCTGATGCAAAAGCAAAGATTTTTAATTAATTAATGAGTTAACCATATTAACTGGTGTCCTCTGTCCTTCTGACACATTGGGTGGAGTTAGAAGGAGCCAGAGTGAGTGACCATAGTTCTTGGAATTTATTATGGTAGAGTAAGAGGAGTTTCTGGGTTCTGCAACAGTCTCAGGATTTGTGTGCTTCCAAGCTGGGAAAACCTGTCCTGGGTTGTTTGGCCAACTGCCCCTGAAGAAATGGCTGCCATGCTTAGGGTCCTCCCATGGAGACTACTGTGCTCTGTACTTCACATAGTATAAAGCACATTCAGACACAGCCAGATAAATTCTGATTGGTTCCTTGCCAAATGGAGGGCATATGGCTTCCTAGTGACTTGTGCAAGGTAGGGCAAGGTCAGGCAAGGTTAGAAGCTGATCAGAATCTCAGCACATGCTGCTGAGTCAGAGGACTACATCTTGCTGTGTCTTTTCTGCAGCCTCTCATGGCTGGGTGAGGGTCTTGTCACTTCACTAATCATTGGGTCAAGCTCCGGGATTACAATTGAAGTGAAGGAGGAGTAATAATATTAACAAAGGAGTCAAGACTGTGAAGGGGAAACCACAGAATCAGCTGACACAAACTAGCAAGAGATCACTGACTCTGGTCTGACAAAGTGGAATCTTCTTCACCCAACTAGACTACCTTAACAAAGGTGGCAATGGTGTGGATGGAACATATAACATTACTAGAAGTGGGTCAAAGATCCGACTCTAATACAGAAACTGACTTTGAAGAGCCCATTCTATATGGAAAGATCACTTGCTCAGATGAGACACAGGTATATGGGTGGTAGATAGGTGCTTTTTTCCTGCCTCAGAGAGATGATTTAGTAGCCTTACTAGGGGAGGCCTTACCCACTCTGAGGAGTAGATGTGAGGTGGGAGAGATATGGGGGTGATGGCATTGGAATATAAAAGATTAATAAAAATGTAAAAAGGCCATGCAGAGGTGGCACATGCCTTTAATCCCAGCACTTGGAAGGCAAAGACAGGCAGAACACTTGAGTTCAAAATGAGCCTGATCTACAAAGTTTCACAAGAATTTCTCTCTTTAAAAAATATATATTGTATAAAAATTATCACTGGATGATGTAACGTAGTCTATTTAAATAGAATTCAGTTGAGAAAAAAGAAGTAGCAAATATTAAACAAGGCTGAGATTTTAGATGTGGTGGGACACACACATACACACAAGAGTATACATACAAATATATAAGGTTATAAATGCACACATATATATACATATATACACACATACATACATAAACACATATAAGATTATACACACAGTCACAAACTGTACACACACCACACACACACACACACACACACACACACACACACACACACATATATATATATATATATATATATATATATATATATATATATTCACACCAATGAGTAAGACTGGGGAACAAATATGATGATGAGTATGGAGACATTTTAGACTAAAATAATAGTAAAATAAAGAGAAAATGAAAATATTAAATCACACAAGTCAGTTAATTAGGAAACAACTAGATTATGTTTGGCACTTCTTAGTTGAGAACATAACAAATCTCTAGCTGTAAAAGCCAGCAGAAAAGTAAGTACAATAATGAGGTAAGATGGGGACACTGACTTCCACCATGTGATCAGTCTCATCCAGAGGTGGGTGGATATGATGGAGACCTGGGTCACTGGAGGGACACTGTCTGGGATACTTTGTTACTGAACCATTCTATGTATCGTCTTTCTTGTTACCTAGACTCTAGCTGGTCCTCCAAATTCCATTGGCTCCTTGGATCAAAATTCTCTGCATCACTGGTCTTCTTGGCCCCATCAGCTGTTCTGCATCTGTCTCCTCTTCATGGCTCCATCTGGCTTCCTGGATCCATCTGTAACCAGTATGCATCTCCTCTGCATGGCTGGTCCTCCTGTTTCCAGCAGCTTCAAAGAAACTACATGATGTCCAGGAAAGACCCTCTGACTCCATCATCATCTAATCCATGCCCTTTCATATAGAACAGTACCCATGATGTCATTCTTTCCTTCCCCCACTCCTGCCTCCCTACTTCCCCCTTCCTCCCTTTCCCCCTTTCTGTAGCATGATAAATAAAAGGCCCAGAGACTGATAATGAGTTTAAGCTTTAAGCTGAAGATCAAAAAAAGCGAACCAGCTGAACACTAGTTTTTCTCTACCACAGAATGGAAGGCTATCCTGCCTCACACAAACCCTCACACTATAAATAACCTCTTCTCAGTGTGGCTAGAGAGTCCGTAGACTTCAGTGTCTTCCTATTATCATTGTGGCTGGAGAATGAATCCCTGATATTCTACTAAAGACCCTGCTCCTATTTTTTATACCCCTCTAGTGCTGGGTTTAAAGGCATATGCTTTCAGGTGCTGAGATTGTCTTTGTGTCGATCGTTTCTCTTAAGGACTTGATCAAGCTTGTGCAGATCTTTGTAGCCTTGGATTCACAGACACCCATCTACCTCTTAACCTTAAGTCCTGGGATTGAATATCTGTGCCTGACTTCTATTGCTTGTGACTTTGCTTTCTGAATCCTTAGGGAAACTTTAATAAATCTAAATAAAGTATCAGCCCATCTTGTTTTATTCTCTTATTGTGTGACAGTGTCAGAGATTATATAATACATTTAGATTATATAATAAACTTTAGGTTATATCAACTTCCTCTCTCATACTTCTCTCTCTCTTGAGGGAACCATCATTCCTTTCCACTTTCATGTCTTATGTAATATAATATTGCTGAGTCTTTTGGTAGTTTCTTGGCTACGTGTCCAGAATGTCATTTCCTGAGAAAATAGCATTTATGTCAGGGGCTGCACCAATAAAGAAAATGCCACCCATTTCTGAGCAGTCATTAACAGAGTACGGCCCTTCATGTGGGGCACCCATACCATCCATGATGAACATTGATAAGCCCAGTCTTGTTGAGGTCTTCTGCAGGTCACATTTGCTCTGTCTTTTCCAGAAGCGTTTGTTGTTGCTGCTGCCCTTCTCCACATTCTCAGTTCTTACACCTCTCCTAACCTCCTTCTAAAATCGTTTCTGAATCTCAGTGGTTTGAGATAACCATTGCATTCAAGGTCCAATTCTCTACCAGCACTACATTTTGGCATTTTTGTGAGTAATTGGCTTTTGCATCAATCACCACTAACTGGTTTCCTTTTGTACTAGGCGTATATTTTGATCCAAATGAATTTCTCTTTCTCTTCAGCTGCTTTGACCATGGGTTTTGTGACAACAGTGAGAAAAAAAATATCACAATTACTTTCCTTTAACCAAGGAACTCCTAGTCAAGACGATAACAAACAAGAGTCTCAGACACCTTCCACTGTGAAGAACCAAAGTCAAGTTGTCAGAGGTGGGCCTGGAAGGGAAAAATAAATCCTGTTAAATCATGAAATACATAACTGGTACTTCTTGGCAGCATTTCAGGACACTCTCATCCATACTTTCCAGTGTTCAGAAGAGTGATGTTATAAAAAAAATTGATGTATTTATCCTAAAGGTCATTTTAGAACAAACATACAATAATCGAATTGAATAGAAATTACTGTTTCGTCGATATACCTTATATAGCACTTAACACTTGCTGCTCTAGGTACAATTACTAGAATGTGGTTTTTGATTTGGGAAGAAAATGTTGATTTCTTTTAAAAAATATAGGTCTTATAAGGAATTATTTAAAAACCTTAGATACAAAATATAATCTATGAATCAGATTCCTTCCTTACACCATTCTTCTTTCCATATTTCTTTCTAAATTTCTAACTTTGTTTTTGAGACAGAAATTCAGTACTGTGATTTGGTTGAGGAAGCTAAGCTGTGAACTCAGTCTCAGCACTGTAGAACGATATACAAAATTGACTTTAATATTTCTGATTTACTCTACCTTACATATGTCTCACTAAGAGCAATATACTTCATTCTATATTCAGATAAAATGTACCATTATAGCTTAGCATTGATCCTTTTACCACTCAATCTTCATAGAGTTTGGCTCCTGTACCTAACTGCTGGTGGCTAAATCATGTCAATTACAGAGCTGAGTTGTCCAAACCCTATTTACATTTTGTAAATTTTGTGGTTGTGGAAAGTATGACATAGGAAGTTTGGTTTTTAATGTTTTCACTGCAATGTTATGAAAAATGTACTGCTGGCATAGTCATAGATACCTGTAATCCTACTTAAATAAAGAGGAGGAAATAACCCATGAGAAATTGAGACTAATCTGAGTTTCATGGTGACACTCTATATCACCTAAAACAAAGAAAAATCTTACTACAGACAAGAAAACCACAGGTATTTCTAGTAACTCGTCATATTTTTTTCTGAAAAAATTCTAATAAATATAGTTTCTTACAAATATTACATAATCTTATTATGTAAATGAATTAAATAAAGTAAACACCATACTTGCATGATACTTGAATGATTATTATCCTAAAGGCTATTATTCTTATACATGTGAGAATGTACATTTCCCTTAGAGGCCAGAAAAGTTGTGGGATTTAATGGTCCTGGGTTTATTGATAGTTGTAAGCTGCCATTTGGGTGTTGTTACTTGAATCCAGGTCCTCTACTTGAGAAACAAGTGAATTAACTACTGAGATAACTCCAGAAAATGGTTAATGAGTTTTTCTGCATTAACCTTGCTCATGTTCTCTCTTTCTGAGTGTTGGTAATGAATATTTCTGAATATAATATAATGAGAACAAGTAACCTCTTAATACAAAACTAGAGTTTGACTACTTAGAATAACAGAATTGCATAATTAAAGTTACTTGGATTTTAGTACTTAGTCAATACCTTCAAAACAGGTTTCCAGACCTTCAATGGTTAACCTCATTCTTGCCTCTGTAAAATAGAACAACTACCATTCACATCTTCTTAGAGTAATTTGAGAAATACTCAAACCTAATGTGAAAGCATAATGTCATTTTCACTGCATAGCTGTTACAATGCCTACAACTTGGGTTAGTATTATTACTTAAGCAGTACAAATTTGGAAAGGTAGATAATCAGAACATTACTTGAACTAATGTAAAGCTGAGATTTCACCAGTCTGCAGAGAAGAATGAGCATGGACAGATCTGATGGAGACACAGACTGAAGTTCATCATGTATCCCACACCTATTGCTCAGTCCAGAGATATCTGCTTCCTGTTCATAGTCTCTTACAAGGAACTCTATAATGTTTTTGTCTTCACATTAGTGCAGAACTGTGAAACAATGAGCCCAGAACAAAAAAGTGTATGAAGATATGGACCTTGGGAATACTGAAGACTGACTATAGTAAATTATATGATGTATTATCTTCTGTTATAACATCTAATCACCCAGAGATTATTCCATACTTACATATGAAGACGTAGCTGCAGACAGGATAATTAAACTTGCTGAACTTGTAGTGTCTAAATACTGAGAATGAGCTTTGTTGCTCAGCAATCTTGAAAGTATCTTTCTTCATTTGTTCCTATTAGTTAATTGTAATTAATTTGTTCCTACTAATTGATGCTGTCTGAAGATCTATAAATATGACTTAGTGTATTACAAGCTGTGTCAACTGGCATTATCAACAACTAAAACTTTTCCTTTCCCCATTACTTGGCTTCCTCAGTACTGGATATGCAATCAGTCTTTCCAACCCACACATGCATAAAAATTCAAACAAAAGTTTAGAGTTGAACCAAAAATATCTTGACAATTATCATCTCATTAGAAGAAATCATGCATTCACTAAATACTGCTATTCCCTTAGTAATTTGTTAATTTACTACTACTAATTGAATGATCTTCAATTTTACAAATTGTTTGTAAGAAGAAATAAACCTTAAACAGAGTAAGTTATTGAATCTGAATTGTTATAGCATTTCCCAATAGTAGAATAATTACAATTTAAATGAAAGGAAAATGAAATGTAAACAATTTTATATGCATAATGCAAGCTAGCCAAATACAGCAATTTGTAAATCAATAATCTAACTGTAGATTTACTGTAAGGTTTCCTGAGGAGAAATGATGTATTGCTGAATATTTGTACAGAAAAATCTAAATAGGTCCAGAAGATTGTATATTTTGGTAATGGGAATAAATTTTGCTTCCTTATCAGAGACATATAGGATAATGATGGTTTTAAGAATAAAATGTTTACCAGGAAGCTTGTCATCTTGAAAAGGTTTCCCTGTGGTATTCAAGGTAAGCAGGGGCCACCAGTCATGTTCAAATCCTTTCTAACATTGAGTTTCTACAATGCAATGAAAAGAATGATTATTAAATTTGAAATCCCAACATGTTCTTAGATGTACTATTATACTTTGTTGACATAAAGTAGGTAAACCTTGTCTTGTTCATTTTTTTACAGTTTATATAATCTGTAAATGATTCCTAATATCAGATGTTTTTTTAAAAACTTGAATTTTGTAATTTTCTTTCTCAAGTTATACACATCCCTCTTTCATATTAAATACCCATACAATCTGCTTTATTCAGGGAATGTCGTTAGTCAAAGGGTCTCTAGCGTCAGGTCTCATTACAAATACAAGAGGCTGAAACAAAAAACAGAAAATTACATTCACAATTTAGAATTGTATTTGAAGTAGAATGCAATCTTTGATCAATTTTTCCCCTCCTTATTCAAAAGAGCTATAACCATTCCCCTCAAAGTGCAGCCATGAATATATCAAATGTCATAAATTAAAACACAGTGTAAATTATTTTTCTTTTGTAATGCTCATGATTGAGCTGAGGTCTTTGTCCATATTGCTGTAAGTATCACATTTCTCGTTTTGTGCATTATTAAAGAAATATTTTACTGACATGTCAGAAACATAGCAACCTCATATTGAAATAAAATAAATTTCTATAATCTCACATCTAGACTCAGGTTCTGTCCACAAGAGGGATTTATGTGTCACAATCTTCAGTGTTTTATTAAAGCTTTTCCAAATTGAAAAAACAGAAATGAAAAACTAAGTTCATCTGGGCTCTGTGAATGAGCACACTGTGCCTTACATACATACAATACCATTTAAATCCTTAACAGAGATGTAACATAAATGACACAGTTTAACTTATATACACAGATACACACCACCCTACATTCAGTCACATATACACAAAATACAAACACACACACACACACACACGCACATTCACACACACACATACACACACACAAACATAAACAAACATACATACAGGCTCCCACTCAGGTGGGTCTATGGGATTTTGTTATCACAAATCCGTGATCGTCACCATGTTGTTTTGGATGGTGACATGACTGCAGTCCAGGGAAATATTATTAGGGGATGGAAATCAGTCTTGAAACAAACTTGTACTGTTTATATTATACCAAAAGAGAGCCTTTTGCAACATAGGCTAGCACACATACCCTAGGTAAGAAAGGAAGATCCTGACATTATTCTACTGCTTCTAGCTCCCCAATGCTGGATTATAGGCAAACAGCAACACATCAATTTTCATCACTGCTGCGAAATGATTTCAGATCCTAATTCTTAAAATTTAACACTCTCGCAACTGAGCCACATGATGAGCAGTAAGTCTTTGAATGAAAAAGCTAGCTTCAGCCAGATAGTTCTCAACCTAAAGGTGAAATCCTGAAGCAATGTCAAAAGATCTGGCCCCCAACACTACCACCTAGTTCTCCGCACTCCTCATGGACAGAGTCAGTGCCTCCCTGTGTATTTTTGTAACTTTGCCATCTATTTTACAGAGTAACATAGGAAATAGTTTTTTGTTGTTGTTTGTTTTTCTGGTTGTTTTTGTTATTTTTAAGGATGAGTAAGTTCACTGCAGCCTTGGAGTCATGAAGTCCATCAGATGGCAAAGGTGACCCAATAGACCTCAAAAGGAGTCATTACATGAATCAGATAGTAATGGTGACCTTACAGATCTTGAGTGGATGGACACTCTGGGTCTACAACATCATAGGTATTAATTAGTCTGAAAGTCTTATTATGTAACCTCAATAGGATGATCTCCTGTTGCAACTTCCCAAGAGCTTGTATTACTGGTGTGTTTCACCATGGCCAGATTTGGAAGAGCTTATTACACCTGGCAATTTGGGAACTCATGTTGTAGGTAATTTGTTTTAAAAATGGGCAATATCTTTTAATATCTCAGAAAGAAACTATTATTGTACTCCAAAATAGAGCTATGTAATTTTGAACGGATCTGCGAGGAAGTTTCTGGCCACAAAAACTCATCACCTTGGTTTGAAACATGAAGTACAAGGTGGGGCCTAGGGAAAAGTGCTGGGTTTAACAATACCCACTGCTGTTGCAGGGAAGTAGGAAGTGCACAATGCCTTGCTCCAGATCTAGGAATTCTGCAAACCTCTTCTAGCACACAGGCACTAAACTCTCATGTGGCCTCATTCCCTTCCTGTAGGATCTACAGCCTAGATGAAGCTTCAACATGACAGTCCTGTGAAACTTCCCCATAGCCATAAATTCAACACATTTTTTTCAAGCCTCATTCTTTCTGTTTATTACGTTTTGGTGCCAAAGTCATCCTCCAGAAGTCTTACCTCCAGAATGATAGGATGCCAGTATTCTGCCTGTATACTTAGCTTTCTATGTATTAGTTAAACCTTGCAGTCTTTGGATGCATGGCCTACTTAAATTTCAGAAGCCAAACTCCTCATTGAACTCCAGCTCCAGCATGAGAACTTAATCCCCTTGCAGATGGAGATTGTCCCTGGGTCACATCCTGAATTCTCTCTTTTATTGCCCCTGCTCTGTTGCTTCTGGCAAACCCATGCCCAGTTCTCCTGCAGCCATTTGTTATGGAATAACCCACTGTGTTCCTGCAGTTCCCATTATATTTCATTAGCTGCAGAAAGTCACTTCTTCTGCTGTCACACTAACCATTTATCAGGTATTCTGAATCTCTGCAAACAAAAGCCTCCAGGGTATTATCTCCTGCCTTCACCTGGCTTTACAGAACCTAATTCCATCTGCCATGGTATATTATTTTAAAGCAAATAAGTAAATGGATGCAACTTTGCACGAAGAAGCTCTTCTTCATAAAGGCAAAATGAAATCATGATAGTGAACTCTCTTGACTGAGTGAAATACTTCCATAGTGCCTTTATGTACATGGTGTCTACACCATGTTTTCTTACATCCAAGGGAGTCTACAATGCACAACACATTCACAAGGAAGTGGAACATTGCAGGACTGCACTGAGTAAGAGTTAAATTAGTAAAGCTGAAATGCACCAAAAAATGTGCCTTTGACTAAACACAAGAACACTAATGAGTGTGTGTGCTCAGAGACTGATGAACTGGAATGTGTGGCTATGCTGACACAGGTCTGGGCAGTGCACATGGAACAGCAACTCACCACCAGTGAGATCAATTTGCACACATGGATCCAACCTAAGTTCAGAAGGCCCAGTTTCTTGCATGATATATATTTCTTCCTCAATCTGGGCATAGCAATAATTAGGGCCTGTTGTCTGCACAGGAATAATTACATGAGTCACATGGTATTCTTCTTTGACCTGCCACAAGAAAACAACTTGTTACAGTTAAGTCAATGCCACTTTACCTAAATAAGTGAAGGCCTCACCCCAGTAATGACCCTCATCCTTCACCCTCACCCCAGCATTTCACCACCTTCACTGCGTCAGTGCTTTGCTGGGAAACTATATAAATGTAGGGTTGATTAGATGAACTAGAGATGTCTCCCTTAGCATATCCTAGGTTAGGGTTTTGTTTGCAGCAGGCATTAGGTCTGCTTACAGGTCTTGAGGTGTTTAATTTCTATTCCAAGCCTTAGCACCAAGTAGGCAATCACCAGGCCACAGAAATTTTTGAGTGTTCCTTTTAGAATTAGCCAAGGTGCTATCTCCATTCCTCATTCTCACATTTCTGTCTGCAAGTCAGGGTACTTATACTTCAGTGTCTCACTCTGTTTGTGAGCCTGGTTTGTACTTGTAGATGGCCTCCAGTCTCAGTTTGTCAATGAGTGGGATTACAGGCAACAGCTCTGAGTAAAATGAAAATTTCTAACTATGCCATTGAATGAAAGTGTTCAATTCAAGGACCTCTGAAAAGCAACCTAATACAAATCATCAAATTCAAGTTAGCCAAGGTCTTTTCAAGCATGGTTCCTTCTGCTGAGTAATATTTATGGATACAGCTCCTGGATATATTTTCTGGGAGTCACAGGCAGCCAAAGGGGAAGAAGAATGAGCCTAAGATCATGAAGGAGTTTGCATATATTTACCATAGTACCACATAATACACCACATGTCTTGATGCCTTTCCTGGTGTTCTTCTGTGTATAATGCAGAAACTGATCACAAACGTACTTTGGAAGGAACACAGGGCAGAGGCCGTTGGAGATCTGACCTGCAATGGAAAAGAGAGAGAATTATGAGGTTACAGGACCTCATGTTCTTGATCAGAGCTCAGCCTAGTGGCCTGGAGGAAAAGTCCCAAAGAGATTGAGTATCTCTCCATTAACCCCTACCTATAATGGACCCACAAAGCAGACGAGGAGTTTCTTATCAAAGCTCTGGCCACAGCTCAGTGGTAGCAGTGAGCATAGACTACACTGTTGGCTAAAGTGGATGGAAGAACCTATTTCTACGTGTGACTGAGAGTTGACTGTAATAAGTTTCTTTGTGGGTTCACAGACTCACTAGACAAAGTCCCCTTCTCACCTCAGGTGGGGAACATGAACACCTTTGGGAGCTCAACAAACAGATAGAAAAAATGATAAAAATCCAACATGTCTCTCCTCAAGCAGACATGTCTCCTTTGTCCATGGTTCAGCTCTTCAGGTCTGGTGGCCTCTGCGCTCTCAGGTCTGGAGGTACATTTCCCTGTGTCCTCATTTGTCTTGAGACTGAGTCTCATAACAGTGGCATTCATGGCCTATGCCTTCCTAACATAAACTGACCCTAACTACTAGGATTCTATAACTTGACTTTGAAGAAAGTTTGTTGAGGGCATAACCTGTCATGTTGACTAATTTCTGCAAGAGTTGTGAGGACACAGAAACACAGTCAAACTTTGAGAGTTTGAAATTACATGGAAATATACACTGTCTTTGTCAAGGTCATATCTCCATAGACAGTACCAAGTAGGGCATGTTGTAGGGATGGAAAAACCCTTGAGAACATAGGACTACATGGCCATTCATGTGTACACACAACCAAATTTTGTTGCCTTCTGCTATAGGAGAGATTCTGTAAATCCCACACTCAGAATGCACAGATGAGGACAACACCTGGCCACGAGGAAAGATGATGTACTGACCCCATAGCCAGTTCTTCAGAATTCCTGGCCTTTCCTATGGCTACAAGCCTGGAAGAAACAGAGAGTAACAACTTGGTTGAGATGGCATTCAATCTGTCTTTGACTCTGGATACCTATGAGCACACACACACACACACACACACACACAGAGAGAGAGAGAGAGAGAGAGAGAGAGAGAGAGAGAGAGAGAGAGAGAGAGAGAGAGAGAGATCAAATATCAACAATTCCTCCCTTTAACACATCCAAACATGCAGCAGACCCTGCACTACACTCAAGACAATTGAAGTTTTTGTTATAGTACAACCAAGGAAAGGAGCAGTTTCACTGAGGATGTCTGGGCAGTGCTGCAGAATGTCATGGCCTCTGGCATCATTGTAGTAGACATGGCTACACTGTTGACAGAGATTCACCTTCCCCAACTCTTCAACTCCGTAACTGTATTAAGCTATTCTGAGATCCCACAGAATCCCAATCTAAAGGCTCCACAAACATCAGATAGATTTGGCCCAGCAAACATCCAGGATCATAAGCAGAGTCTCCCCCTGATGAAGAAGAAGAACTAGAGAGGGTCTGATCTCCCTGAGAAGCTTCTGATTCTAGAAATTTATTCCCATCACAGGAGAAAGAGGCTGTGCTATGGACAGTGCTGGAGTCAGTGTGAACATATGGCCAACATGGACAACACCTTGGATGGCAGAGCACAGAAATAAACAAGCTGCAGGCCCATCATAGCAACTTGAGCTCAAAGGTAGGGCAATTCAAGTAGAACCAGAGAAATGACTCCACAGTAACAAAAGAATGAAGCTGTGTGGGAACTGAGTCAAGGCAGAATAGAAGCTCAGCACGGTCAAGAGCAAGAGGAAGAGGAATCCCCCTGAGCTCAGCCACGGCACCTTTAAAAGGCTTCTAAACCTTCTCAGCATATGTTTGATGAGTCTGTGAAGGGCTCTTACCATTGCAGAAGAAGGGTGAGAAGAAAACTGGGGTCCCCTGAACCTTCAGCTATTTATGAGACTGTGTGCTCTAATAGTGTCTGTGTTTGTTACACTTTAGCCTCTGACATATTTGCTGTTGACATTTTACCAGCTGATACATAGGGATGGAATACAATTATTTATTAACTTAGTTTTATTTTCTTTAGGTAGTGTCTCTCTCCATAGTTCTGAATTTTCTAGATCTATCCAAGTAGACTAGGCTAGCCTTGTACTCACAAAGATCTGCCCATCTGCCTTTTCCTTGGCCTCTGCCTATGTCATTGCCTCAAGAGTCTGAGACCAAAGGAATGCTCCAACAACCGTGTGAAATCAAGTTTATTTCTGTAAAAACAAGATCCATTATTCTGAAAATCTGCTTTGTTCCAGTTATAGGACATCAAGGAATAACCTCATAGGAGGTATGCTATGGTGTCCAGGGAAGTTTGCTCTTATGTGGAAATGTTTCCATTGCATTTCTACTTCAAGGAAATACAGCATCAGAATTTCACTGAGGGCTTGATTTCAAATTGTCACTCAATGTTTAGTGTTGTGTCTCTTTACACAATATGTAATCCCCCAACTACAGCATATTCTCAGAGGAGCTATTTGCAGTCTAGTGTCACACATCTAGAAAATGTTAACAAGCCCACCATGAAAAGATCCCATCACCTATATCCATTGAGCCTCACTGGGACAACTTTGAGTACAAGAGAAAGATGGAAATTAATTGCTTAAGGAAGTCTCTGGTTTTATCTCTCTGTGTGTGTTGTTTTGCTACAGATTTGGGCACTGCCCTGAGACACCTGAGCTTCACTTTACACTTTGGGAGTGATATAAAAAGGTTTAGATGGATATTTTCTAACTTGGATATTATTGTTTTAATCTTTGTGTTTTCGAACTAAGTGACTTTTAGAAATATTGCTTATTAAACACAGCTCAGGAAATTTCATATTAAAGCATTAAACAAAATGTTATCTTTGTTTTGAATCCTTCTAGGACCATGTGGTTCTCTGACTCTTATGCCAGTCACTGGGACACGTTTCTTTCAATTGGATGATCATCTTCAAGTTTGTTGTAATAAGTGTTTCTTCATCAAACTACATTATTTTTTCATATTTCATTGTTAGCTCTTAAAAGTATGTTCATTTAAAAACAGCAACAGAAAGGGATTAAGTGAGAAATTAGATAGATGGTAAAGAAAATAAAATCAGTATAGGTAGTTAGAGAAAATAAGTTTTTTTCAATATTAGAAAACAATAAGCAATTTTTTTTTATTTTTTTAAAACACAAAAATGATGGGAATTGTAAACAGCAAATTGGGAGCATGCAGGGAGGGGAGGGAGAGTTAAAAGAAAGAAGGTAAAAGTCAGGAGAGGTGCGCATGCAGGAACAAGAATATTGAGTCAGGTAAAGAATGGAGGAGAACAAGAAAAGAGATATCATAATAGAAAGGAGCCAGTATAGGTTTAAAGAGAAATCTGGTATGAGAGAAATGTCCAGAGATCTACAAGGATGACCCTAAATAACAATCTAAGCAATAGCTGAGAGTCTAGCTTAAATGCCCTTCCCCAATAATGAGATTGATGACTACCTTATATGCCATCTTAGAGCCTTCATTCAGTAACAGATGGAAGCAGAAGCAGACACCCAGAGCTAAACACTGAGATGAACTGCTGGAATCCAGTTGCAGAGAAGGAGCAGTGGTGAGCAAAGGGGTCAAGACCAGACTGAAGAAACCCACAGAAAATGCTGAACTGAATAAGGGGGAGCTTATTGACCTCAGTCTGATAGCTGGGAAACCAGCTTAGGACCAGCCTGGAACTCCTGAATGTGGATTGTCATTTAGGAGGACTGCGAAGACTACGGGGCCTCTGCTAGTGGTTTAGTATTTATTCCTAGTACACAGTGCACTTTGGGAGCCCATTCCAAACAGAGGGATACTCTCTCAGCCTAGACACATATGAGAGGGCCTATGTCCTGCTCCAAATGATATGACAGACTTTGAAGATCCCCCATGGAAGGCCTCACTGTACCTGGGGAGCACAAAGGGGATGGGATGGGGCTGGGGGAGCAGGCGAGGTCGGGATTGTGAGGTAACTGAGATTGACATGTAAAACAGTCTTGTTTCAAATTTAAATTAAACACAAATTATAAAAATTCAGAACACAGTTCTATTGATAAATCCATCCATCCTCCCATCTATCCATCCATTCATCCTTCCATCCAATCATCTATGCATCTGTCCAACTATCCATCCATTCATCTATTCATCCATACACACATTCATCCATCCATCCACCCATCTTCTATGATATGTACACTTGTTCTCTTGTTTAGGTATTGTGATTATATAACTCATTTAGAAATATAATGTATAATTTAGTGCAGATTATAGATAGTTATTTATAATAGTTAAAATTTACGGAATTAGTTAGGTTTTATAACTATATAGAGATATAGTTCAACTAGGCACACATTATTCAAAGCTTACAAAGACATACAGAATATGGCATTTAAAATGGTTTAGGGTTTTTCTTAACATTGAGGAAGAACTGCTCCTGGCAATACCAACTGTTAGAAAGGAAGATGGACATGGAAGAAACTCATCATGGAGATTGCTTTCAATATGGCAAGACTTGCCATTTCGGCAAGATAATACTCTTCTCTGGATTTTCCACTTATGCTGTATAAACAGGGCATGCAAGACCCACAGGAAAGTGACTGGTGATATAAGATTGACATTGCTACATGGTTACTACCTCATGGAAGTGTCTGCCAGACATTCTGCAGGAGACAGAAAAAAGTAACTGACAAACTGCCAACCTAGGTGTGACATGTTGAAATTCTTGCTGTGCTCAGAAGTCTGTCAGATACACTATGGCCTATGGGCTGTATAGGGTACATTTAAGAAGAACTTCAGTTGCCTGACAAAGTAGCAAGATATTTCTGGCATTTCTAAACAGCTTTGTGTGGCACTAAAATGAGGAATGTATATAAATACCCAGCCCTACAATAATACACTCTATAATCCTACCAGGGAGTGACAGAAAGGGACAATAAAACACAAAACAAAATGAGGAAAGACACAAGATTGCCCCACATTTTCATCAAAACATGACAGGCTTTCCTGTCTTTGAAGATGCACTGAGATGGGAAATGGGTTGTTGCTTTTTATTATATGAAGCAAAAGATCTATTACACTCCTTTCATGGAACCCAGCACTCAGTGCCTACAAAGGTGTTCTTTCTCTGGGTGTTTCACTTTGTGATTATCCTTGTCTCAGACACAAGCATGGAAGAGTATGCTAGAAGCTGAGGATTCTACACAGGAAGCTGCAAGGAGGAAGAGGCTTCTCTAACTCTCACACTCATAGTACCGTGGATGAAGCGAGAAGGCAGCCAAATTCACTAGCTCACAAGTTTGATGCTATAAGGAGTGTATATCCATGCAGCTGATATACACTGACGTCCAGAACAATAGCTAAAGAAACAAGCCTATCACATGCAAACAAAAGATGAGGCAGAGAAAAACATCCAGAGGTAGCTATGTCTGTGAGGTAGAAGAGCAACAAGAGTTTGAGAGAGGGAAAATATGCAGCCAGACTCACTATCAGCCCATCAGCTGTGTATTCTACCAGAAGCATCCAATTATAAGCATATCCACAAAGAACATGAGACTAGTGCTTCTGAAAGTACACAGTGATATCACACACAAGTGATGCTGGCAGGGTCTAGATGGTTTAAGAATGACAGTCTACCAAGAGGGGATGGAAAGCAGAGAAGGGAGTTTGAGTTCAGCCTGTGGCAGCAAAGAGAAAGGAGAACACATAGGAGATGTAAGCCAAAGAGGAGATCTTTGAATCTAATATCTCAGGTTCACTCAATGAACTCAGTACAGACAGCAAAGATCACTGTGATCTCTTCCCTGTGTCATGGACACATGGTGACAGCTCATAACTTGGACTAACTGAAAGGGATTCTCAACTGAGATCCCTCAACCTGTGTGGTCCTTACTTCTTGCGAAAGAAGTTATAGTGTATGTGATGGGGCCAATCACATTCACACTATGTACAACTTTATCAGTTAACCTTATGAAAAACACTGTCAGGATAACTCATGAGAAAATCGTGAGAAGTGGGAATTCCAAGCCATAATACCTCCTTTCACTTAGCACATATCACACACTCCATGGGTACCATTGGTCTCCTGGCATCTTCTCAAACCAATCCCACTCTTTAGCTTGGAATGTCAACTTCCCATTGCATGCTGCCTGGTAGAATCTTGGTGTTTCCATGGTGATGCCTGTAAACAAGTTTAGATCCTAACAGGTCAGCTGTTACTGGTGAGCAGTGAGTGCACTGTCTCATACTGGACACACTTGCCTCTGGGGTCTACTAATCAGACAAGGACTACCAATGATCTTGATCCATTGTACTGTGGGTGCACTTTATAACATTTCTTTTGATCACTTCTAACCTTATTTTATTATACATTTTAATGTTCCATTAAAGGGGATTTTATAAATGCTGACACCTCTATGTGAATGTCATATTTAACTTAGATTCATACTTGAGATGTGAGTGTACCGAGACAGTTTACTCTCAAAAGTTGTCAGTACAGCTCTGGAAGAAAACAATGTCACCATGCTATGAGTCAAGTGAACAGGGAATAAAGGCAGGGCCTTCTTGATGGTACAGGCCACAAGAGTTTTAAGAACATGAAGGGGGGCAGAGATCTAGCAACACATACTATGAATTAGACAGGCTCCCTCCACTACTGTTTCCCCCCTGTTGTTCCAACTGTTTAAATGTAATTATCACAACAGGTAGCCTGGCACACATCAGTGATCCCAGCATGTAGAGCTTGACTGGATAAAGGTCACTTTACTCTAACATGTTCTACATGAGCCTGTGTTCACACTCACTGAATAGATACTAAACATATGCAAGGGTAATGACTGTCATATTTTGAGTTAATGGATTTTCTGGATTTACTAAGGAAAGTGGGAGATGCTCTCTTGGTTGTGAAATCTGAGAAGGCAGGCATTGTAGTCAAAGAAATATTGAGGCCCTTCCATGGAAGGCAGACCCATAAGAAATGGGAGAAAGGAGAAAACAAAGTACATAAGTTTTAGAAAAATAGAAATCCAAAAATGTAAGCTTCAGAGAAGACCCTGGAAGTACAAAAAGTTAGTTTATAATAGGAGGTTGCAGACAACCCAGACTTAAATCAAAAGGTACAAGGTATTTCCATTTTCCAAACCATATTTGGGCAACCACACTATTAAGGGTATTCTAGATATAGGTTCCCTGTCACATATAGGAAACAATCCACCTGTAGTCCCTGGATTGTATACAGCATGCAGCCCATCTTCTGCATTCTTCTTGTGTAATGTAACTCTTCATTTAGGATACTATGAGCAGCATGTGGGCCCTCCACAGGGAGTTGTTCACTGCACAATGACAACTGACATGCAAAAGTGCGGGGCAATTACCACCAATATTCCTCACTGTAAGAGTTATAAATAATTACTAGATCCCAAAAACTGATAAAGATCCAACTTAACCAACAGTGAAACTGAGAAAATTGTATTCAGAGATGAAACCCCATAATGCATTAGCAATCTCAAGAGACCACACAAAACAGGTGCAAACAAGAACACACGTTATCAGTGATTGTATTCATGAAGTATTATATGCATTTTTGATTAATAGTTGTAAAAGTAAGAAGAGGTCAATGGAGTATAGAGAGGAAGAGATTATTAGCCAACTACAATAGTTCTCTATGAAATTCGAAATACATCATGAGCTCAGAGTAGAAGTATACCTAATGGACATGGCAAGTACCTGTAACACCAATGCTCTGGAGGCAAAGGCAGGCTAATCTTTGAAACTCAAGGCCAGTTTACTGTGCAGTTCACTTAGCAGAGTGAGATCTGCACAGAACAGTGATAAGCCAGTCGTGTAGCATGTTGGCTGAGGTTCTCCTATCTATAAACACATATGATCTAGGATGCAGATGTGAGGGAGTGTCACAGTAGGCACAGCAGGACAGAAAAAGATGGTATCTAGATCAAAGCAAGGGATAAAATGAGGCTTCTAGGAATTTTATGTCCACACAGCCATGACAGGGAGCGAAACTAATGAATGCCATCCTATCCAGTCCCAAGGATCATTCTGAAAACTGTTGTTTGGGATAAGTGAGAAAACATGTCTTAAACTCTCCCAGACAGGACAATCTGAAGATAGCACAGCTCTTCACAGGAAGCTACATAGTTTCCACCTCACCATTTACCTACCAACTGTCCTCTTGTTTCTACAGAAGATTTTCAAAGCAGGCCTTTCTTTGGGACAGAATGTGCTCTGCGGCCCTGTATGCCTCTGCTGAGGAATGCCACACCATCAGGAGGAAGTGTGTGCAACTTCTCCAGGGTTTCCACCCCAGCATTGAGTTAAGCATGGCTCCTGATAGCAGACTCCAGCACCTCATGGAGGTTCCTACTTTTACCAAAGTGCTGGTACCGACATACTGAATGCATTGACTGACCAGAGCCAGATCTCTACCTCGGCACTCTTCTATCCAGATGCTCTACAGTGGGATCTCACAGGAAGCACTGACAGGAAGGACTTCACTGAAACTATCATTCACCAGAATACCACACTCTCCTCACTGTCCATGACACCTCAGTGTGATCATATGTTACATCTCCATGACTTGGTGTCTTCCATTCCAACAGTGTGTGCCCATTTTCTCCAGGGAACGCAATCACAGGTACCTATTGAAGGAAACAACCTGGCACCATCCTACCAGGAGGACAATCAGGACTATTACTGCCAACAAGGACCACTGTTGGCTGGAGAAATCCAGCAGTGACTGGAGGCCTATGGCTCTGTTTCCTATTCTGGGAATCAGGTCTCTGCTCCACTTACAGAGATGATGAGGGTGTTCAAGAAGATTCAGCCAATGAATATCCAAACACTTTTCTCTACCTCTGCCATCTACTTTCCCAGTTCTGTTCAAGCCAGACAAGACACCAGTCTTCAAGGTGAATAAAGCCAGGAGGGCAAGGAGTGAGATGTGCACTCAAAGGAGACCCTGATCTCCCTTTCAGTAGGGGATGTCCAAACAGAGCATAGCCTTGCCTAGAGCTCACCATACCCATCTTCACTCTCAATAATGAGAGAGAGTAACCTGCCAGCCCACAGGATTCACCTCCTTCATCTAATTTAATTTAATTTTGATACACATATGTATGTATATATGTATGTAATTATGTAATTTAAATGTATAAGAAGCTTGTTTTACATATAAACACCAGTTCCAGCCCCTTCCCATCCTCCCCCTGATCCCCCCACCAACCCTTGGGAGAGTGCGGCCTTCCATGGCAAGTCTTCAAACTAATATTTATGTCACTTATAAGAAGACTCTGAAACATGGACATGGAGAAAAGTCAGAGTTCTAGAATTGTTGGCCTGTTAGGATTGAGGAATTGGGTGGGGTATCTCACATGAAATAAAATATGATCTATTCAGGGCACATAAGTAATGACAGAAACCCTAAAGGATATTATGGTTATGTGATGTAACTGCCTTTGGAACAAGCCTTTGGGACACAGTGCTATTCATCATACACATGGTGAGATATACATACAGATACACAGGTATGTCTACAGTTTAAAGACTTAAGTGAATGTGTACATCCTTAGGTACATATGTAGGTATGCTTGTAAATGCTTGAAGATATTAAGATATACCAGAGAAACTAGAGTGAGTTATTTCATCCAAGAAAATATATAGAATGTTTGGAGGTTTTTCTAGTAACCGAACTAATATTAGTCTATATTGCCAAAGTAAGAATTGATGCTACCTATATTATATCAGTAAAATCACTTCAGTTCATTACTTAATGTCAAAGAAATTAGCCAGAGCTTTAGTGGTGATACAATTATTCTCCTTGTGTTTTATATTCATTGTACTAGTTACAGAACAAGGTACGCTTCTCAGAGTTTATACTGTATAGTGATCACACTCCTGCTTGTTTCACACTTCCTCCTACATTGAACCTCTGACCACAGCCCTTTAGTCATTACTAATCTGGTACTGAGCTCTTCCTGCAATTGCATGAAATGAAATACAGGATTCCATGTGTATGCAGTCAAGCATGCATTGTGAAGTGAACATACCCATGGGTGACTATCTTTCTGAGATGGGTTTAAGTTGATTACTATGTTTATCTCACATTATATCCAGTTTTGAAAGCATTCATTGAATGTTTTAATTTATTGTGTGTGTGTGTGTGTAATCCACATGTTGTCCTGTGTGGAGTGCCCTAGCATGACAGAAGAGGGCACCAGATCTCTGGAATCTAGATTTCACTGAGATTGAAAGTCACCATGAGGTACTCTGAATTCATCCTGGGGACTGCAAGAAGACCAAGTGTCGTCATCTGCTGAGCCATCTCATCGAGCCTGTTGGATCTGCATACTATAAACAACAGAACTTCTTTTTAAATAAGGCTGAAAAGACTTCACATTCTAGGTCCATCTTGTGTCCTTCATCCATGACAAGGTTGTTGCACACCATGGTTCATTCACTAATGTTCTGCACACAGTGATGCCATCAACAATGAAAGGGAAGTTCCTGCTTAATAAATATAATGAGATAGTTGACAAGGTGTACATGAACCATGTGGTAGGGAAGGTTTTGGCATTTGGAAGACTCTCCATACTCATATCCAACCAGGCTGCATTTCCTTCTGAAAACTCATCTCTCTTTCTCATTTTATTTCTATTTGGCCTAGACTAGCAGCTATTTCAGGTTCACCATGTATTTCCCTGATGCCTGCTGAACTCATTCTCCTTTGTCAGTAAATTTGTGAGGTAATGTCTTTTTCTTGTTGCTTTAATAAGACTGTTGACTTCTCATGATTTTTTGTATTTTACCTAATTGTAAATAATCCAGATATTAAATCATTTAATTGAGGTATCAATAGCAAAGGTTCCAACCAGTTATTTACAAAATACCCTGAGGTACCTCCTTCTTTTCTGGCAATGAATTCTTACTTTCTTGAGAGACCATTTGTCCACTACAGCCAGGATTTCTGGAATGGTTGTTGTTTTCCTCCATTCAGGCCTGTCCCTAAACCTTCAACTCTGCACTACATTGAGAAATAACAGTTTAATAGTTTATTACACATTGATCTCTGACACATTTGGTACTGATACTTTATGGGGTCAAATAGAGAATGAAGAATCCATTTATGTGTTAACCTTCTTTTATTTTCTTTACTGAAGTTCTGAACAAACTACATTGCATCAGGCTAGCCTTGAACTCATATTAATATGCCTGTCTAGGACTCAGTTGCCATGGAGTGAAGGGAACATTGTTTCAGTGTCTGTCTTAGTCTGTTTGTAGTTACACTGGATTGGATTTAAATTCAATGAACTAAATTCATTTTGCATGTGTATACATGAAACCTCCCAATTATGTGTTAAATAGGAGCTTTTCTAATCAGATCTAAGCTCCATGTGAACCTTTTAGAGTTCTTTGATATGTCTGAATATAACTGTTAGGGCAATGGCAGATGGTGGTGTTAATATTAAGAATATTATTTCTGGATGGTGTGACTTCATGGTTCATGTAGAATTAAAAAGGAGTAATGGTGGGTGGGGGAGTTGTGGTAATGGTCCATTTATGTATTTCAGTGGAAATGGCTTCCAAAAGAAAAAAAATCCCATTAGGAGAAAAGTGATGTAGAATACATCCATTTCTCTATGGAAGTTTTTTTTTTTTTTCCTGAGCTTAACATTATGTGAGAATCTCTTTAACCATAATACAACCTTTATAGGAAAAATAGTTTAAACACTCAAACTATTGATGCCACTTCTACAACCTGCTACTCCCTTACATGGCTGCCTTTTGTTTTCCACACATGGGTGGGACTCAGGTTCAGTTGTGAGAACTTCCTCAGGTTTTCCTTCAAAGTGTCAAGACTAAGATTTACAACATGACATTTCTGGTGCCCATAGCCACCAAATTGAAATCATCTCAAGTCCTGTCCTTTTTGTGCTAATGTAGTTTGGACAGTTGACAGTTGGTAAGAATTAGAAAGTTCTAGGATGGCTCATTGTGTTCATGATAAAATAGCAACTAGACAGTGTGAGAGGCTTGGTTGTACACATGCAATTTTGCTCATTTTCATGGTGCTTTTCCTTCTGTGTGTGACAGGCATGTGTGGGGACTAAAAGAGTCCCTTGACAATGTCTATCAAGAGATGTCAAGGCTGGAATCTGGTCTCTTCCCCTTGTTGGAAGACTTGTTTCCCCTTCATCCCAGATAGGTTTTCTCAGTGTAGACATGGCTGTTGTGAATCATCCTCTGTATTCAGGCTGGCCTTGAAATCAGAGATCTGCCATCCTCAGCCTCCCGAGTGGTGGGATAAAAGTCACGCACCACCACTGCCCAGCAGTCTGGTTGGAAGAATATAAACATTTTGAGAACATTTATTGTTAGCTACTGATACTTCAAAAAAATCTATGCTTGTTTTGTTTGTTTTGTCATCTCGAAGCAGATTAATCAACACAAACCAGGAAATATCAGTTGTGAAAATGCCCCCACCAGATTGGCTACGTAGTAGGGGTGCTGCCAGCTCAAGGGGGTGCCATCCTTGGGGAAGTGTCTCTGAGATGTATATTAAAAAAAAATCTGAGCAAGCCATGAGGAGGAAAGGAGAGGGAGCCAGCTAGTAAGCATCTTTCTCCAAGGTCTCTATTCCAGTTCCAGCCTCAGTTTTCCCTGATGAATGAACTGTAAGCACAATAAACCCTCCCTCACCAAGTTGCTTTTGGTCAGTGTTTTATTAGAGCAATGATTTGATTTTTACAATACTGTCCTTTTGAGGTGCCCCACATCATGAAACTCAGAGCAAAGTAACTGTTACAAAAGTTGTTAGATTTTGAAGTAGACGTATCTGTAACTGAGTCCAAAACTGAACTGCAAGCAAGTTATTCATAATAAAAGGTCAATTCAGTGTTTTTTTAATACAACTACAATCATAATTTAATGGAATAGAAGGGGGTTGGCAGAGAAATGGATATGCTTGTCTGAGCTTTTACTCTGTAGTTGAAGCACACACATTGTCAACACTTTTCGAGTCAGAACTCAAAACAGGTGGTGTTGTAGCAGCAGGTCAGCAGTCGATTGCATTGTGGCTTTTCAAGAAGAAGGAAGTTAGCCTGCACCCACTCCAAGCCCTCAAAGCTGCCTTTAACTCCAGCTCCTTTGGATCCAGTGCCCTCTGGGGGCTTCCACAATTATATTACTTATGTACACACATAGGAATAATTTGATTGAAAATGAAAATGTAGGTTAAGGAAGAAATCTGCACTGCACTAATTGTATCTGTTAAACTGAAGATGAATTATTAGTATGGGAAAGGTCAGTTATTTCTATTAGGAAAGCTCAACTGAACTGGGAATATTATTTATAGATCCAAAAATAATAAGGACTGGAGAAATGGATCAGATATTAAGAGAAATTATTGCTCTTGCAGGGGACCCAATGGCAGATCATAATCACAAGTAACTATGGTTCCTGTGATCATAGGCCCTCTAGATTTCCTAGAGATTCTGTACACACGTAGTACCTGTACATACAGTTGTTAACATACATATCCATAAAGGCAATATTTTCTTAAAAGGAAAACAATTATACAGTGGTTCTTGATGCAGCAGTTATCAACTTCCTTAATGCTGCAACTCTTTACTACATGTGTTTTGGTGAACAATAAAATTATTTCATTGCTATTTCATCTTGTAAGTAGGATAAATGATATGCAAACTCCTTAGGGGTTATGCCTTCCATGTTTAGCACTATTCCTGTAGATTATATAAAATATTGTATAGAAGGACTAACTTTTTTAGTTTGATGGAATAGGGACTAACAGTTAATAGGTATAATTTCTAGATGTTCATTATTTATGTGTGTGTGTGTGTGTGTGTATGTGTGTATGCATATATGTAGATTATTGTGTACTTGCATGAAGGTGTCTATGGAAGCTCATCTTAGGAATGAAGGTTGAATCATAGGTCTGATTCTTGGAATTACAAAAAAAAAGGATGTTTTTAGATCACATTTCCAAGAAGTTTGGATTTCTTATTTTAACGTAGGGGATTCTAGATGTTATCTTTATGGTTCCCACTTTCTGCACTGTGATGTTTGTCTTTTAGGATCAAGGCATGAATTACAGATCATTTGGATGTTAGCTGCACTGAGAATGAGGCCAAGTGTAGAAATGTTGTAAACCTCGCTGCTGACCAGAACTGCCAAGAGGATCGGCGTCTCTTCAGTTTCAAACTCCAACACTAAGACAGCCACTAAGAAGCATCCATGTTTTCAGACATGCTTATTCTTTATTAAATGTGTGCTAAACCAAATATTGCAGAGAGGTGAGAAGAATAAAGACGGATGGCACAGAACACTGAAATAACCCTGAAATGAGCTACCAAGGTCAGGTGTGTAACTGGGACAGGGTATATAGGAGGAATATGAGAAAGGAAAAAAAAATCATTGGTTCCAGATCAATTCTTGCTGTTCCACACCAGACAAACACCCCTCTTCTTCCTTTCCTCTTTGATCCAGGGAAAATGCAAAATATTCAGGTTAGTTTTCTTTTCCACACTTTCCAGTAGCATCTGTGATTCCTCAGAAAATGCAGATTTGTCCATTCTGTAGTGAAAAAGGAAGAGCTCTTTTTTATTTTTACTGATGTACTAATTTGTATCTGTTTCTGCAGGCACATGCTAGAGTGCACATGTCAAGGTTAGAGGACAGTTCATAGGATTCCATCCTCTCCCTTCCACTATGTGGGTCCCAGGTTGTCAGGCTCAGCGGAATGTGCTTTCACCCACTGTGTCCAATCACCATTCCAAATTTTGTTGCCAGTCATTTGTGTCACTTTACCCCTATGACTACGTCTCTTTGTCACTCTGCTCTGGGAATGAATTAGAGAAATGTACTGAGTGTGAAGGTCTGATTCTCTCCTGCAGAGTAGGGAACCTCTCACATATGTAGATATATAGTATAGACATTCATATAAATCATCTATAAAGATGTTAAGATTAAAGTTACTAAATATTGAAGTAAATATAACCCTTTCCATCCATTCATTGTTTAAATGAGTAACTACAATAATTACTCCTTGTTCTGAATTATAACTTATTATGTTGAATTTTTCTTAAATTTGTATAATTAATGTCACCATCACCACTCTACTAATCATCTATATTAAGCATGTCCCTTTGGCCACCCTAGACACTTTTATGAGACCATTGAAGTTTATGCTACACTTTAGCTCACCCATGAGTATGATGCTCTATTCTAACTGCCTGTTCTCCCACGCCATTATCGGTAAGCTTACAAAAACAAAATAAATAAATAAAAGTAAAAAATGGTTATCATTTTTATACCTATATTTAAAACAGTTTTCTCTTTGGGAGTTTTTATATGTATACAATGTATATTGATCACATCCTTCCCCATTACCCTCTGAGCCCTTCACATTCCTTTCCTACCTTAATGTTCTTTTCTTACCAATAGCTCTCTGAATCCAACAAGTGGTGCCGATTTATGATTGGATGTAAGTGCATGTGCTGGATCATATATGCACCTTACCAGGAAGCACATGTCTAAAGAAAACCTGTTCATTCTCCTTCCCATTGAAGCCATCAAATGTCCCCTGGCTCCTCAGCTAGTGGTGGGGGTCATGAACATCTCCTCTGTCCCTCCTAGAATATTGACTGACTTTATTGACTGACATGATGTGCTCATTCATGCAGGCAGCCATAGCCTCTGTCAGTTCGTGAGTGGATCTTCCTTGTCAAGTCTAGAAGAGGTTTTTTTGTAGCAGTCCTCCCAACACTTAAATCTTTCTACATCTTCTTCCTCAATGTTTCCTGAATCTTAAAAGTAAGGGACCAATGCACTTGGCCTGACACTATTTTAAAATTGTCTTAAGCAGTCACTCCACATAGTTATTATTTTCTTGAAAATTTTCCCTTAGACTCTTGGGCATTATGTCCCCCTTGAATTTAATAAATTAAGATATATATATATATATATGTCTGATCAGCATATGTACAAGTCATGTCAACTTCCAATAAAGAGATAATACATTACCTGCCAGTCTCTTTTAGATCTCTTGCCCATATATCCCCTGCCTCTATAACCTCCCTAATACATTACCTGCCAGTCTCTTTTAGATCTCTTGCCCATATATCCCCTGCCTCTATAACCTCCCTTTCATTCAATTCTGCTCCAGCCTTAACAATCTCACTCGTACCTACCACTCTATTCCCACTCCCCAGCTCTTCTAATCTCATTCTAGCCTGCATATTACTGTCTATAGCCCCATTATAGGACCCAAATCTATAGGACAGAGGCATGAAGTAATACTTTTTTCCTCACAGAATATTCCTTCAAATATCTTCACCGGCACTCATCTAATCAACCTGAACTTATGCAGTAAGTTCTCTGGGCTGGGGTTGAACATTGATGGGTAATGTATGTAGGTTGCCGTGTTTGTAAATAGAATGGTAGTCCTTAGTTGAGTGTGCTTCCCAGAAGATATGAAAATGCTCGATCAAGGTGTGCCCAGTGGTACAATACTGGCATGAGAGTTGTAGGAGTATCCAATTGCTCTTTGATTGTATTAAGATGCTTGCTACACAGGGGTGAAATAATGCCTGCTACTGTAAACACTGTCAAAATCCAATGGCCGAGGATATCATAGGCCCCAGAGGGAAACCTACTGTTGTTTCCTTAAATGGCATGTTGTCAAATTTTCTAAATATTTACATTTATACCCAAAGATGTGTATTTCTTATAGCATTGGTCAAAGAAGCTTTATCCCCTCTCTGGGAAGTAGTTAATGCAGAGATTCACAACTGGTCGAAAGTGCTTAGAGCAGGTGACTATGAATGATGAGCCATACATGGGTCATTTATCAACATTCCCTATGCAAGGCTCGGGGATCATCATGAAAGAAGAGGCAGAATGACCTTATGGGTAAGGACTGAGTTGGGAAGAAGCACTAGAAAATTCTTTGCTTTGGACATGATGTGACCATTTTATGCAGATCCACCCCTAGCAGAGGAACTATTAGTGTCTAATGGCTGCTGAGTGACAATGACTTTTAAGATTTGGCTGTTGGTCGGCAGCCCATGCTCCAGTGGATGACTCCATACCCATAGGTACATGATCAAAAGGACTTAGACTGTGTGGGTTATTAATTGTGATTGCAGGGTCTTTTCATGTTTGGAGTTGGTTAGTGGGGTGTGGCATATCATCAAAACATGTATATATGTGTATGAAAACTTCAAAGAATACATAAAATTATTAAAATGAATGTCTGGACCGGAGATTTGGTTCAGTGGTTAAGAGAACTGGATGTAGGTAGGAGGGTTCAACTACCTACACTCTCATGTTGGCACACAACTATTGCAACTCCCTGCAACTCCTTCCAAAGGGATCTATTTCCCCTTCTAGCCTTTGCACGCAATTGGCAGGCATGTGGTGTATAGAATTACATACAGAAGAAAACAGCTACACCTAAACCTTTTTATAGATTAGTTGAATATAGAAAATTTTCCTTGATAGACCATTTAAGTGTCCTACAAAGTATGGTATGTGTATTACTCTTATACTTTTACTAAATGTTATATGATACCTACATATTATATTTGTGTGTGTGTTAATATAATGTGTTGTTATTATATAGTATTAATATAATGGTGAGAAGGGACAGAATGACCTTATGTGCTTTTTTTTTTCATTCTGAGATTAGGTTACCCTATTTGCTATCCTTCTAAGCCCATTCGCTGAATAATCATTTTTTTAATATGTCCTTTAAATAAGGTGTTTGATGATGTTTGAAGTAATCACCACAGACTGTGGCACTCATGAGTAGATAGAAATCCAAAGATGAGCTCAATGTCCCAGAGGACAAAGGTGGTCTTTCATATCGGAAGACCCCAGACCAGGGTCAGCAGGATAGAGCCTGAGCAAACAGGCATAAGAGCTTTCTCTGATGTCCCTTCCAACTCCGGAGACAGCTAGTGCTCACCCCAGCTCCTTCAAGTTACAGGCTTTATGATTCAGAGCCTCACAAAGCAGCTCCAGGCCATCAGGGTCAAAGGTCATCCAGTCCAGGTTCAGGCTGGTCAGGGTTCTGCATTTGGTGAGAGCCAAGGCAAGGTCTGCACAACAGCCAGTGGTGAACTCACACATATCTAACCTGTGACAAGGAAAATACCAGAAAAGGAATGTGATGTTTGGCGACAGTTCCAGGTTTTTGAGCAAAGAAATAACCAGTTTCAAATGGCTACACTATGCAAAAACACTAAGCAAACCCAGGTCTCATGGAACAGTATTTTTTTTAATCATTTTTGATATAACATCTATGTACGAAATGTGACTTCACTACATCTGTCTACTTGCCACACTTGGCAACTCCTCCCAGATATCCCTAATCCATACCCCAAGCAATTTTAATGTTTCAAACCCACTAAGTAAGTGGTTCTCAATCTGTGGGTCATGACCTGCTTGGGGTCAAATGTCAGACATCCTGCAATCAGATATTTACACTGTGATTCACAGTAGTAGCAAAATCATAGTTCTGAAGGAGCAACTAAAATAACTTTGTGGGTGAGGGTCTGTACAACATGAGCAACTGTATTTAAAGGGTCACAGCTTTAGGGTGGTTGAGAACCGCTGCACTATGCACAATTATCATTGCCTTAGGGGCTAGAGTTGAGGACTCTCCCCTGGAAGACAGGTAACCAGGCCTAATCTCTGAAGAAAATTGACTCTGCTTCCCTCAGCAGCCATCAGCTGCCAATAGCTCCTCAGCTAGGCCTCGGCTTGGGTGGCTCTGCTCTTTCTTCTGTCATTGTCACTGGCTTGATTCATGCCAGGCCCTGTAAATGTGTGAATCCCCTGTGTTAGGGCATAATGGAGAACCCATTTCTATTGCTTTGCTAAGGGGACATAACAAAAATTACCTTCTAAACCAATGGTGCTCCACCTCCCTAATGCCGTGACAGTTAAATTCAGGTTCTCATATGGAGGTGACACCCACACCACAAAACTATTTTCATTGCTACTTCATAACTTTAATTTTGCTACTTTTATAAATCACAATGTGAATATCTGAGTTATATGATGGTCTTAGATGACCCCTGTAAATGGACATTTGGTTCCCAAAGGGGCATGACCTACATGTTGAAAAGCATTGTTCTAAATGCTGTATATTATTCTTATGTTAGTTCTGCCCTGAAACCTCATGAGAGAAACTTCCCTTTGCAATGGACTGGTTAATACACAGGCTCACAGGGGTCAACATTGTGAGGCTGAGTCTAAAATACCTTGCCTCAAATGGAACATCTGTGTCATCCCTTCCCACAAGACTCAGAAACATCATAGGAGATGGGCCAGAAAGAGTAGAAGAACCAGATATTATCATGGGAAAAACATGACAGGGCCACAACAACTATTTTCTGTACAAGAATTAATACTTTTCTCAAAACTTGAGACTAGGCTCTGTGGAGTTACTCATAATCCAGTTGTATTAGTTGGGGTTTCTAATGCTGTAAAGAGACATCATGACACAGCAACTCTTATACACGAAGACATTAATTGTGGTGGCTCTCTTTCACTTCAGAGATTCAGTCTGTTGTCATCATGGAGGGACATGGTAGCATGTAGGAAGATATGGTGCTGGAGAAGCAGCTCAGAGTCACACTGTGTGTGGCTTGAACAAATATGAGACCTCAAAGCCCATCTCTGAAATGACACTTCTTCCAACAAGACCACATCGACAACAAGGTCACACCTCCCTAATAGTGCCACTCTCTTGGGGAGCCATTTTCTTACAAACCACCACACACCCATGGATCCTCTAGCATTTGTCTTGGGAACACTTCCCACCATTAACAATAAGGACTCACCCAAGACACTGTAATTTACATTCAGGATTCATCAGAGCTTCACATAACTTTTTGACGCCAGAGTCTTGTATGTTATTGTTGCCCAGTTTCAGGGTCTTTATATTTTTATTGCAAGAAAGGACAGCAGAGATCCCCTCACAGCAGGCTGAAGTGAGATAGCAACCAGACAACCTGGGAAAACACATCAAAACAGACTGATTTATTATGAGGACCATTCCTTTTGTTTTACATTGTTCTTCATTATTATTTAGAATTCATATGAACCCCACATCTACCTCCCTCCACCTCACTTTGAAATTAATAATCTATTTTATTTTATTGTTGCAAGGAAATACTTATGTATGTATATGTATGTATATGTATTCATGCATGTGCGTAAATATGTAATGTACTAAGACCATTTAGCTTTGCCTGTATGTATTATATGTCCAGTGATTGCTTTACCATGTAAATCTTGTCTCTAGACTGACATATTCTTCCTCTCAACAGCCAATCATTAACTATCCTTTCTTTGTGAGACAAGGTCTCATGTCCTAATCTGGCTTCAGACTCATTCCATAGCTGAAGATGACCTTGAACTTCTAACCCTCCTACCTGCACCTTCCAGCACTAAGATCACACAGATTTGTAGCTATCACTATTTTTTAAACAGCCTGATGTACAGTCAAATACAATGCTTTGAATGATAAATAAGCATTCTACCAACTGAACTACATCCCTAGGCCATGATATTTCATCTTATTAGTTAAGGATTTTTAAATTTATTTATATGAATCAGAAATGCCTACGTCTGTCTGAAATACTGACGATGTCTCCATCTGGGTTACTCTGCTCCAGGCTGGCTCACTACAATTCTTCTGCCTTGATCTCTGCATCTGCTGTAGCTACCACTATCTCCCCTGATAAAATTACAGATGCCCTGAGAATAATTGGGGTACGTTATCCCTGAATTCATATATTTGTCCGAATGTCATCAGATGTTGAACTTCTGCCAGTATTAATAGAATACCTCTCAAATGCTCCCTTAGACCCAAGCTCATGGGTCACCAAGGCACTTACAATAATGACTAAGAGAGGGGTTGGGGTACAGAAGATAATGGGTATAAGGTAAGTGAAGATAAAGAATGTGATGAATGAATAGATGTTAAGTGTAGACATCAGGCAGATATGTTATGTATAAGGAACATAAAATAATTAGTATATGATGTTTAGATTGATACTGAAGAGGTGATATGCAGATTATTATAGGAAGAGTGCATAATATGTTAGCAAACACAACTAATTTTTAAATGGAAATAAGGGGAAAAGTTAAATTCATTGATGATAGATAATAGGTGGGTAGACATATGATAGGCATGTATGGATACATAAACACATACATAGATTCATGATTTATAGAGGTATAGACACATGATTTATGCAGGTCTAATAGGTGCATTAATGTTTTACCACCCAGGGGACTCCTGGAGCCTCTGTGGCTTCATTCATTAGAGCAGTAATCCCATTGCTGGGGACTCACCTTCGTGTCCCTATCACCAAGAGCACCAAGTTTTAAGACAGCCTTCATAGCTGGTAGGCTTCACCACAGAGTCTGAGAGGACACTGACATTCTGAAAACTCTACCCTCCCACTTCCTTCTGAAGGCCAACATCAGAAAGTGCATTCCCAGAAGGGATGAGAACACACTCCTACCATAACTCCTGTACAGGGCACGCTGGGGCTTTCAAAGCTTCACACAGAATGTTCACTCCAGTATCTTCCAGGAAATTTGAGCCCAGGTCAAGCAGAGAGAGGCATTTATTGCACAAAAGGGCTTCATAGAGATGGCTACAGCCAATGAAGGTGAGACAGCAATATGACAACCTGAGAAGAGGATTCCACATCTGCAGCTCACTTATTGTCACAACATTTCATGCAATACTGGCATGTTCTCTCTATGCTGAAATTCCACTTTGCATGAAAATGTACAGAAAGGGGCTGTTCCCAGATGAAGGCCCTTACCACCAAGTCTGAGTACCTGAGTTCAATCCCACATAATGGAAGGAAATAACCAGCCCCATGAGTTGACTGCTATCCTCCATATGTGTGTCAGTAAACACACACACACACACACACACACACACACACACACGCGCACACACACACATACACACATACACACACACACACACACACAATGGGATGGAATTTTTTTTCAAACAAAAATGTTGATAACCCGAGGTTATATATCACCATAGATTTTCCAAATTTGACCAATTTGTAAACTTGTTTGCTAATCAACTAATTCTTCCACCTATCAGAAATTCACTATTGCAGACTCATGCTCTAGTGTGATTTCTCCTATTAAATTTAAATTTGTATTTGTTGTCTGTGTGAGTGAGTGTACATCTGTGCAGGTGCGCATGGAGGTGGAAGTCAGACGACAAACTCATGGACACATGCTAGAACAACACCCACCCCCCATTAGACTGTCAGTGGCCTGAATTCATTTATTAGATGGGGCAGTTTCACAGTAAGCCCCAGGGCTCTTGTAGTCTCCCTGTCTTCAGTGTGTCACCACACCTGGCTTTTTCACATGGGTTCAGGGGATCAAACTCATGTCATCATGCTAGATTGGACAGTATTTTACCCACTTAGCTGTTACTCCAGGCCAATGCTGTTATTTTATTTGAAATATTTTTCCTAGTCCTATAATATTTAGTCCTACCTCTTCTGAAACAGCCTTCATTTCCTATAGTGCATTTTTTTCCTTTTCTTTTACAAGTCTCATTTCAGGACTGGAGAGATGGTGCAACATTTTAATGTCACTGCTGATTTCAGAGAATCTGGGGCTCAGGGAGAAACACCCACATAACACCTACACACAGTGCTACAAGTCTCCTGCAAATAGAGCTCCATGGGACTATTGACTCCTCTGGCCTCTGCCTGCTCATGTACTCTTGTGCTACACAGAAAATTATACAAATGCTCTCATGTATTCAACCCAGGTCAAAACAAAGGCACTGATAATTTTATATAAAACTATCCCCAAGCCAGATGCACAATTTTTTATACCATGCAAATAAATTTCATGTTTGGACTTGTGGAACATCACTAAGACTCATGATATGCAAATATTCCAAATAATATAAATGAAATATGAAACATTTCTGGTCTTGTCATAAACAGTGCCTATAAGGGATACATGAACGAGGTACTTAATGTGCAGTTCTTGTCTTCTGTAAACAGATGTCTCAATAATGGTCAATACTTAAAGCTCTTACATTTTGTATGCATGTTCACATCTGTAATCTGCACATGTACATATTAGTGCATGAATACATGATCACAGAGGACAATTAATTTTTTTGTCTGTATGCTCTTTCTCTTCCAGGAACCCAGGTATCACTGACCACATTTCCCAAGTTTATCTGCTATGGCTTCCATGAGACAATAGTCTAGCAGAGTGCTACCATGAGGAATCAACCTCAACCTCAGGGCAGGAGACAGCACACAATAGCTTAATAAGATATAGGAAGGCCGGTCTCAGAAAGGAATATTTTTTTTCTTGTTTATATTCTCCTTTGGCCTAGTAGCCAGTCTCTTTCCAAGGGCATTTTGTTTCCATATAAATAATTTTATCTTAATGGATATGATTATTAAAGAATTTCAGAGCTACCTTTACCTTTTCTATAGTTGATCTCATGTATCTCTGCATACATTTGCTCCACTTACTGACATGTTACTGAGGCATGTACTAGTGACTATTTCATGACACATCTCATGGCCTCCTGCATTCCTCAGTGGCCATTTAGTCAGCTTCATAATAGTTGCACCCATATGTAGGGTTCGGCAATGTCCCCAGAGCCTTCTCCCCAAGACCAACTCACATCAGTGTTTCCAGGACACAGCTCGGATGCTTCAGGATTTTACACAGTTTCATCACTCCTTTATTCTTCAAGGGATTTTCAACCAATGATAGATGTTTCACCTTGCATTTGGTTAGGGAAGTAGCAATTGCACCACAAGCATCACTGGAGATGTCACATTTCCCCAACCTACATGTGAGATACATGCCACAGGTTAGGAATAATATCTTTAGGTCATCTAGGTATCACTGCCTATTGTTCAAACAGATGTCCCAGATTCTAATGCTGCATGTACCAGTCCACATCTACATCATAGGCTTATTTAATCCATAAGTATAATTATGTGACGATCATGATGAATGATAGAAGTCTGATTGATAAAATATCCAAGCCACTGGTTTTCAGACATGGATGACTTACTCTCAAGAATCCATTTAGGAATGTTTGGTGGTTTTATTGTTGATCACAAAAACCAGCAGAGATAGGGTGTTATGAAAATGTAGTGGGTAGAAGCCATGGCCTTTGATGCACAGATAGACCACATTTTAAAAATATGATCTTTAACACTATTTGATTGATTACTAATCTCAATGAAGCACACACACACATGCGCGCGTGCACGCGTGCACACACACACACACATACACAACACATACAGGAATTTTTAACAAAGAAAAATATCGTAATGAAAACTCCTTTTTACACCTTGTACCATGCAAAGCAAAACTTTCAAAGTTAAGCCTAAAATGTGATTTTTAAAATAATTTTAGAGAAGCCACTGATTGTAGACAATGCCCTGACTTACAGCAGCTCCTCTACTCTGCATGTTGGACATTTCAGCACCGAGCAAATATTCTCAACTACATCACTGGAGAGATTAGTGCCATAGAGGTTCAGAGATTTCAGATGAGGTAGTCGAAGAAGTGTGGAAAATAATGCACCATCTCCAAAGTTAGTCATGAAGGAACATCTGTGGAATAAGTTCAAATGGAACATTATATATACCAGGCAGTGTGGCTACATGACAAAGCAAATGCTCACATGCTCTTCCACACTTTACCTTACACCATGTTTATTTGGGCATTCTAGTTACCCCACAAATTCTCACTGGTTAACTCCAAGTGCCAGACAAACAAAGAGGCTCAAGCTTTTCCTATTTCCCCCTTTTTTTCTATTTCCCCCAACTCTGCGTAGCATGCAGAACATTCTAAGAAGACACACACATATCCTCATATTAACAATGCCTATTATGGCTAATCGATATTTCCAAATCAACAATATCTTGGTAAGGAAACCTGAATTGAAGAATTGCCCCCATCACATTAATATCCATAGAAATACCAGTGTTAGTAGCATTATGCCTGGGCAGATATATGTGCTGTGAATCAGAAAGGTTGCTGAGCAGGCCATGGGGAGACAAGCCAGGGAGCGGCATTCCTCCATGGTCTTTGCTTCAGTTCCTATCTTCATGTCCTTGCCCTGAATACTCTTGGTGATTATAATCTAGGAGTGGTAAAATAAGAATAAACCCTTTTGTTCCCCAGGCTGCTTTTGCCCATGGTGTCTATCACAGCAGAAGAAACCAAACCAGACTAACACCTTATGTATAATACATATTGAGGACTATTAATACAAGCATAATTCCTCACTGTGTATTGCAGGGGAAGCACCATTTTTCCTCAAGGACCAATGTTTTGTAGTTGTTTGAAACAGAGATTTATGTGCAATCCTGAAGTGTTGTAAAATGTACTCTGTAGACCATGCTGGCCTCCTACTGAGAGATCTGTCTGTCGCTGCCTCCCAAGTGTTGGGATTAAAGTCATGTGCCACCATTTGCCAGATTAGTAAATACCAATGTGGTTTATGCCATCAAGAAAAGTAAATGTGTCTTCTTTATGCTTTTTGTATCTATTCATTTTCAAGGTTGGGTTAATGTAACCAAACTTATGTGTCATCATATTTCATGGTGAGTAAGAAATCATTGGGCAGAATATATGGCTCAGTGATGAAGAACACATACTGTACTTGTGGAAGATTGAACTTCTGTTCCTAGCACTCATGTTGGGCAGCTCACTTATTTCTGACTGACTCTACGACCTAATTCAGATGTAAACATGCATATACACAATCAAAATAACCTTCAAAATTGGACTTTTCATTAATATCCATTACAGTCTCTAGAAATTAGTCAGTTCCTGTTGGGTATGAACAAGAATACAACACAGACACATACATCACAGACACACGTGTGCACATACAAATGTATAGATGTATAGATATTTACAAACCACCTATAAATCTTATGAATGTATGTGACATAGAAAACGTTTAAATGTGTGACTCCTGCCAATATTGTATTTGTTACTTTGGGTTTGGCTCTATATTTCTATAAATTAGTGTTCTTCGAGTAGAGAAGGAATTTCACCTATTTACAGTATGGGCGACTATCAAACTTCGACAAGCTTTGCAGCTTAAAAGCATTCAGAGGCATTGTAGTAGATGGAGACATTGATGCACAAAGATCCTGAATCACGGTTTCATTGAAATTACAGCTCTCCATATCCAGCACTTGCAATTTCTGGAAAACACTGCAGAACTCACTCCATTCTTGGGTTACTTTGCTGCAATGAGATAACATGTTTTTCTATGGCAGTCAATGAAATTCTAGACATTCCTAAGAAGGGAAGATCACTTCCAACTACCTGAGGGAGTACACATGGCACATAGACATACATGCAGACAAGACACAAATATACATTAATTAAAAGTAGATAAATATTTTTAAAAAGTAGCACACAAGAGACAGACAGCAGGGGAACAAGCACTGTGGGCTACAAAATGGCATCTTCTAGGTATTGAATCATTACTACAGCCTTAATCCCATAAGATCTATGCATCCCTCCACTGCCTGCAAAAAACCTTGACTGTTTCTACTCAATCATGTATTGGAGAGGGATTCACAAGACCCTACCAATTTCTGCTAAAACATTGATTCCCTGTAGACTCTGGGAGAGGAGCAGTCATCTCCAGTTTTGTACACACAAGTCAGCCACCCGGGGTCCTATGCACAGTTGCAATCCCATGGACACACTCATAGCCCTAGTTAAACTCAATTGCTGACAAAGTAAAAGATACAAATGTGAGAAATGATGTAATGAAGAAGTTGGGGTGATGGTTGGAAGGAGAACAGCACTGACCAGGCGGTGAGAGTAACCACAGTGCATGATATATGTCTGTATGAAATTGCAAATGAATTCACTGAATAAAAATTATAATGACCGAATCGTGGCCTGGGGTGAGAGGGACTAAATTTGGTTTTGGGAGACTCATGGTTAATAGCTATCCATAACTGCTGAAGACATCCACCCTTGCACTGTTCTTGGGTGAGAAAACATGACTTCTGTGCAAATTCAGAAAGATTACTTGCAACCCCTTAGTGAAGAGTCACCTACATCCATTAATATCATAAAAGATGCAACACATTTGAAAGATCAAGTATGAGCCAGCAGCCTAAGCCAAATGCAAGGCAAGCCAACCAGAGCAATGTAATATGAACACAGCTTTAAACCAGACACGAGTTCCCACATCCTCTACCATGTAGTTTCCAGAGCACTAAACAAACATGCTATGGATGAAGGAAAGAAGCCACACACTGCAACAAAGCTCCTTGTATTTTCACCTCACACTGGCCTTCGAACATATGTGTTCTTTGTATAAATGGAGGAACTTCATATTGCTGTTTAGGGCTACATAGATCCAAACAGCAATGGCAACACTCAACCAAAATCCTTCCTGACTAAGCCATCTCAACAGTCAAGCATAGACATTTAAGAACATAAGAAAATAAAAAAACATGCTGGAGAGAGAAATCAGTGGTCAGGAGTTTTCTGTACAAGAACGAGGAAGTGAGTTCAGATGTACAGACTGACATAAATGGCTGGGCCTGTATGCATGAGGCTGTTGCCACAGCATGAAAAAGAGGAAACAGGTAGATCCTGATATCTTACTGGACAGTTAGCCTGATCAAAATGGTGAGCTTCAAGTTTTGTGAGAGACTGTCTCAAGGGATTAATATGGAGGACAATAAAGAAGAACACCACATCTTCCAACTTTTTCATGATTTCCTAAGGATACAGTGTGCATACAAACACACCTATCAAACAATGCCCTGGACACTAAGGTGAAATGGAAAGAACTGAAGACAAGGTTCAGAGATGTACTCACATCTTCTCTTCTGTAAAGTATTCTAAGTCACACTCTTCTGGGTCATAGATTTCTGAGAAAATTCTGTGATCTATATGCAGATGAAGTTTCTTTATTTTTTGAGATTTCTGCAGATAAATTTTCGCCAATGACAATTCATCTACATTACTAATATCAATAGTCATTTCTTCAAATAGATCCAACACTTGTGTTACAAATCGTTCCTCTTGGTTATCTAGCAGGCCATCAAACAAACTCTGGGCACTCACTTTCCCACTGCACTCTCCTTGACTCAAATTACTAATGCATTTGAGGATTTCCCGTTTTGTCTCCTGGAATGGTATAAAACCAAAGTGTGGTCTCAGCATGGTAGCAACTTTTTCGGTGGCAATTCCAAACACAAATATCCCAGTAATGGACCAGTGAGTTTCTCCATGAGAATAGAACCCATGCCCATAGATTTCTCTTAGAAGCTGGGGTAGGCTTCCAATAATGGGGTGAGGTTTGTCTTTGTCTTGTCTGAGGAAATAGAACAGGGCAGCAAAATAACACTGTAGTGCAGGATGATAAAACACGAAACAGTCACCTCGTGTATTGAGAAAATTCATTCGCAGCCACACTGTCTGCTGAGATTCACATATCCCATTCCTCCTGAGATCCTCAGACTTAAACACAAACACCCATTTCCAAATTCCTTCCACAGCCAAAGTACACAGGGTCTTTAATCGGGCTCTGTTCTCTTTAGATGGAGTGTTGGCATACTCTGATCTGAATGAGCTCAATGTAAAGCTCGTGTATATCCCTGCACTTGTTTCACTATATAAGTTTACTTCCTCTCCCCTGTCACACTGCCACTTTATAGTACTACAGGTCAACCAGCATATGTAAGGATTTTTGCATATCAAGAACAATGGTAGACAGGATTCTAAATAATTAAAGACTTCTAAGCCTTTCTCAGCATTTTTTGAAGAAAAACATACAATATAACTTTATAGCTGGGTTAACAAATTCTCCAATATATATGGTCCTTGGATACTGTAGCAATGGAGATATTTTTTGTTCACTTTGGCATCCCAATTCAAGAAGCAGAGAGGATTCTGGGAGCATTACTTTCTGTAGCAAACTGCTCAAGACAATCTGTGTTGGCATACTCTTCCTCCAGTCACTGCATAAGTTTGTCCGGGAGTTCCAAGTCAAACTTCAGGTAGTCAAATCCCTCCAGGATAAACAAGATTCTTCTAGGATCGGATAAGACATCATCCAGCATCTCTGAAGACTCAGATAACTTACTTGAGATGAGCTGAGCTAAGCTTAACTCAGTGGTGTTGTTAAGCGAGATGAGAGAGAAGAAGAAAACATACTGAAATCTGTTCTGCCATAAGATTCCTGATGCCCAATCCATCATTGCTTTTCTTAAGAAAGTGCTTTTGCCTTCTCCTTTATTACCCAGGACAACTGCAGTGACTGGCTCCAACTGAGGACCAAATACTTCTTGCAATTCTCTGTACTGCCTTTCTAGAGTTAATTTGTAGTCTAAATCAGGCATATGAACGTAGTTCTCCCGGGTCCATATGTATTTAAATATAGTCTTCATAATCTCTCTGTATGAACTTTGTTTATCTGAGTTTGACAAAATCAGAACACAAGGCAGTTAGGAATAGAATGCTCTTAAGAATCAATCTCCAATTTTCTAAAATGCATGTCTAAAGTAATCTACACATCTGGATGAACAGTGAGGCCATAGGTCCCAAAGTAAGGGGAAAAGGAGAAGAGCCACTCACCCCTTCCTATGAAACACGTTTCCGTTTCCCTTCAACTCATGTTTTTCTGCCCTTTACATGACAATGTTTAGACCTGACCCTAACCCAACCAACAACCAGTTCTTTCTACACCCACACCTCTACATAGAGACCTTTACTGTATGCAAATCTTTCCCTGTAGTAAAGGGGTATATGAATATTTTAGAACGAATAAAAGTAAGGGAGGACTCCAGAAGCCTGGGGTAATCAACGAAAGTAAAAACCCGTGCTCCCTCTAGAGTCAATACTCTTGATATGTAGGGACTTTACCTACAAAACAAACAAACAAAACCACTACAAAGAAAATTAACTCAACTTTCACTTTCCTTGGAATTTTCCTCCTCATAACTTAATTCACGGATAAAAGAACTCACTACCTAGCAACACTCATCTTAGTACACCCCTGTGGCTTGAGCCTCAGGTGCTCAGTTGGTAATATCACCCCATCCAGGGTTATAATGTATTTGATATTGTCTGTGAAACTATTATGAGTGAACTGGAAACTCGCCATGAATTTTGGGGAATGCATTACAAATTAACACAGGACAAAGTATCTCCCGGAATAAATTCATGACACCTTCATTTTTACCTAATTCATGAGTGATGATTCAGAATGGTGTTGTTACTAAAGTGTAAAACTTTCTTGCCTTCAGTAAGTCACAAGTCATTCTATTTATAAGTTTTCTGTTTGATTTACATGTTTATAATTCCATGCTTAGTTAAAGCAAAATTTGATTTAGGCAACAAGAGCATGAAACAAACTTTGGACTTATGATTAGAAGTCCAAGGAAAACAATCCTGATGTGGCTGTCAGATTATCCTTTTGTCAATCTTAAGCATCTCATAGCTTTACATATGCTATTTAATATATGTGGATCAATGTCTTAAGCCAAATGAGATTAACAAAATTGTTTCTCTAGTCATTTATGGGGGTATTTCCAGGTGATCAAGCAGTACACTTTCATATTTTCCCAATAACATCTGCAGCCAGCTTTCTGAGGGCAAGAGCCGTCTATCCTGAGATTTACTGGGACTTGTGCCAGTGCCTTGTGAATTACAATAAATTAAAAGTACTTGATCTTCCAGAGGACCTGGGTTGGCTCCAGGGATCCCTACCCTCTACTGGCCACCACAGGCACTGCATGCAGGTACACACACACAAACACACACACACACACACACACACACACACACACACACACAAACACACACACTTCAAAAATCCTTTCAAAATAATTGTGTCTGTACACTTTAAAATGCTAGGAAACCGTTATTATTTTTTTTAAAAAAAATGCTATATTCACACATTGTAAAGTGTTAAATGCTGCGTTGTCAACACGGTTCAATGGATGGGGACACATAACCAACTCCAACAGGTCGGCCTAAGATCTCCACTTGTGCTCACTTGTAAAACCACACAGAAATAAGGAAACACATCAACAAGGTTTGGAATAGTAGCTAAGAGGTTAATTGTGAATATTGCTTTTGCAGAGAACCTGAAATAAGTTCATAGTACCCACATCAAGTGGTTCACAAATACCTGCAACTCGAACTCCAGGGAATCTGACTCTCACCTCCAGGAACCTGCACTCTTGAACATATCCACTTGTTGTAACACATGTATAAACCTAAATTAATGTAAATTTATATGTTAAGGGTTTATGTGATGGATAAGTAAATATTAAGATTGGAAGAAGTTTCACTGCTACTTTATTGGTAACCATAAGGTCTAGATTTCTATTATACATAACTTGTGCCTGAATTCATAAGTTTCTTTTCCTGTGCCCAGTGTCTGTGGATCATGATGTATGTTTCTGTCTCTCCAAGCAGAAAATAGATAACATCTATATTTTTCCAATTTCATCACAATGGGGGGGGTCCTGTCATCTGGAGAGGAAAAGCCACCAATAATGTCTCTTAACAGTCAAGGTAACTTCCAAGTAAAAACTTGCACAGCCCCAATGAATTCACTGGGCCTGGGAAAACTTGTTATTGGAAGAAAGGGTTGCACAGGTCTACAGAGAACAGGCAGTTAAGTCAGTCATGCTATTGGAAATCTATCTGCTGCATGCTGTTGCAGGTTCTGTGGTGTACATGGCCCTGAAACTTACTTGCAATTGAGGGTATCTTACCACTTGCCATGTGTGTAATTCAACCCCTTAAAATGACCCAGGTGTCACTACTTAATCAAATGAATGGTTAAAATGGTTAATTTAAAAAAAAAAATCATTAGATATCTATGTGTAGCCAGGCAAGCAGAAACCTCAACTATGTCAAAATGACTCTAGCTCCATGGCTCAGTAAGAAGCCTCCATGCTGCAATCACTCTGATGGTAGTAGCCTAAAAAGGACAAAATCTTTAGGTGAGAGGAACTAGAATTTGTCCTGCTTCAATTGAGTTTATTTTTCTTCTTCTGCTTTTAGATACAAGGTCCTCTGTAGAGCAGAATGACCACTAAAGTGAAGGCAGCCCTTATCCTCCCAAACTCTCCCTTTGCCTCTACCTGTGGAGCACTAGGAGGAGCTAGACTGCATAGATGTATGGCCAGATTAGAAACATTCCCCATTGGCTGGTACATGTAAAGATTTGCTCCCCAGTTAATGGTCTTGTTTGGAATTTTAACAGAGTGGCTTTTCTACAGAAGGATGTTGCTTAGGGGCAGGCACTGAGAGTTTATAGCCTCACCATATTTCCAGTTTATTCTCTCAGTTTCATGCTTTTAGAGAGCTTCCTGCCCTTATGAAAACACAGGCATGTTTATATCTCTCTCCATGAGAAGGTATAAAATGTGATAAGCCAAAATAATGTCCTTTTCCGGGAGTTGCTTTTTGTTCATTGTTCATTGTGTTTAATCACAGTTACCAAAAAATACCCGATTAAAAAAAAAAAAACAAAAAAAACAAAAAATACAAAACAACAACAACAACAACAAAAAATAATAACTTGACCTGTTTTTCTCCATGTCTTGTAACATGTGTCAACTTGGTCCTTGACAAATTCCTGGATACTTATCCCAATGAGGAAACAGATATAGTGATGCTGGTCATCTTGATGAAGCTGACTAGACAACAAATCTCATGACAAAGGACCAGCTAAATGATGCACATGGTTCCAGATGCATCATCACTTTTGGGCTGATAGCAGTGACACAGCATCTTTAGATCATAGTTCTCCCAAAGGATCATGAAAAAACAAACACATTGTAATATGTTGATAGCTAGTGTGTATCTAAAATATGGGATTATGTTGGCAAATTATTCGCAACAATCCCTGGAAGGCTTGTGATATGTTCCTCCACCTGGAGATCATCCAAGGCTAAAAATTTGAGGCCTTCCTCTACTGTCTCAAGAAATTCATAGGAAATAAATTTAACGTTTCTGAGAAAGGAAATGAAGGCCTATTCTTAGCACTACATGTCTGGCCAAAAGAATAAGAACTCCACCACCCACCCACCCCCCCCCCCGTGGGGGGGCTAACTTAAGCCTTTAATCCCTGCACTTTTAGGAGGCAGAGGCAGAGGCAGGGGGATCTCTAATCTGTGAGTTAGTACCAGTACAGCTTTCAAAAAGCACAGAGAAACCCTGTTGGGGGAAAAAAAAATCCAATAAAGTAAAAAAATAAAAAATAAATAAATAAAAGAACTCCATCTCAGCACAGTGTGGCACAGTGTTCCTGAAGCCCCAGAAATCAGGAAGCTGAGGCATGAAATCATGAGTTCAAGAGTAGTCTGGTCTATAAGGTGACTTTGAAGCCAGCGTTGACTACATAGTCATACATATTCAAATATAGAAAGAAAAAAACAAAATGAGGAGAAAGGAATGGAGGGAGGGAAGCAGAATGAAGAGAGTGAAGGTAGTAATTCTGTGATGAAACACATTGTTTTCTATTCTTATTTTTAAAAACACAGGGACAAATAATTTTATTGTCGAATAGAAAATATAATGTTAATGATAGGATCTGCTTTATCTGTTTCTCTCAATCCTACCTTTCATGTTATTGGTAATGGTCATGTACAGTAGGTTATTTTCCCCAACCCCAGTTAAAGGATGATGTATGTAACAATCATTCGTGTCCTCAGTGCAGCCCTCCTTTACTCTTAGGACAGCAGTGACATAAACTTCACATTATGGTTCTAAGCTTGGTGTTTTTTGTGGGAATCCTAGAAGTGGAAGTGGGGGTGTCTGTGACTGTATCTTCACCTGCTTATAGGACCCATTTCCTACTACAAACATGCCTAGCCTAGTCTGGATAAACTGTTTGTGCCTAGACTTATTTTGTCTTGTCTCACCATTTCATTAGATATTCCTGAGTAGCCTGCACTTTTCTAAAGGGAAATTCAGGAGCAGTGGATCTGGGGGAGAAGGAGGTGTGGAGGAGTGGGAGGAATGAATGGAGGGGAAACTGGTCAGGATGTACTATATGAAAGAATTTTTAAAATCCAGCTTATATGGGGCTAACTTTCCCCCTCGTGTTCCCTCTCCCTCCATGATCATTTACCTCTTCTCAGCTCCTGAGTCATAATCCAGAGGTCATTTCTTTTGACCTGTAGAAACAGTTTCAATGCGATGTCCCATGCCCTTCCTGGATAATGTGTATTCAACAGCATTTCCATGTCTTTTCTTGAAATCATCTCAATCTCAGTCCAAGGAATTGGCTTGAGTTTAAATTGCTCTGACACTTTCCTGAGCAGCTTTTTAAATGTCAGGAACTCTGCATCTCTGAGCTTTTGCAGGCAAAGAGTTAAGCTATATCCAGTTGTTTCCTCCATCTGGAATGATGAGCCAGGACTTCAGAGGTTGATAAATCTTCAAAGCCAAGAAAAAAGTGACACCTGGGCAACAATGACATGAGAAGTCTCAATTTAAAAAGGCTCAAAGTTAGTAATGTCATGCATTCCTTCCTTCAGATATGGAAGGCTCATCCTTCACACTTTCACTATAATGCATGGGAAGTAGTGTTAAAATTATCCGAATTCCACAGTCAGAGAAAAATAATCCTTCAAAGCAATTTATAGAGCAGTGAAGTTATTAATAGAGCCAAATAAGGAGTGTTAGTACTGTCTTTGTGCCTGCCACATTGTACTCCTAAGGCCATGGCTTAGAACAGTTAATAAACCAGAGTCCTTGTGAGAAACTATCTATGAATTTTAACACACTGGAATTGGATTGTTTTCAAACTATGTTTGGTGTAGCTTATTTGTTCAAAAATCCCCCCCTCATAAACCTTGTTTCCTTGTGTAATTGCTATGGCTGCCCTGGAACTGAATTATACACCAGGTTATCCTCAAACTCAGAGTCATCTGACTCTGCCTCCCATGTGCTAGTATTAAAGGCAAGATCCAACATGCCTGCCTCCAAAAAGGTTTTTAATTAAAACGTGTTATGTTGTGTGTTTTGCTTGCATTTTTGCCTGTGCATCATGTGAATACATACAGTACAGGTGGAGGCCAGAAGAGGGCATCATATCCTGTAGGACCGGAGTTGCAGTTGGTTATGAGCACTCAGAAGATGCTGGAAATATGATCCTCTGTAGATAAGCCAATCCTCTCAATTTTGGAACCACCTCTAGCCCACCCCCCACCCCTAAAGTTTGTCTTAAAGTAATAGAAACAAAAATGCTTTGGGTACAGAAAAATATTTGTGGAACACTGAAAAGATAAGTTTCATCAGTTATTGTGTATAAAAATTGTTGACTTCCTAAGAAGGGCCTTACTTCCTCGAGGAATGGTTGGAGGGTGAGAATGGGGGCGGTTGGGAGTGGGAATAGAGGAGGGAGGAAAACTTGGGTTGGTATATAAAATGAAAAGTAAAATGTTTAAAACTTATATTAATGCAAATTAAATTTAACCAATTCTTTCTGAATGTTTCATTAATGCTTTCTTCTGGTTCAGGCCTTAAAAACATTAAAAGTCACTTTTACAGACAAGAAAAAAAATGCACTCAAGTGCCAATTGCCAAATCTCACATTACAAGTTGAACATTGCATATTATGGTTTACATCTAAAAAGGTTGGTAATCTGTCTACAATATTCCGCATGGAAACAAGGAATAAGCCTATTAAAAAGTGGGGTACAGAACTGAATAGAGAATTCTCAATAAAATTTAGAAAGTGCTCAACTCTAGCTCTCCAGTCTCTTTTATAATAGCCATTCTAAATTTGGTAAAGTGTCGTCTTCCTGGGTTCCTGTGTAGTTCTGATAAATCTTTCATTAATTTTTTTCATAGACATCTTTGTAGGTCACTTGGCCGAGTTTTGAAAAATGTCTACTCAGTATATTTTCATTTTAAAATCAAATTAATTGCTCTTTTACTACTGAATTGAGTTTCTTACATAGTCAACTTATTAACATTCTTTCTTGGATGGATTGCAAATATTTCTCCTCTCCCATAGGTGGTCACATGTATGTTTCATTTGCTCTGCAGGAGATTGGTAATTTGATTGATTTCAATTTATAACTTTTTGCTTTTGCTAACTGTAGCACAAGTTCTAATTGGCCTTAATAATAAAAAGAAAAAACCCAGAGCCAGATATCTTAGTAAACGCTGAAAGATCAGAGAGACAAAGGAGCAAGACACATTCACCTTTTACCTTGACAACTTCCATAGGGCCATGCATGGATGCCTGAGGCGCCTTGAGCAAGCCTGAAGCTGTTGGACAGAAGTCCTTGCCCCAAGGCTTTTGATATTACTCTTCCTGTTTTGATGACACCCACCTCGTGACAGCAGCCACACACCTGGTGACAACACTCACATACCTGGTGACAGCAGGCACACACCTGGTGACAGCAGGCACACAGCTGGTGACAGCAGGCACACAGCTGGTGACAGCAGGCACACAGCTGGTGACAGCAGGCACACAGCTGGTGAAAACACTCACACACTTGGTGACAACACACACCTTGTAGGGAAGAGCTAAGCCTAAAATTCCTGTAATTTTCCACTGAGCTATAAGTCGGCATTTAAGCCCTTTCTTTCCCCTCAATAAAGGGCATCCGGCATTTGGTGTTCCGACATTCCATTGAACGAATGACCTGCTGTCTCGTCTTTATTTCAATCTCTAGGCCTTCGCCCATTCGCGGAACAGATGATAGTGTGGCCGCTACAAACTTCTCAGCCAAAAAGAGGCCAACCTCCTATCTCCTCCTGCCTTATATTCCTCTCTCAACCCTCTGTATTGCTTCCTGTCTGTGTAGCCCTCTAGACCTCTATGGTTAACTAGTGGCTAGCTCCTCCCTCTGATTTTTAGGCAAGCTTTATTCTTTAGGTAAGCTTTACTTATTAGAGTACAAACAATATATCGCCACAATTGTCCATTTCTGAAAAAAAAAAAACGAAAACAACAAAAACAAAACAAACAAAACAAACATGCTTCCTAAACCAAAGTCCTGAGGATTTTACCCATATTTATTTTTAGTAGTTTCATAGTTAAGCCTTTATGCCATGTTAACATTGGAGTTTTTGTTTGGTTAATTGGTTCTTGGTTTTGTTGTTAGATTTTTTTTTCCTTTATATGTGTGTTTTTAGTTGCAAGAATGTACACCATGTACATGCCTTTTGGAGAGAGAGTTGGATTTCCTGGAAGTGGTTGGGGCCAAGATGTGGGTTCTAGAAAGCAAACCTGGGTCTTCTACAAGAGTGGTAAGTTCTCTTAATTGCTAAGACATCTCTCTAGCCCCTTAAGTTATTTTTCATATAGCAAGACATGAATAGATGATATCAATACTTGGGGGTACATGTCACCCTTTCAGAGAACCTAGGTTCATTTATCTGCACCCACATGGCAGCTCATAACCTTCTGTAAATCCAATTCCATATAATTCAACCCTGTCTTCCCACCACCAGGCATACATACAAGCATGCAGTGCACACATGCATGAATGCAAGCAAAACACTCATACACATAAAATATAGTTTTGAAATAAAAGACGTTCCTAACATCCTTAGCATTCAGGGAAATACAATCAAAACAACTCTGAGACATGTTCTTACTCCTGCCAGAATGCTAAAATTAGAAACACCAATGGAGAACTTCCCGAGCAGCTCGGAGCACACTAGACCTGTCTATCCACGCGGGGCCACCTGTAATTTCCACCTGCCTGGTCTCCAAACCCCACCACTGGTCCTCTACTCGAGTTCTGGGCCCCTCCCAGAGATCCGCCTATCTCTGTGGGACCACTCTCAGTTCCTGCCAGCAGTATCCTTGAATCCTATCACAAGGCATCTACTAAAGAGGACTCAGCTGGAGAGTGCCAGGTCCCAGCTAGATCAGCCTATCAGTGCAGAAACAACTCAGCCCAGTCTTTGTCCCACATCAAAAGGCCTTGGCTAGAGGCACGAGGAACATCCTGAGTCCTAGCCTTTGAGATCTTTGACCCCCATCGCCAGACTTCTGCAGGGGCCTGATCGCTGACCCACATGGCCAGACCTCATAGAGAGCTTGGACCACCCAACGCTACAGACATTGAACCTCTGACCCACCTAAGCCCACTAGGGAAGTACCATAGAGAGAGGGAGGAGGCCCCACCAACACCTACTGGTGGAAGCTATGGGAAGACAGCAATACAAGAAAACACCTGAGAACAGAAAGACAAGCATGACACGAAAAGAATCTAGGGAATCTACACCCACTAGGCAGGAACACAACAAAGCAGATAAAACAGAAGAGGACAACTTAAAAATTATCATAAAAATGATAGAGGACCTCAAAGATGGGAAAATCCCTTAAAGAAATGAAAAAAAAAAAACAAAAAAATTGGAAGAAATGAACAAATTTCTTAAAGAAAGTACAGAAAGCCAAGAAAAAGCAATTTAGCAGGTGAAGGAAACGATTCAAGAATTGAAAACTGAAATAGAGAAAATAAAGACAACACTAACAAAAGGACTGCTGGAAATAGAAAAACTGGGCAAACGATCGGGAACTACAGATGCAAGCATAACCAGCAGAATTGAAGAGATGGAAGACAGAAGCTCAAGCGCGAAGATAAACTCGAGGAAATAGATTCATCCAAAGAAAATAGTAAATCCAACAAATCCTTAACGCAAAACATCCAGGAAATGTGGGACACTGTGGAAGATCCAAACCTAAGAATAATGGCATAGAGGAAGGTGAGGAAGCCAAGCTCAAAGGTGCCGAAAACATATTCAACAAAATCACTGAGGGAAACTTTCCTGATCTGAAGAAGGACATGCCCATGATAGTACAAGAAGAATACTGAACACCAAATAGACTGGACCAAAGAAAAAAGACCCCTTGACATATAATAATCAAAACACCTAACATACATTATAGAGAAAGAATATTAATATTAATATTAAAAAGCAGATAAGGAAGAGGGACAGGTAACATGTAAAGGCAGACCTATCAAAATTACACCTGACTTCTCCATGGAAACCCTCAAGGCTAGAAGTTCCTGGATAGATGTTCTACAAGTATTAAGAATTCACAGATGCCAGCCCAGGCTACTATACCCAGCAAAACTCTCAATCACTATAGATGGAGAAAAAAAGTTATGTAATGACAAAGCCAGATTTTCACAATATGTATCTGCAAATCCAGCCCTACAGAAAGTTTTGGAAGGAAAACTCCAACCCAAGGAAGTTAACAACACTTACAAAGACATAGGCAACAGATAATCCTACTACAGCAGAAACCAAGGGTAAACCAGGTCAAATATATTCACAATAACACTACCAACAACAAATTTAAAGCAAACAAGCATTAACAATCAATGGTCCTTACCCTCAACATTAATGGTCTTAACTCACCAATAAAAAGACACAGGTTACCCAAAAGGATACGAAAGACAGAATCGAACCATCTGCTGCATACAAGAAACACAACTAAGCTTCAAAGGTGGATATTGCTTCAGGGTAAGTCAAATGGAACGAAGAAGCAAGCAGGTGTGGCTGTCCTTATATCTAACAAGTTAGACTTCAAACCAAAGTTAATCAAAAGAAATAAAGGGGTTCCAAATTGGAAAGGAAGAAGTCAAACTGTCTCTATTTTCAGATGATATGATAGTTTACATAAGCAACTCAATAAACTCTACCAGGGAACACCTAAAGCTGATAAACAACTTCAGCAAACTAGCAGGATACAAGATAAACTAAAAAAAAAAAAATCAGTAGCCCTACTTTCTTCAGAAAACAAAGAGTCTGAGAAAGAAATCAGAGAAATATCACCCTTACCAATAGCCACAAACCACATAAAGTGGTGCTAATGTTTACCAAACAAGTGAAAGACCTATATAGCAAGAACATTGTGTCTTTAAAGAAAGAAATTAAAGAATATACCAGAGAATGGAAAGATCTCCCTTGACCTTGGAAAGGTTCAATAAATATAGTAAAATGGCAATCTTAGGAAGAACATTCTACAGACTCAGTGCAATACCAATTAAAATCCCAACACAATACTTCACTAACCTTGAAAGGATAATAAAATTTATATGGAAAAACAAAAGACCAAGGATAGCCAAAACAACCCTATTCAATAAAGGAACTTCAGGAGGCATAACCATCCATGACTTCAATCTCTCCTATAGAGCAAAGGTCCTGAAAACAGCTTGGTATTGGCACAGGTAGAGGAACGAAATTGAATTGAAAATCATGATATTAATCCACATACCTACTCACACCTGATTTTAACAAAACAGTGGAAAGTATACAGTGGGAGGAGGAAAGCATCTTCTACAAATAGTGCTGGCACAACAGGAGGATGGTGTGTACAAGACTGCAGATAGATGCATGTCTATCACCATGCCCAAACAGAAGTCCAAATGGATCAGAGACCTCTCAACATAAATCTAACCACCCCAAACCTCTTTGAAGAGAAAGTAGGAGGTACCCTTGAACAAATTGGTACAGGAGACTATTGCTGTTAAATAAGGATAAGGATAAACAAATAGGCCGAATAGATGTTTATTCAGGGAGAAATAACTTACAACCTAAACAGATGAACAACAGCAAGTTCAACCCGATGCTCTCCTGTCCGAGTCCTGCCAGCAAGAGAGCTTTTTCCAGCTCTTCCTCAGACCTCATTCCACAGGGTCACTTCTGCCCATGGCTCCACCCCCAATGGGCCTGGTCAGTGCCACAGAAGGACTATCTCACTACAATTCCCCTTTTAGTCTAAAGAAAAGATTTAGGCTTAATACAAAACTATATACAAAACAGTGAATAACAAGTGTGCTCTAAGAATAGGAAAATCGAGAACAAAATGACCTACATATCTAGTCCTAGGGTGACGGCATAACAGAGTTTACAATAGAGTTGTCCTAAGATGGAAAACGTAAGTCTAGTACTATATATATATATATATATATATATATATATATATAGAGAGAGAGAGAGAGAGAGAGAGAGAGAGAGAATAATAGTTGTGATAGTTTAATCTTCAACCTCATAAGGCCTGAGAAGGAATATAACAATACTAGAGTAGACAGATGTGCATATGGACAACTTCCAAAAGGTGCAGCAAGGACAGAAACAACAAACCACCTGTACAGTCACCTTAGGTCTCACAGCAATGTTGGTACACCAAGTTTAGGCTAAGGCCAAGAGAACTTGACAGAGCACAACAACAGCAGAGAGGTAGAATGTCTGTCTTACCCTGACTTGGCAAGGTCCAGCAGTCTTCTATATTTGTCTCCTGCAAACACATTTGACTTATGGTCAAGGTGGGGGCAATTCTTTGTCCAACAAGCCATTAGCTGAGGTGAGAATGAACTCCAGCTGGAGCAACAACAGTGTCCAACATATTTTCAGGAAAGTGCATGGTACTTTCAGGAGCAACAGTGTCTCATGTCAACGGAGTACTAATATTAAAACATTTAAATGGCATTTTCTGCATGACTTTGAAGTGATTGAAGATTAAGCATCTATATCTGACTAATCTCATAGGTACAGGAAACATGAGTGAAGATAATCTGTAATACTGAGGAACTTAGCTAAAAAACTGATTAAATCTTCCCAGAGTGAAGCAGGAACAGATACTTAAACAACATAACTATATACAAATACATACATATAAATCACTAAAATAGAGGTAGAACTGTAAAGGGCAGCATGATAAATATCCCAAATTGTATCAATATACAAAATGTCTTGAATACAAGAAAATTATATATACATAGAATATGGCAAGAATAAATGTGCATAAATTGTATCATAAGAAATGTCTTGAACATAAGTAAAAGAATACATACATAGAATATGGTAAAAAATAATGTGCATAAAACATCATAAGTGGAAAGATTTCACACCATATAACAAAATATAAACTTAGGTTTACTTAGCTTACCACAAATAAGAATATATAACAATGTAAGCTGTAAAATACTATCTCATTCTTTCAGTGAGTAAAAAATTTTGCCACTTTCCATGACAACCTGAGGTTTTTTTGTTTTTGTTTTTGTTTTTTTTGAGGCAGAGTTTCACTGTGGCTTGCAAGCCTGTCCTGGAACTCTCTTTTTAGACCAGGGTGACCTTGAACTCACAGAATTTCGCCTGCCTCTGCCTCCTGAGTGCTGGGACTACAGGCATGTGCCACTAACACCCCTATCTCACTATAGGAGACAGCTTCCTTGACGGAGGGCTGACATACAAATAAACAATGATAGCATGTAACTAGTCATCGAAACACCAAACAATAATATTCAAAAATGGGGTGCAGAACTGAATAGAGAATTCTCAAAAGAAGAAATCAAAAAGGCTGAAAGACATTTAAGAAAGTGCTCAACATCTTTAGCAATCACTGAACTGCAAAATAAAACACCTCTTAAGATACCTTTCTGTAGTGAGATAGTCCTTCTGTGGCACTGACCATGCCCATTGGGGGGTGGAGCCATGGGCGAAAGTGACCTGTGGAAGGAGGTCGGAGAGAGAGCCGGGAAAAGCTCTCTTGCTGGCCTGACTTGGACAGGAGAGCATCGGGTTGAATTTCCCGGTGTTCATCTGTCTGGGTTTTAAGTTATTTCTCCCTGAATAAACATCTATTCGGCCTATTTGCCTATTTGTTTATCCTGATCCTTATTTAACCGTGATATCTGGTGTCAGAAGCGGGATTAGGATTTTCACGGGACCTGGGTTTCACCTAGGCGCCAGACGCGGCTCCCCTCCCCCACCATCCCCAACGGGCAGGGTTTTACCAGGCAGACTCACCACAGCTTTGGGACATTTGCCTCTTCCTTAAAGCAAAGGAGATATTTGCCGCCAAAGCGGACCTGAGAAGGCACTCACCTCTTCTCATCTTTTGCCCATTTCCGCATGGCACTTTGCATTCACACAGAGCCACTCGGCACCCGCCCTGCTTGCGTGTTTTCCCGCCCTTAGAATTGTGTTCCGGCAATTCCACAAGTCTCCTTTTAACAAAATTTCGCTTGCCATAGTTTGTTAAGAGCTATTCTACAGGGACCAGAATCAGAAGGATCATCTACTGCTGGACGATATTTGGCGGTACACTTCTAGGCAGAACCGGGACCAGACGAGCCTCGGCGGCTATGTGCAATTTGGTGGCACACCTCCAGGCCTAACTACCACAAGCTGAGATCTACAACTAAAAGCACCAAAGTTCCAGGACAGCAGAATTACACCAAAGGTAATTGTAACATCATTTGCAATTTAAGCTGATATAAAATCTAAGATCAATTGTTCCATAACTATGGCAGATAATTTTACAATGCAGAACTTTAGGAATTATTTTACTTCATATATAGAAGGGATTTTAGCAGAAGAAACTTATGACTGGACCAATATGTACTTTTATTTTGTAATAGCAATGGGTTTCATCATTAACATGATATTTTTAAAGACATGGTTTGAGATTACAACAAACAATAAGGAACTTGTACAAACCATAGGAGACTTAGTATCAAGGATTAGAAACATTGAAAATGATAGAATTCAAAGCATAGAATGTATAGAAAGAAAGGTTAAGAATATTGAAGATGGCGTTGGAGAGCTGACAGGTAGAATTTGTTTCATGTCAGATACCTCAATAACCAGAACAGAAACAATGCAATGCATTAACACGCTAGCAGAAACAGCTCATTCCTGGTCCGAGGAAGCTACAAATAAGTTTAAAAAACTGGAACATCAGATAGAAAGACTAGATGATAGAATCTCTTCCATGTCTGAGGATAATGGCAATCTAGCAGATAGAACATTGTTTCTGGAAGTCAGTTTACATGCCATTCAGATAATATCTAAGGATGAGAAGATTAAAAACATGGAATCATTTGTAGTTGGAGAAAGTAAGAAACTGACTAATGCAATGAAGTCTCTAGAAAGTTATTTGATTCAAGAAGTTCAGACACTCAAAGAAACAATGGTGAATAGATTTCAGGCTTTAGAAGACCTTCAGTCTGATACATCAGAAGAAGAACTACAGGTAACAGGTCATGAAAAAGATTTAAAATTTTCCACACCATTTAGGGTCAGGGGAGCTTTCCCTGTATCTATTAATGAAAAACCAGCAACAAAAAAAAACAACCAAAAGGTGTCGTTGCATATCAGTGGGAACCAATATGTTATGAAAGATTTAAAAGGAATAAAGGAAGCAGTAGTCTCTTATGACATGCACTCACCTTATGTGAAGCAATTCGTAGAATCATGGGCAAGGAATAACAAGGTAACTCCTAAGGATTGGGATCAATTAATATCAGCTGTCCTTGAAAACTCTTCTCAATTAGAATGGAGGGCTTTATGGAGAGAGGAAGCAAAAGCTCTTGAACTTCAGGGCTTAAAGAAAGGTTATAAAGCTCCCCAAGATAAAATTCTTGGTGAGGGTCTCTATGCTGACCCAGAAACCCAAGCTGCCTATGATGAAAATATCTTGTCTCTATGCAGTACAGCAGCTTTGAATGCTTGGGATAAGCTTCAGGAATTAGGAGAGAGGATAGAACCCTATACCAAGATAAGGCAAGGACCTAGAGAATGCTTTAGTGTCTTTATAGAAAGATTATCTAGGGCAGTACAATTAGAGGTAGCAGACATAGATGCTAGGCGAATACTCATAGAATCTTTAGCTTATGAGAATGTGAATCCTCAATGCAAACAGGTGCTTTGGCCTTTAAAAATGAGAGCAGCACCCTTGGATGAATGGGTCCTATATACAGGCAACATTGAGTATAATGACAATAAAACTGAAGAATGGGTAGGAGAAGCAATATCTAAAGGTCAGAGAAGACATCAAGACAACAGAGTTCCTTACCATAGTGACTTAGAAGCTTGGGTAGGAGAAGCCATCTCCAAAGGTTTGAAGAGATATCAACATGTCAGATGTTATAATTGTGGTAAGATAGGACATCTAAAAAGAAATTGTAGGCAAAGCTTCCCTAGGAATAACACTTCCAGGAATGAATCAAACAGAAGGCCTCATCCTCCTGGGTTATGTAGAAGGTGTGGCAAAGGCAGACACTGGACAAAAGTGTAGATCGACCAGAGACAAGCAAGGAAACCCTTTACCATCAGGAAACTCCTTAGGGGGCTTCTCGAAGGCCCCCACATCACAGGTGGTCCGAACATTCCCAGTCACAGTGGAAGACAATCTCCCACAGGACAATTAGAAAATTCTGTGCCTATTATAAAAACTCATACCGCTCTGGATGACAAACTACTGACAGAAGTTGAATCAAACATGACAGAAGGAAATAAAAAAAACGTATATTTTGGCAAACTGCTATAAATAGTCTTAGGCCTAGATTGATAGTTAACATGAACAATAGACTGTTTGACGGTCTCCTGGTCACAGGGGCAGATGTAACTATCATATCTAATAAACCTTGGCCTCGAAGATGGCCTCTGCATGAGGTAAATGTTCAATTCTTAGGGATTGGAACCCTGTCTCAGGTAAAACAAAGCACGAGATGGATTGAAAGTATAGGACCAGAAGGACAGAGAGGAAGGTTGAGACCATGTGTGGCTGATGTAGTGATAAATTTATGGGGTCGTGATCTATTACAGCAATGGAATACACATATTAACATTCCTCCTATGACATAGGAACCATAAACGACCTCATGATTGTGGGAAAAATATTATAAAGTACTATACAAGACAGATACCAAATATCCAGGCTGTACAAAAACAGAATACAAGTGCTGAACAAACAGAGGAACCAAAAGCCCTAACTTTAAAATGGCTAACAGAGGAACCTGTCAGGGTAGGAGAATGACCTATAACCTCTGAGAAGTTAGAAGCTTTAGAAAGCCTGGTTCAGGAACAGCTAAATGCTGGACATATTGAAGAATCAATTAGCCCTTGGAATTCTCCTGTATTTGTGATCAAAAAGAAATCTGGTAAATGGAGAATGCTTACAGACCTGAGAGCCATCAATAAAGTTATCCAGCCAATGGGATCTCTGCAGCCTGGAATGTACTTGCCTTCTTTGGTACCCAAACAATGGCCTATTACAGTTATTGATTTAAAGGATTTCTTGTTCACTATACCTTTACAAGAACAAGATAAAGAGAAATTTGCCTTCACGGTACCTAATTACAATAATTCTCAACCGGTGAAGAGATATCAATGGAAGGTTTTGCCACAGGGGATGCTAAATAGCCCCACCCTGTGCCAATATTTCATACAAAAACCATTAGAAATAATTCGTAAACAGTTTCCACAATCCATAATCTATTATTACATCGATGATATATTGTTAGCTGACTCTAAAGGAGAAATGTTAGAAAAAAAATGTTTGAGAAAGTAAAGGAAGTTTTACCTCGCTGGGGATAACAAATTGCACCTGAAAATAATACAAAAAGGAGAGTCTACCAACTACTTAGGATATAAAATAGGTCTACAGAAAATTAGACCACAAAAAGTACAGGTCAGAAGAGATCCCTACCAGACTATTAATGATCTTCAAAAATTACTAGGAGAGATTTCCCAACTGCAAACCATTATTGGAGTAGAAGGGCATGAATTGAAAAACCTGAAAATGGCCCTAAAAGGAGATAAGAACTTGAATAGTCCACGAATACTATCAGCTGAAGCTGAGAAGGAATTAGAATGGGTAGAAAAGAGGGTACTAGAAGCACATGTGGACCATGTGGTTCCAAACCTAGACTGTATTCTGGTTATGTTACCATCTAGAGAATATCCTTCGGGGATTTTGATGCAGAGAGAATAAGTCATATTAGAATGGATATTCCTACCACATAAACAGAATAAAAAACTAAAAACATGTATAGAAAAGATCTCTGACTTGATCATAAAAGGTAAATTAAGATTTTGTCAGCTAATAGGAAGGGACCCAGCAGAAATTATAGTACCTTTAACTAATGAGGAAATTTCCTTCTTATGGAAAGATAACAAATATTGGCAGAGAGCATGCAGTAACTTTTTGGGAACGATTCGTGACAACTATCCCAAAACTGAGAGAATCAAATTCATAAAGAATACGATTTGGATTCTTCCACGTATTGCAAGAAAAACACCTATTTCTGGAGTTCATACATTCTACACTGATGCAAACAAATCAGGTAAGGCAGGATATAAATCAGGAAAGATTAGCAAAGGGGTTCAAAACCCTTACAATTCTGTACAAAAGGCAGAATTGTATGCCATTCTCATGGTACTTATGGATTTTAAAGAACCCCTCAATATAGTTACTGACTCTCAATACACAGAGAGAGTTGTTTTACACATTGAGACTGCAGAATTTATTCATGACAATACAGAATTAACTTCATTGTTTATACAGTTACAAGATACTATCAGAAAGAGGACTCGATATACATATACATATACATATACATATATATATATATATATTTCACATCAGATCCCGTACGGGTCTGCCAGGTCTTCTAGCACAAGGCAGTGATGAAATTGATCGTTTATTGATAGGACATGTGCTAGAAGCCTCAGAGTATCATAAGAAACACCACGTGAACAGCAAAGGTTTAAAAAGGATTTTTCTATCACTTGGGAACAAGCTGAGGAAATAGTAAGGAAATGTCCTACTTGCTCATTCTATAACCAAACTCTCCTTTACCACCAGGCAGTAACCCTAAAGGTATAAATGGGAATGAAATATGGCAAATGGATGTGTTTCATTTTGCAGAATTTGGAAAATTAAAATATGTACATCACACTATAGATACATTTTCAGGGATCCAATGGGCTACTGCTCTGAACTCTGAAAAGGCTGATTCTGTTATCACACTCCTATTAGAGGTAATGGCCATTATGGGCATACCTGCACAAATGAAAACTGACAATGCTCCAGCATATGTCTCCAGCAAATTGAAACAATTTTTTTGGAGTATTATAACATAAAGCACATAAGTGGTATACCACACAATCCTACAGGACAAGCAGTGGTTGAGAGATCCAATCGTACTTTAAAAGAAATGCTCCATAAACAGGCAGGAGGAACCAAGACACCCAAACACAGATTACATAATGCTTTATTAACATTAAACTTTCTTAATGCTGATGAAAAAGGGAAAACAGCTGCAGAAAGACACTGGACAATAGAAAAAACTTCTGAACTAAATCAGCCATTGTACTTCAAGTATGTACTGACCTAAGAATGGAAAGCAGGATATGTGTTACGTTGTGGTAGGGGTTTTGCATTTGTATCTACAGGAGAAGAAAAACTATGGATACCATCTAAGTTAATCAAGATCTGAGTTGAACAAGACAAACATCTTAATGAAGAGAAATGACAAGGCATCCAACAAATTAGGTCCCATGAGGTGTGCGGAGGCCTCTCAAAGGTAGGGGAAGTGTTCTGTTCCTGTTCTTACAGGAAAACAGAAAACCTATCATCAAACAGCCAAAAGACACTGAACATGTAGGTGCCTACAGAAGAGAAGACAGCTCTTCAGAAACAATCACTTAAGGAAGCAGAATCGGATATATGGTAAAAAAAAAAAAAATAATTGTAGTACACTATTTCTATACAGAAATTTATTTCTCTCTACTATCTAGTATTCCTGAAGTCCCAATTTATGTAAACTAATGCTGGCTTTGGAGTTGGATTTGGCTTTCCTTCTCTAAATTCAAGCATGTTGTTAAGATTAAATTCATGGTTTCTGCCTTAAATCAAGAAGCCAATTGGTGTAAGGCAGAAGAAAACAAAATCTGGGGACTCATTTCTTATATGCAATTTTCTCTCTGAAATCCTAATTTTCTCACATACTTTTTAATGCTTATTGTTGTCTTTCCCTAATGCATACCTTAAAACTTGAAAAATTTCCTTTAATATTGATGTGTAACTTTTCCACAAGGAATAATAACGATTCCTAACAGCAGTCGTTGAACTCTCCAGAAAGAAGATGGGGCCCCACATCATCTTTTCCACTTGACACAACCTGATGCATCTGAACTACAAACAACACCCTAAAACCAGTTTGAGACTGTTTTACTCGAGACAACTCATGACTATCTAGCTGTAATGTCGCACCTTTTTATTACACCCTGGCCAGAGTTTCAAATAGAACTACAGTCAAGAATTTTCTGAAAGACAGTGACTAGCTACATATGTCACAGCCTGTTCTGTTGAGAAATTTGGTTGCTAAAAATTTTCTTCCTACAGGATCCATTGGAGCAATCATCATCACATTTCAGCAGGAAGTATCCTTAAGATAAGGATGCCCCCTTTCCCTACCCTTGGATTTTGGGATAATAGATCATGATCTTTGGGTTGGTTTTAGTTATTTAGGGTTGGGTATGGAAGGTGATGCTTACACTCGGGTTTATCTTTTAGACCGTAATAGGGAATGGTTGGGAAAGGTATGATTTAGATGGGATATAGATAGCCTATTTTCTTTTGAATTTGAGTAAGAATGAGATAGTATTTTACAGCTTACATTGTTATATATTCTTATATGTGGTAAGCTATGAAAAATTAAGTTTATATTTTGTTATATTGTGTTAAATCTTTCCACTTACGATGTTTTATGCACATTATTTTTTGCCATATTCTATGTATGTATACTTTTCTTGCATTCAAGACATTTTGTATATTGATACAATTTGGGATATTTTTCTTGCTGCCCTTTATAGTTGTACCTCTTGTCTTGACATTTCTACTCTACCTCTATTTTAGGGATTTATATGTATGTACATGTATATAGTTATATTTTTTAAGTATTTGTTCCTGCTTTACTCAGGGAAGTTTTAATCAGTTTTTTTTTTTTAGCTAAGTTCCTGCGTATTATAGATTATCTTCACTCATGGTTCCTGTACCTATGAGATTATTCAGATATAGATGCATAGTCTCCAATCACTTCATAGACATGCAGAACATGGCATTTAAATATTTTAATATTAGGACAACATTGACATGAGACACTGTTGCTCCTGACAGCACCGTGCACTTTCCCGAAAATATGTTGGACACTGTTGCTCCTGCTGGAGTTCATTCTCGCCTCAGCTAATGGCCTGTTGGGCAAAGAATTGCCCCCACCTTGACCACTGATTAGGGCATGCAGTCGTATGTGCTTGTAGGAGACAAATATAGAAGACTGCTGGACCTTGCCAAGTCAGGGTAAGACAGACATTCTACCTCCCTGCTGTTGTTGTGGTCTGTCAAGTTCTCTTGGCCTTAGCCTAAACTTGGTGTACCAACACTGCTGTGAGACCTAAGGTGACTGTCCAGGTGGCTTGTTGTTTCTGTCCTTGCTGCACCTTTTGGAAGTTGTCCATCCATACTTCCTGTCTACTCTAGTATTGTTATTTTCCTTCTCAGGTCTTGATGAGGCTGAAGATTAAACTACTACAACTATTATTCTCTCTTCATATATATATATATATATATATATATATATATATATATATGGTACTAGACTTACGTTTTCCATCTTAGGACAACTCTATTGTAAACTCTGTTATGCTTTCACCCTAGGACTAGATATGTAGGTCATTTTTTTTCTTGGTTTTCCTTTTCTTAGAGCACACTTGTTATTCACTGTTTTGTATATAGTTTTGTATTAAGCCTAAATCTTTTCTTTAGACTAAAAGGGGAATTGTAGTGAGATAGTCCTTCTGTGGCACTGACCAGGCCCATTGGGGGGTGGAGCCATGGGCAGAAGTGACCCTGTGGAAGGAGGTCTGAGGATTGCTGGCAGGACTCAGACAGGAGAGCATCGGGTTGAACTTGCTGTTGTTCATCTGTTTAGGTTGTAAGTTATTTCTCCCATTCGGCCTATTTGTTTATCCTGATCCTTATTTAACCATGATACCTTTCTACTCCTGCCAGATGGCTAAAATTAGAAACACCAATGAAAACTTATGCTGGAGAGTATGTGACTAAAGGGTTACAATCTTCCGTTGCTGCTGGGATTGCACACTCATACAGCCATTTTGGAGATCAGTATGGTGGTTCCTCAGTAAATGGTAATTGGTTTACCACAGGACCTGACAATCCTCCTCTTAGGCATATACCCATATGATCCACATCCATGCAACAGAGACATGTGCTCCACATATACCCATATGATCCACATCCATGCAACAGAGACATGTGCTCCACTATGTTCATAGCGGCTTTATTTGTAATAGCAAGAATCTGGAAACAATCTACATGCCCCTCAAATGAAGAATGGAGAGAGAAGGTGTGGCACAACTACACAGTGGAATATTACTCTGCAGAAAATATAATGGAATCTTGAAATAAGCAGGCAAGTGGATGGCACTTGAAGAAACCATCATGAATGAGGTAACCCAGTCACAAAAAGAGGAACATGTACTCGTTCATATATGGAACAAAGGATCAACAGCCCATAATTCACACCAGCATAGCAAGGATACAAGGTGTATTCTAAGATATTACTATAAAGTCCCTCACAGGAGGGGGAAGAGAAAATTCCGCAGAGCACATGGGAATTGGGGGAGGGCAGTGAATGGAGAGAGAAGTAGGAGAACGTGAAGGGGAGGAGAGGAAAGCATGTGCGACTAGGAAGATTGAGTCTGGGTCAGAATAGAAGTTAGGAGAGAGAAAGAAAGAGAGTGAGAGAGTGAGAGAGAGAAAGAATGTAAAAGTGGGAGTCATTATTGGTTTGAAGATAAAACTGAACCTAAAGAAAAGTCTAGAGACCTATAAGACTGCCACCAACTAACTAATTTGAGCATCCAGGGAAAGGCTGCCATAAATGTCCTTCCTGGATAGTGAGATAAACAACTAAATTATCCATGGAGCCCTCATGTAATACCTGTTGGAAAGGAAGTAAACACCCACACATAAAACAATGAGTAGAACTAGAATCCAGATGCAGAGGGAGAGGACAATGCCAGGATACAGAAACACAGAGACAGCTGACCTGAACAAGAAGAAGCAGACAGGCCCCCAGACGGATAGCTGGGAATCCAGCATGGGACTGACTCAGGCTCCCTGGAATATGGGTCTCAGCCAGAAAGACTGAGCAGTCTAAGGGAACTCAGACAGTGGAACGAGGATGTATCCCTACAGGAAAAAAGGACCTCGTGAACACATCCCCCATGTAGGGATACTGCCTTAATCTAGGGACAGCAGAGATGTCCTAGTCCCTACTTCAAATGACCTGACAGGTCCACATGACCCCACCTGGATGACATTGTCCTACATGTGGAATTGGGTTGGAGGGATGGGAGGGAAGGGTGGTCAGGGTGCATGTCAGGGGGAAGAGAAGGTAAAGGGGAGAGATGGATGGAGGCAGCGAGAGGGGACAGAGATCGACATGTAAAATAATAAATTAAATAAAATTAAAATAAAGGGAATTATTTTAAATATATGAAAAAAAATCAAGAAAGAACAAATACCGATACTCCTCAAAGTTTTCCACAAAATAGAAACAGAAGGCTCATTACCAAACACTTTCTACGAGGCCACAATAACTTTAGTACTCAAGCCTCACAAAGACACATCTAAGAAAGAAAACTACAATATTCCTGATAAACATCGATGCAAAAATACTCAGTAAAATGTTGGCAACCCGAATCCAAGAACACATCAGAGAAATCATCCACCGTGAACAAGTAGGCTTCATCCCTAGAGTGCTGGGATGGTTTAACATACGAAAATCTATCAACGGGATGCACCTTATAAAACAAACCAAAAAAGAAAAACCATATGATCATCTTCCTAAATGCTGAAAAAGCCTTCGAGAAAATTCAACACCCTTTCATGATAAAGGTCTTGAAGAGTTCAGTGATAACAGGAACATACCTAAGCACAATAAGAGTAATAAACAGCAAACTAATAGTCAACATCAAACTGAATGGAGAGAAGCTCAAGGTGATTCCTCTAAAATCAGGAACAAGACAAGGCTGCCCTCTCTCTCCATATCTCTTCAATATTGTCCTTGAAGTTCTTGTTAAGCATTAAGACAACAAAAGAAGACCAAGGGGATCCAAATTGTAAAGGAAGAAATCAAACTGTCTCTATTTTCAGATGATATGGTAGTTTACATAAGCAACCCAATAAACTCTACCAGGGAACCCCTCAGCTTGTAAGCACCTTCAGCAAACTAGCAGGATACAAGATAAACACACACACACACACACACACACACACACACACACACAAAATCAGAAGCTCTACTTTCTTCAGATGACAAAGAGTCTGAGAAAGAAATCAGAGAAACATTACCCTTTACAATAGCAACAAGCAACATAAAGTATCTTGTGGTAACGCTTATCAAACAAGTGAAAGAACTATATAATAAGAGCTTTGTGGCTTTTAAGAAATAAATTAAAGAAGATACCAGAGAATGGAAAGATCTCCCATGTTCTAGGATAAATATAGTAAAAATGGCAGTCTTGCCAAAAGCAATCTACAGATTCAATGCAATCCCCATTAAAATACCACCACAATACTTCACTGACCTTGAAAGGATAATAATCAACTTTATATGGAAAAGCAAAAGAACTAAGATAGAAAAACAACCCTGTACAATAAAAGAACTTCAGGAGGCATCAACATCCCTGACTTTTAAGCTCTGCTACAGAGCCATAGTTCTGAAAACAGCCTGATATTGGCACAAAAATCGAAAGGTAGTCCAATGGAATCGAATTGAAAATCCTGATATAAATCCACACACCTATGGACACCTGATTTTAGACAAAATAGCTAAAAAGCTTACAATGGCGGGGAGGAAAGCATCTTCAACAAATGGTGCGGGCACAATTGGATGATGGTGTGTAGAAGACTGCAGATAGACCCATGTCTATTGTCATGCACAAAACTCAAGTCCAAATGGATCAAAGACCTCAATATCAATCCAGCCACACTGAAACTCTTAGAAGACAAAGTAGGCAGTACCCTTGAACAAATTGGTATAGGAGACTGCATCCTGAACGTAAATCCAGGAGCAGAGACACTGAGATCAACCAGTAATGGATGGGACCTCCTCAAACTTAGAAGCTTCTGTAAGGCAAAGGACACAGTGGACAAGACCAAACAGCAGCCTACAGACTGGGAAAACATTTTCACCAATCTTACATCTGACAAAGGGCTGATCTCCAAAATATGCAAAGAACTCAAGAAACTAGAAAACACAACACCAAATAACCCTATTAAAATTGGGGTACAGAACTGAGAAAGAATTCTCAATAGATGAAATCAAAAAGGCTGAAAGACACTTAAGAAAGTGCTCAAAATCCTTAGCTATCAGGGATATGCAAGTCAAAACAACTTTGAGATACCATCTTACTCCATCCAGAATGGCTAAAATTAGAAACACAGATGACAACTTATGCTGGAGAGGATGTGGAGAAAGGGGAACTCTCCTCCACTGCTGGTGGGAGTGCAAACTCGTACAGCTATTTTGGAGATCAGTATGGTGGTTCCTTAGGAAAACGGGAATGAGTTTACCACATGACAGGGCAATCCAACTTTAAGGCATATACCCAAATGAACTACATCCATGCAACAAAGACATGTGCTCAACTATGTTCATCACAGCATTATTTGTAATAGAAAAAACCTGGAAGCAACATACATGCCCCTCAAATGAAGCATGGATAAAGAAGATGTGGCATATCTACACAATGGAATACTACTCTGCAGAGAAAATAATGGAATCTTGAAATAAGAAGACAGGTGGATGGCATTAGAAGAAACCATCCTCGATGTGGTATCCCAGGCACAAAGAGAGGAACATGTTGTATACTCGCACATATATGGCTTTTAGATCTAGAGATAAGGATCACCAACCAATAATTCACACCACCAGAGGAACTAGGATACAAGGTGTAGTCTAAGAGATTCATATAAAGTCCCTCTCAGAAGGGGTAAGGGATTAGTCCCCCACAGCACATGGAAGTGGGGGGGGAGTGAATGGAGAGAGAAGAGGGAGAAAGAAGGGGCAGAGAGGAATGCACATGCGACTCAGGAGATTGAGTCAGGATAGGAATAGAAGACAGAAGAGAAACAGATAGATACAGACAGACAGAGAGAGAGACAGAGAGAGAGAGACAGAGAGAGAGAGAGAGAGAGAGAGAGAGAGAGAGAGGTGAGTGAACAAAAATGTAGGAGCCATGATTGGTCTTTAGAGAAAACTGAAGTGTCTAGAGAAAAAGAACTGTCTAGAGACCTACAAGACAGCTGCCAACTAACAATTTGAGCAACTGTGGAAAAGGCTACCAAAAATGCTCTTCCCAGAAAGTGAAATCAACAAATAACTTATCCAACATCATTCAGCTCTCATCTAGTATCTGTTGGAAACAGAAGCAAACACCAATAACTAAACACTGATTCAAATAGAATCCTGATGCAGAGGGAGAGGACCAGAACAGGTTGCAGAAATATAGAGACATCTGACCTGAACAAGGTGGTGCTAATGGGACCCCAGAATGAAAGCTGGGAATCCAGCATGGGACTGACTCAGGTCCCTCTGAATAGAGGTCAGCTAGAAGGCCTGAGCAGTCTAAGGGTCCTCAGACAGTGGTATCAGAATGTATTCGTTTCAAATGACTTGACAGATTTACATGTCCCCATCTGGATGACATTGCCCTAATGTGGAATTGAGGTACTAGGATGGCATGGGAGGGTGGTCCAGTTGCATGTGTGGAGGGAGAGAGGGTAAGAGGGAAGGAAGGAGAGGAAACTGGGATTGACATGTAAAAAAAAAAAAAAAAAAGAACGATGAAAATTTTCCTGGAGTGTATGTGAAAAAGGGTAACAATCTTCCAATGCTGGTGGGAGTGCAAAGTCGTACAGCCATTTTGGAGATAAGTATGGCGGGTCTTCAGGAAAATGGGAATCAGTCTAACACAGGACCAGAAAAACCCTCTTATGCATACACCCAAATGATCCACATCCATGCAAAAAGAACATCTTCCCAACTATGTGCATAGCAGCATTATTCAACATTATTTGTAATAGCAAGAACCTGAAAGCAACCTAGCTGCCTCTTAACTGAAGAATGGATAAAGAAGATGTGGCAAATTTGCACAGTGGAATACTGCTGCTGGAGGCGGGGGGGGGGCAACAAACAAACAAACAAACAAAAACAGTGAAATTCGCAGGCAAATGGATGGAACTTGAGGAATCCAGCCTGAGTGAGGTAACCCACTCACAAAAAGAGGAACATGGTATGTACTCATTCATCATGTGGATTTTAGACATAGAGCAAATGATCACCAGCCTATAATTCACACCATCTGAGAAACTGGGATACAAGGAGGAATCTAAGTGAATCATACAAGGCCCCTCACAGAAGGGGAAAGGAACAAGATCTCTTAGGCATAGGTGGAGTGGGGTAGAGGGCAGTGAGTTGAGATGCAGATAGATGAAAGTGAAGGGGAGGAGAGGAATGTACGAGGACCTTGGAAGATTGAATCGGGGAGGAATAGGTGAGCGGGAAAAAAAAAGATACCAGAAAAGACGTAAGCCGTTATAGATTTGAGGAGAAAACTGACTCTGGAGACATGTACAGAGACCTAAAAGACTGACCACAATGGATAATTTGACCAACAGTGGAAATGGTACCATAAATGGTTTTCCCTGATAATGAGGTTAATGACAAACTTATGCACCATCATAGAGCCTTCTTCTAGTAGCTCATGGAAACAGAATGAGACACCCACAGCTAAACACTGAGCCAAACTTGATTCCAGATGAAGAGAGGGTTGATAAGACCAGTCAGTCTACAGAAACTCACAGAGAGAGCTGACCTGAACAAGGAGGGGCTAATGGGCCCCCAGACTGTTAGCTTGGAAACCAGCATTAGAACTCAGACCCCTTGAACATGGGTCTCAGTAAAAAAGGGCTGGGCAGTCTAAAGGACCTCTGATAGTGGAACCAGGATGCATCCCTGGTGCACAAAATGACTTTGGGAGCACATTCCCCATGGAGGGATACTCCCTTAACCTAGCGACAATGGGGAGGGCCTAGTCCTTACTCCAATGACATGACAGATTTTGTTGACCCCTCCTGGAAGGCACCACCCTCCCTATGGAGTGGGGGGAGAATGGGATGGGGAGAGTACTTGCGATAGCAGGGAGGAAGATGGAACTGGGATCCATATGTAAAATAAGAAAAAAATAAAACAAAGAAATATTAAAACTAATCCCTTAACTCAAATGTGCCTTCTTATTCATGTTTTAACCTCACATTATCTTCCTCTTCTAGATTCATTAAAGTATTTAGTGTTCTTTTCTGTGAAAAAAAAATTCCCAGATGCATAGGTTGGAGAAAACATGCAATTTTGTCTTTCTTGGTCTGACACTATATGTTTACTATCAGTTCGTAGTTGCATCCAGTTTCCTGCCAATGATGCAGTTTCATGTTTTCTGTTAAAAAAAATAATAATAATCTGACTGTGTTGGGAAGGTGTTTTCTATTTTTAATCGATGCATAGAAATCACTCCCATCACAAGGCAAATTTGCAAAGTTTTAATATATTTCTATTCTTAAAATGTTCACATCACAGAAACACACCCATCACTTCAAATACAGATCTGTATAGTGAAAACATCAAAACTCCTTCCAATAGTATTGAAACATATGTTCATTATTGCTACATAAACTCATCCAACTACAGAGTAGTACACCAGGGACTGTGGTAATTTTAATTTGTTATTCTAACTTTTCATTAAATAAACACTCTGCATAACGACATAATTCACATATGAAGTAATGACTAGATACAGCTTTTAAATGATTTGTTGTTGTAACTTTATTGTTTACTTTTATTGTGTGTTTCTTTTGTTTTTCTTTTCTTTTCTTTTTTTTGTTTTTTTGCATGCATATACATGTGTGAGATTGTCAGTTACAGGCAAATATGAGCTGCCTTGTCAGTGCTGGGAAATGAAACCAGTTCCTCTGGAAGAACAGCCAGTGCTCATCTCCATTGAGTCAACACTTCAGGTACTGATTTTGTATAGCTTTATACGGCATAAACAGGGGGAAATTTTCAGTTCAGTACTTTTTAAAAGTCACTTTGAGCTGGGTGTTGGTGGTACACACCTTTAATCCCAGCACTCTGGAGGCATATCTCTTTGAGTTCTTGGCCAGCCTGGTCTATAGAGCGAATACCAGGACAGCATCCAAAGCAATACAGAGAAACCCTGTCTCTGAAACAAAAACAAAACCAAAACAAAACAAAAATAAACAACAAAAAAAGAGCAAAGTCTCTAAGCGAATCAGTGCAAACAATGTGTCAGCCATGCTAATTCTTACTACACTAAAGGTCTGTAACATTCAAAAGAGCATGAGCTTCACAATATCTACAGAGAAGTTGACAACCCATTGGGAGAAAAAAATATAAAGATGTATTTATTTTTATTTTACATCCATTGGTGTGTTGCCTGCATATAAGTCTGAGTGAGGATGTGCTATCCTTTAAGACTGGAATGGCAGACAGATGTGAGCTGCCATGTGGGTACAGGTAATTGAACCTGTGTCCTTTGGAAAGGCAGCCAGTGCTCTTAAGCACTGAGCCATCACACAAGGCCTGAGTAGAGACACTAAAGAAGAAAGCATTCTAGGCCTGAAGAGATGTTTCAGCACTACAAAACACTGGATGATCTTGCAAAGGACCCAGGTTCAAATCCCAGCATCTATGCACTAGCCCACATATGCCTGAAACTGCTGTTCCAGGGCACTTGAAACCCTCTTCTGACCTCAACAGGAACAAGGCACACACATGGAAAGCTGATTATGTAGGGCAAAAACTTATACAGTAAAAATAAAGATAAGGATTTAAGGAACAAAAACAAAAACCTCCTTGCCTAAGGACCCACTATGCTGAATGAGCCTGATCTTGTCTCATCTCAGCAACTATGCAGGGTGAGAGACTGCTGGCTGGACAATATGGGGGTGCCAACAACTTGAAATGAACAAACACTTCATATCCTCTTTCATGACTCCTGCATCCTTGTCCCTACTTTATTTCCTTCCTCAGAACTAAAGCCACACTCACACCTGTTTAAACATACACATTAAAAAATGAGGAGGAAATGCCTTGTCTTTTCTATCAAAGGGTCACATACAACAAAACTTCACCTAAAGACCTCCAGGGGTTTGCACTTCTAAAATGAAAATATGTGGTCAACATTACACAGCTGCTAAAAACGTTCCTCCTGTTAGCAATTGCCCCAATTTACATTAGCCAGTCACACGAGGGCCATCAGTGGATCCCAAATGAGACACATGACCTCTCTGGATAAAAACCCAATGGGACACATACAGGATATACTTGGTTAATAATGCTCTGTGTTCTTCTGCAGATGCAAAAGTTTTTAAAAATATTTGTGTGTATGAATGGTGTGTGCATGTGTGTCTATGCAACCTTGGGTGCTTGGTGCCCTCAAGAGGTAGGAAGAGGGCATTGAAAGCCTTGGAATTAGAACAACATATGGTCTTGCACAATCATGTGGGAATCGGGAACGAAACTCAGGTTCTGGGAAGAAAACAGCAAGTGTTCTGAACTCCTGAGCCTTGTCTCCAGCTCCAGAAGCAAAATCTTGCTCTTAGGCTATTATAGGGGTGGACCCTCGTGAGGCAAAGCATGCTGTTTTTGTTGGTTTCTATGTTTAACACTTGGGTTATCTCACTTAACATTCTTTCCACATCTATCCACTTTTACTATTAATGCAATGATTTCTTCTTTCAATTCAACTGAGTAATATTCTGGTTTTATATATACCACATTTTCATTATTAGAACTCATTGTTCATGACCTAGAATAGTGCTTTTCTCCATCCATTCTTTCCTCTTCCAATAGTGCTAACCATGCTTCTGTCTGCTCCTATGACATAAATTATCTGCCTTTCAGGTATTCATTAAGTGTCTCTTAGATGTCGATTCACATGGTATTGGCCTTCTCTGATCGATGACCCCTTAAAGAGGAGCTGGCTATAGTCGTGTATATTATAAAGTGATACCAACTAGGCGACAAGACACTCCCAACATTCTGCAACAAGATGCAGAATAGGTGAATCTATGCTTGGCTAAGTCATGCAAAGAGGTTCCTCATCCCGAATCAAACTTCAAAATGACTCCCTCTCCCATTCACGAGCTGGGAAACCATCATAGCATCAGAAAACTCAAATCGCTTTCTCAATCAGGAATCATAGTATCCCTTACAAAAGGCATGGTATAGGACACCAGTAGCATAGACACTGAGAGGAGCAATTAATAAATGAGACCTCTTGAAATTGAAGAGGTTCCTCAAGGCAAAGAACATCATCAATAAGAATAGTAACAGCCCTAGAGAATGGGAAAATTTCTTCCCCAACCCAACATCTGACAGAAGGATGATCTCATAAAAATATTAGGAAACTAAAAATACAAACTAACCCACGTGAAAAATGTGGTATAGAGCTAAAGAGAATTCTCACCACATGGATCGCAAATAGCCAAAAGACATTTGAGGAAGTGCTTAATGTCCTCAATCAAAAGGGAATTGAAAGCAAAACAACTATGAGATACCATCTTACTTCTGTCATAATGATTGAGATTAAAAATTCTGAGGACAGCTTATGTTAGAGAGGATGTGGAGTAAAGGGAACACTTCCCCCACTGCGGGTGGGAGTGCAAACTTGCAACTCCGTTTGGAAATCAGTATGGTGGTTCCTAAGAAAATTGGGAATCAATCTATCCCAAGACCCAGTGATACTACTCCTGGGCAACACCTAAATGATGCTCAATCATACCACAAAATGCTGGCTTGACAATGTTCAAGCATAATTCATAACAGCCAGAATATGGAAACAGCTTGGATGCCCTCAACTGAAGAACAGACAAGGAAAATGTGGTATATTTACACAGTGGAGTACCATTCATCTATAAAAAATGATGACCTCACTAAATTGGCAGGCAAATGATGGAACTAGAACACATCCATCCTGAGGTGAAGAAACCTAGACTCAGAGAGACAAGCACAATGTGTATTCACTCATAAGTAGACATTAGATGTAAAACAAAGGAAAACCAGAGTAGAATCCACCCATGGCTCCAGAGGAGCTAGGTAACAAGGAAGAGGCTATGAGCAACACAGGGATCACCCTGGGAAAGGCAATTAGATGCCATCTACTGGCTAAACCTGGTGGGGGTTGTAAAGGAGAAGGGCAGAGGCGATGATGACATTAGGAAATGGGATGGTCTAGGAGGGAGGTACGCAGTGTTAAGAGCAATGGAAGGTTTATCACAATAGAGAGAGCCACTATGGGCTTAGGGAGAAACCTGGTGCTAGGGTAATGCCCAAGAATCCACAAGGGATGACCCCAGCTAAGACTCCTGGCAATAGTGGAGAAAGTAGTGCAAACTGGTCTACACCTATAACGAGATAGGTGAATACCCCAGCTTTCATCCAGTAACTGATGGGACCAGACACAGAGATCCATAACCAAACAACAGCTGAGCTCCAGGAATTCAGTCAAAGAGAGGGAGGGAGGGAGTATATGAGCAAGGGAGGTGAAGGTCATGATGGAAATATCTGCAGAAGCAGCTGAACCAATCCTTTGGGAACTCAGGAACTCTTGACCAACAGCTGGGGAGGCTCCAGTGGCCACAACTAGGCCCTCCATAGGTGGGAGACAGCTGTGAAGCTTGGACTGTCAGTGGGGCCACTGGCAGTAGGACCACGATACTCACCTGGTATATGAGCTAGCCAGTTGGAGCCCATTCCTCAGGGTGGGATGAGATGCTCTGTGGCATTAGTACCACGATACAAAGGTAGTAAATGAACTTGTTTGTGAGAACATGTTCCCTATGGTGGGATGCCTTCCTCAATTTGATGCATGTGAGAAGGGCTTGGGCCTGCCCCAACCTGTTGTGCCAGACTATATTAACTCCTTAATGGAGCCCTTAGCCTGGAGGAGGAGTGGACTGTGGGTGGGCTGGAGAGGAAAGGAGGGGGATTTGTAGGAAGGGTGGGAGGAGGACAGTGATTGTAATATAAAATGAAATCTAAGAACAAAAAACAGAAAGAGGGCCCTGCCTTTGTCCCACATGCTCGTCACCTAGAATCCATTCTCAAATAACAAATGCATGCATGCTCAGAGATGTTCATTTTAACAAATGATCATTACTGCCTTTTAAATAATGTTTTCAAGGACCCAAACTTAAATGCCCCCAAAAGCTATGAGAACAGTCAAATAATGCTTCAATGAATTCATGCAATTAAATGCACTGGGAATGCAAAGTTGACTGGGACCCAAAGGGGACTCTTTCTGCTACACAAAAGGCCTCTACACTCCTAACCAAGACCACAAGGGAGCCCTCAATGTGTTGGCCCATCTTCTTTGTGCATCTCACAACCAATACTGCACAAGTTCACTTGTTGACTAACACTTTTCATTATATGCCAACATTCACAATAGTGAAGAGCTGGGAGTTGCTAATTACCCATCATAGGATGAATAACTCAGCATATTGTATCCTAACACATGGGTATGGCTTGTCCTCCACAGAGAAAGAAATGTGAACATGTGCTATTGCATGGCCATACCTAAAAGGGGATGGTAAGGGAAACTAATCTATTGTAAGTTATCACATTACACTCACTGGAGTTACTGAGATCCACTTCTTGGGTCTGGAAGGTAGAGTCTAGGGAGTGGAGGAAGAGAAGGAGAAAGGCAAGCTGGTTTCTGTGTGTAGAATATTGACCACTTTCTGGAGATGGATGGGAGTGATGGGTAGCCATAAAGGTACGTGTATGAAAACCACTAAAATGTGGTTCCAAATTACTAACAATGGTTAAAGTAATGGCTGTCATTCCAGTGTATTTTATGACAAGGTTTTAAAAACCTCACATACCCCAGATCTCTCTCCAATCATCTTATTATCCTAATGGGCTTGACCTCTTCCATGAAGGTTCAGAATCTCCCACAGGTGACTCAGATGCCTGATGCTTATTCAGCTTTACCCTCACACTGCATCCTACAGTCCCCATGTATGGACCCATCGAGTAGATTTTTAGGGTCAGACAAGAATTCTCACAGGACCCATCACACTGACTTTAGACTCTAGCTCATTAGCATTTCACACCATGGACCTCAGTGGTCCTGACAACACTTGCTTCACTTCTCTTCTCTTCTCTTTCTCTGTGTCAACACAGAGAAAGTTTGAGGGCGAAATCACATCCCTATGCGTTCACATGAAGCCTGGATTTCCAGGAAGTTCTGGGAACCAAAAAAAAAATACCTTAAAGATAAGCAGCCAAAACACCATAGCAACAGGTTTCGTACTCCATTCTATTTCTCCCTATATAATTGCATTGTTTTCATTCCTATGCCAGGTTCCCTTCATCTCACAATCAGATCTGGCTTAGCCTACAAGTCTGAGAAATATACTTTCAATTTCATTGCCCCTCCTTCCACCCTTAATTCTCCAATATCCAATATGGGGGATGTGTTTGCCAGGTCCTTTTTTTGCCCCAGGGATACATCCTGGTTCCTCTGTCTAAGATCCTTTAGACTTCTTAGTCCTTCTAGCAGAGACCCATATTTAGGGGGCCTGAGTCAGTCCCATGCTGGATTCCTAGCTATCAATAAGGTGGCCTGTTATCATCTCCTTTTTTAGGTCAGATGTCTATATGTTTTTCTGCAACCTTGTCTTGTCCAATTTTCAAGGCATTATCTCAGGGAACCCAGACAGGCCTCAGTCTCACAATGGATCTGAGGGCAGCAATAAACTTCTGGTCTTGCATTGTCAACCTTCAAGTACTAGGATCATAATATTGCCTAGTTTGATACAATATCGAAGAAGGAACCCCAGACTTCATGCCTTCCAGGCAAGCACATAAAATACTACATTCTCAGCCACAAGTAATTTTAAAAAATAAACAATGAGCATTGACTCCTTCAGTAGGAATTTTTTTCACCCCATTTAGAGTTCAAAACCATAGAAGTTTAAGTTTTCCTACATTTATTTTGAGGCCAGTTCTGACTATGTAGCACTAGTTGGCCTGAACTCAATATGTAGACCATAGTTGCTTCAAACTCTCATATCTGTCTGCCTCTGCCTCTCTGCAGAGACTCCAGGTGTGTGCCACCATGCCCAGTCTACTACAGTTTTATTTGTAGGTGGGGACATGAATGTGCTACAGTGCACATGTGAAGGTCACAACAATTTCTGCAAGCCTTGTCTCTCCTTCCACCAACGGAATTACAGGGATTGAACTCAGGTTTGGTATCAAACACCTTTACTAGCAAAGCCACCTCACCTGCCCAAGGAAAAGATAAGGCATTTAAAGGGAAGCAATGCTGGGTGCACAATCTATATACATCCACATGCTTTTCTTTCACTAACTCCACAGGAAATAGGGTTTATGTTCTGGTGTCCCAACTTCTAGTCAATCCTCTAAAGAAATAAGAGTAGCACTGGAATACAATTCCGTGAAGATGCAAGTAAGTCTATGGACTTTTATACAACAAAAACAGATCACAGTCAATACTGAATGAGGGTCAAAGCACCTCATTCCCAGTTCTATGAGCCACCTGTAAAGCACTGGGTGGAGAAAATAGAGATAGTAAAGCAATTTCATTAGAGGAAATGAGTTTCTTACCCAGTCTGGAAAGTCTCCTGTCCTATGGACTGGTACTCATCAAAGGCGACCCTGGAAACTAAGAATAAGAAGTCATGCTTGTATGCTGATTGGTGGTTGACTCTCTTCATTTCATTGGCTGCTAGGGCTCTTATCATTGGCCACAGGTTTTGTAAAAGTTTTTGCCTGTGCCCTAAGTGCCCAGGTGTAAATGATCACCTGCAGATATCTATCCAGAAACTTCCACGATTTTATAATATGATGACTATTACATCATGCAGTTATTATAAGCCTAGGACTTTTCTGGACAACATGATCCTTTTCCTTGCTGACAATTCTAAAGTCTTGCTGTGAAAATTCAGACCCATACAGTGTTTTACCTTGGAGAATCACATAAAAAGGAAGGCAGATATTCACATCCAATACAGAATGGAGCTCATGAATAGGCTAAATCATAAGGAGGCATAGCGATTAGAAACCTCTGGATATTGGAGATTTAAGGGTGGAAGGAGGGGCCATGAAATTGAAAGTATATTTCTCAGACTTGTAGGCTAAGCCAGTTCTGATTGTGAGATGAAGGGAACCTGGCATAGGAATGAAAACAATGCAATTATATAGGGAGAAATAGAATGGAGTACGAAACCTGTTGCTATGGTGTTTTGGCTGCTTATCTTTAAGGTATTTTTTTTTTTTTTGGTTCCCAGAACTTCCTGGAAATCCAGGCTTCATGTGAACGCATAGGGATGTGATTTCGCCCTCAAACTTTCTCTGTGTTGACACAGAGAAAGAGAAGAGAAGAGAAGTGAAGCAAGTGTTGTCAGGACCACTGAGGTCCATGGTGTGAAATGCTAATGAGCTAGAGTCTAAAGTCAGTGTGATGGGTCCTGTGAGAATTCTTGTCTGACCCTAAAAATCTACTCGATGGGTCCATACATGGGGACTGTAGGATGCAGTGTGAGGGTAAAGCTGAATAAGCATCAGGCATCTGAGTCACCTGTGGGAGATTCTGAACCTTCATGGAAGAGGTCAAGCCCATTAGGATAATAAGATGATTGGAGAGAGATCTGGGGTATGTGAGGTTTTTAAAACCTTGTCATAAAATACACTGGAATGACAGCCATTACTTTAACCATTGTTAGTAATTTGGAACCACATTTTAGTGGTTTTCATACACGTACCTTTATGGCTACCCATCACTCCCATCCATCTCCAGAAAGTGGTCAATATTCTACGCACAGAAACCAGCTTGCCTTTCTCCTTCTCTTCCTCCACTCCCTAGACTCTACCTTCCAGACCCAAGAAGTGGATCTCAGTAACTCCAGTGAGTGTAATGTGATAACTTACAATAGATTAGTTTCCCTTACCATCCCCTTTTAGGTATGGCCATGCAATAGCACATGCTCACATTTCTTTCTCTGTGGAGGACAAGCCATACCCATGTGTTAGGATACAATATGCTGAGTTATTCATCCTATGATGGGTAATTAGCAACTCCCAGCTCTTCACTATTGTGAATGTTGGCATATAATGAAAAGTGTTAGTCAACAAGTGAACTTGTGCAGTATTGGTTGTGAGATGCACAAAGAAGATGGGCCAACACATTGAGGGCTCCCTTGTGGTCTTGGTTAGGAGTGTAGAGGCCTTTTGTGTAGCAGAAAGAGTCCCCTTTGGGTCCCAGTCAACTTTGCATTCCCAGTGCATTTAATTGCATGAATTCATTGAAGCATTATTTGACTGTTCTCATAGCTTTTGGGGGCATTTAAGTTTGGGTCCTTGAAAACATTATTTAAAAGGCAGTAATGATCATTTGTTAAAATGAACATCTCTGAGCATGCATGCATTTGTTATTTGAGAATGGATTCTAGGTGACGAGCATGTGGGACAAAGGCAGGGCCCTCTTTCTGTTTTTTGTTCTTAGATTTCATTTTATATTACAATCACTGTCCTCCTCCCACCCTTCCTACAAATCCCCCTCCTTTCCTCTCCAGCCCACCCACAGTCCACTCCTCCTCCAGGCTAAGGGCTCCATTAAGGAGTTAATATAGTCTGGCACAACAGGTTGGGGCAGGCCCAAGCCCTTCTCACATGCATCAAATTGAGGAAGGCATCCCACCATAGGGAACATGTTCTCACAAACAAGTTCATTTACTACCTTTGTATCGTGGTACTAATGCCACAGAGCATCTCATCCCACCCTGAGGAATGGGCTCCAACTGGCTAGCTCATATACCAGGTGAGTATCGTGGTCCTACTGCCAGTGGCCCCACTGACAGTCCAAGCTTCACAGCTGTCTCCCACCTATGGAGGGCCTAGTTGTGGCCACTGGAGCCTCCCCAGCTGTTGGTCAAGAGTTCCTGAGTTCCCAAAGGATTGGTTCAGCTGCTTCTGCAGATATTTCCATCATGACCTTCACCTCCCTTGCTCATATACTCCCTCCTCCCTCTCTTTGACTGAATTCCTGGAGCTCAGCTGTTGTTTGGTTATGGATCTCTGTGTCTGGTCCCATCAGTTACTGGATGAAAGCTGGGGTATTCACCTATCTCGTTATAGGTGTAGACCAGTTTGCACTACTTTCTCCACTATTGCCAGGAGTCTTAGCTGGGGTCATCCCTTGTGGATTCTTGGGCATTACCCTAGCACCAGGTTTCTCCCTAAGCCCATAGTGGCTCTCTCTATTGTGATAAACCTTCCATTGCTCTTAACACTGCGTACCTCCCTCCTAGACCATCCCATTTCCTAATGTCATCATCGCCTCTGCCCTTCTCCTTTACAACCCCCACCAGGTTTAGCCAGTAGATGGCATCTAATTGCCTTTCCCAGGGTGATCCCTGTGTTGCTCATAGCCTCTTCCTTGTTACCTAGCTCCTCTGGAGCCATGGGTGGATTCTACTCTGGTTTTCCTTTGTTTTACATCTAATGTCTACTTATGAGTGAATACACATTGTGCTTGTCTCTCTGAGTCTAGGTTTCTTCACCTCAGGATGGATGTGTTCTAGTTCCATCATTTGCCTGCCAATTTAGTGAGGTCATCATTTTTTATAGATGAATGGTACTCCACTGTGTAAATATACCACATTTTCCTTGTCTGTTCTTCAGTTGAGGGCATCCAAGCTGTTTCCATATTCTGGCTGTTATGAATTATGCTTGAACATTGTCAAGCCAGCATTTTGTGGTATGATTGAGCATCATTTAGGTGTTGCCCAGGAGTAGTATCACTGGGTCTTGGGATAGATTGATTCCCAATTTTCTTAGGAACCACCATACTGATTTCCAAACGGAGTTGCAAGTTTGCACTCCCACCCGCAGTGGGGGAAGTGTTCCCTTTACTCCACATCCTCTCTAACATAAGCTGTCCTCAGAATTTTTAATCTCAATCATTATGACAGAAGTAAGATGGTATCTCATAGTTGTTTTGCTTTCAATTCCCTTTTGATTGAGGACATTAAGCACTTCCTCAAATGTCTTTTGGCTATTTGCGATCCATGTGGTGAGAATTCTCTTTAGCTCTATACCACATTTTTCACGTGGGTTAGTTTGTATTTTTAGTTTCCTAATATTTTTATGAGATCATCCTTCTGTCAGATGTTGGGTTGGGGAAGAAATTTTCCCATTCTCTAGGGCTGTTACTATTCTTATTGATGATGTTCTTTGCCTTGAGGAACCTCTTCAATTTCAAGAGGTCTCATTTATTAATTGCTCCTCTCAGTGTCTATGCTACTGGTGTCCTATACCATGCCTTTTGTAAGGGATACTATGATTCCTGATTGAGAAAGCGATTTGAGTTTTCTGATGCTATGATGGTTTCCCAGCTCGTGAATGGGAGAGGGAGTCATTTTGAAGTTTGATTCGGGATGAGGAACCTCTTTGCATGACTTAGCCAAGCATAGATTCACCTATTCTGCATCTTGTTGCAGAATGTTGGGAGTGTCTTGTCGCCTAGTTGGTATCACTTTATAATATACACGACTATAGCCAGCTCCTCTTTAAGGGGTCATCGATCAGAGAAGGCCAATACCATGTGAATCGACATCTAAGAGACACTTAATGAATACCTGAAAGGCAGATAATTTATGTCATAGGAGCAGACAGAAGCATGGTTAGCACTATTGGAAGAGGAAAGAATGGATGGAGAAAAGCACTATTCTAGGTCATGAACAATGAGTTCTAATAATGAAAATGTGGTATATATAAAACCAGAATATTACTCAGTTGAATTGAAAGAAGAAATCATTGCATTAATAGTAAAAGTGGATAGATGTGGAAAGAATGTTAAGTGAGATAACCCAAGTGTTAAACATAGAAACCAACAAAAACAGCATGCTTTGCCTCACGAGGGTCCACCCCTATAATAGCCTAAGAGCAAGATTTTGCTTCTGGAGCTGGAGACAAGGCTCAGGAGTTCAGAACACTTGCTGTTTTCTTCCCAGAACCTGAGTTTCGTTCCCGATTCCCACATGATTGTGCAAGACCATATGTTGTTCTAATTCCAAGGCTTTCAATGCCCTCTTCCTACCTCTTGAGGGCACCAAGCACCCAAGGTTGCATAGACACACATGCACACACCATTCATACACACAAATATTTTTAAAAACTTTTGCATCTGCAGAAGAACACAGAGCATTATTAACCAAGTATATCCTGTATGTGTCCCATTGGGTTTTTATCCAGAGAGGTCATGTGTCTCATTTGGGATCCACTGATGGCCCTCGTGTGACTGGCTAATGTAAATTGGGGCAATTGCTAACAGGAGGAACGTTTTTAGCAGCTGTGTAATGTTGACCACATATTTTCATTTTAGAAGTGCAAACCCCTGGAGGTCTTTAGGTGAAGTTTTGTTGTATGTGACCCTTTGATAGAAAAGACAAGGCATTTCCTCCTCATTTTTTAATGTGTATGTTTAAACAGGTGTGAGTGTGGCTTTAGTTCTGAGGAAGGAAATAAAGTAGGGACAAGGATGCAGGAGTCATGAAAGAGGATATGAAGTGTTTGTTCATTTCAAGTTGTTGGCACCCCCATATTGTCCAGCCAGCAGTCTCTCACCCTGCATAGTTGCTGAGATGAGACAAGATCAGGCTCATTCAGCATAGTGGGTCCTTAGGCAAGGAGGTTTTTGTTTTTGTTCCTTAAATCCTTATCTTTATTTTTACTGTATAAGTTTTTGCCCTACATAATCAGCTTTCCATGTGTGTGCCTTGTTCCTGTTGAGGTCAGAAGAGGGTTTCAAGTGCCCTGGAACAGCAGTTTCAGGCATATGTGGGCTAGTGCATAGATGCTGGGATTTGAACCTGGGTCCTTTGCAAGATCATCCAGTGTTTTGTAGTGCTGAAACATCTCTTCAGGCCTAGAATGCTTTCTTCTTTAGTGTCTCTACTCAGGCCTTGTGTGATGGCTCAGTGCTTAAGAGCACTGGCTGCCTTTCCAAAGGACACAGGTTCAATTACCTGTACCCACATGGCAGCTCACATCTGTCTGCCATTCCAGTCTTAAAGGATAGCACATCCTCACTCAGACTTATATGCAGGCAACACACCAATGGATGTAAAATAAAAATAAATACATCTTTATATTTTTTTCTCCCAATGGTTGTCAACTTCTCTGTAGATATTGTGAAGCTCATGCTCTTTTGAATGTTACAGACCTTTAGTGTAGTAAGAATTAGCATGGCTGACACATTGTTTGCACTGATTCGCTTAGAGACTTTGCTCTTTTTTTGTTGTTTATTTTTGTTTTGTTTTGGTTTTGTTTTTGTTTCAGAGACAGGGTTTCTCTGTATTGCTTTGGATGCTGTCCTGGTATTCGCTCTATAGACCAGGCTGGCCAAGAACTCAAAGAGATATGCCTCCAGAGTGCTGGGATTAAAGGTGTGTACCACCAACACCCAGCTCAAAGTGACTTTTAAAAAGTACTGAACTGAAAATTTCCCCCTGTTTATGCCGTATAAAGCTATACAAAATCAGTACCTGAAGTGTTGACTCAATGGAGATGAGCACTGGCTGTTCTTCCAGAGGAACTGGTTTCATTTCCCAGCACTGACAAGGCAGCTCATATTTGCCTGTAACTGACAATCTCACACATGTATATGCATGCAAAAAAACAAAAAAAAGAAAAGAAAAGAAAAACAAAAGAAACACACAATAAAAGTAAACAATAAAGTTACAACAACAAATCATTTAAAAGCTGTATCTAGTCATTACTTCATATGTGAATTATGTCGTTATGCAGAGTGTTTATTTAATGAAAAGTTAGAATAACAAATTAAAATTACCACAGTCCCTGGTGTACTACTCTGTAGTTGGATGAGTTTATGTAGCAATAATGAACATATGTTTCAATACTATTGGAAGGAGTTTTGATGTTTTCACTATACAGATCTGTATTTGAAGTGATGGGTGTGTTTCTGTGATGTGAACATTTTAAGAATAGAAATATATTAAAACTTTGCAAATTTGCCTTGTGATGGGAGTGATTTCTATGCATCGATTAAAAATAGAAAACACCTTCCCAACACAGTCAGATTATTATTATTTTTTTTAACAGAAAACATGAAACTGCATCATTGGCAGGAAACTGGATGCAACTACGAACTGATAGTAAACATATAGTGTCAGACCAAGAAAGACAAAATTGCATGTTTTCTCCAACCTATGCATCTGGGAATTTTTTTTTCACAGAAAAGAACACTAAATACTTTAATGAATCTAGAAGAGGAAGATAATGTGAGGTTAAAACATGAATAAGAAGGCACATTTGAGTTAAGGGATTAGTTTTAATATTTCTTTGTTTTATTTTTTTCTTATTTTACATATGGATCCCAGTTCCATCTTCCTCCCTGCTATCGCAAGTACTCTCCCCATCCCATTCTCCCCCCACTCCATAGGGAGGGTGGTGCCTTCCAGGAGGGGTCAACAAAATCTGTCATGTCATTGGAGTAAGGACTAGGCCCTCCCCATTGTCGCTAGGTTAAGGGAGTATCCCTCCATGGGGAATGTGCTCCCAAAGTCATTTTGTGCACCAGGGATGCATCCTGGTTCCACTATCAGAGGTCCTTTAGACTGCCCAGCCCTTTTTTACTGAGACCCATGTTCAAGGGGTCTGAGTTCTAATGCTGGTTTCCAAGCTAACAGTCTGGGGGCCCATTAGCCCCTCCTTGTTCAGGTCAGCTCTCTCTGTGAGTTTCTGTAGACTGACTGGTCTTATCAACCCTCTCTTCATCTGGAATCAAGTTTGGCTCAGTGTTTAGCTGTGGGTGTCTCATTCTGTTTCCATGAGCTACTAGAAGAAGGCTCTATGATGGTGCATAAGTTTGTCATTAACCTCATTATCAGGGAAAACCATTTATGGTACCATTTCCACTGTTGGTCAAATTATCCATTGTGGTCAGTCTTTTAGGTCTCTGTACATGTCTCCAGAGTCAGTTTTCTCCTCAAATCTATAACGGCTTACGTCTTTTCTGGTATCTTTTTTTTCCCGCTCACCTATTCCTCCCCGATTCAATCTTCCAAGGTCCTCGTACATTCCTCTCCTCCCCTTCACTTTCATCTATCTGCATCTCAACTCACTGCCCTCTACCCCACTCCACCTATGCCTAAGAGATCTTGTTCCTTTCCCCTTCTGTGAGGGGCCTTGTATGATTCACTTAGATTCCTCCTTGTATCCCAGTTTCTCAGATGGTGTGAATTATAGGCTGGTGATCATTTGCTCTATGTCTAAAATCCACATGATGAATGAGTACATACCATGTTCCTCTTTTTGTGAGTGGGTTACCTCACTCAGGCTGGATTCCTCAAGTTCCATCCATTTGCCTGCGAATTTCACTGTTTTTGTTTGTTTGTTTGTTTGTTGCCCCCCCCCCGCCTCCAGCAGCAGTATTCCACTGTGCAAATTTGCCACATCTTCTTTATCCATTCTTCAGTTAAGAGGCAGCTAGGTTGCTTTCAGGTTCTTGCTATTACAAATAATGTTGAATAATGCTGCTATGCACATAGTTGGGAAGATGTTCTTTTTGCATGGATGTGGATCATTTGGGTGTATGCATAAGAGGGTTTTTCTGGTCCTGTGTTAGACTGATTCCCATTTTCCTGAAGACCCGCCATACTTATCTCCAAAATGGCTGTACGACTTTGCACTCCCACCAGCATTGGAAGATTGTTACCCTTTTTCACATACACTCCAGGAAAATTTTCATCGTTCTTTTTTTTTTTTTTTTTTTACATGTCAATCCCAGTTTCCTCTCCTTCCTTCCCTCTTACCCTCTCTCCCTCCACACATGCAACTGGACCACCCTCCCATGCCATCCTAGTACCTCAATTCCACATTAGGGCAATGTCATCCAGATGGGGACATGTAAATCTGTCAAGTCATTTGAAACGAATACATTCTGATACCACTGTCTGAGGACCCTTAGACTGCTCAGGCCTTCTAGCTGACCTCTATTCAGAGGGACCTGAGTCAGTCCCATGCTGGATTCCCAGCTTTCATTCTGGGGTCCCATTAGCACCACCTTGTTCAGGTCAGATGTCTCTATATTTCTGCAACCTGTTCTGGTCCTCTCCCTCTGCATCAGGATTCTATTTGAATCAGTGTTTAGTTATTGGTGTTTGCTTCTGTTTCCAACAGATACTAGATGAGAGCTGAATGATGTTGGATAAGTTATTTGTTGATTTCACTTTCTGGGAAGAGCATTTTTGGTAGCCTTTTCCACAGTTGCTCAAATTGTTAGTTGGCAGCTGTCTTGTAGGTCTCTAGACAGTTCTTTTTCTCTAGACACTTCAGTTTTCTCTAAAGACCAATCATGGCTCCTACATTTTTGTTCACTCACCTCTCTCTCTCTCTCTCTCTCTCTCTCTCTCTGTCTCTCTCTCTCTGTCTCTCTCTCTGTCTGTCTGTATCTATCTGTTTCTCTTCTGTCTTCTATTCCTATCCTGACTCAATCTCCTGAGTCGCATGTGCATTCCTCTCTGCCCCTTCTTTCTCCCTCTTCTCTCTCCATTCACTCCCCCCCCACTTCCATGTGCTGTGGGGGACTAATCCCTTACCCCTTCTGAGAGGGACTTTATATGAATCTCTTAGACTACACCTTGTATCCTAGTTCCTCTGGTGGTGTGAATTATTGGTTGGTGATCCTTATCTCTAGATCTAAAAGCCATATATGTGCGAGTATACAACATGTTCCTCTCTTTGTGCCTGGGATACCACATCGAGGATGGTTTCTTCTAATGCCATCCACCTGTCTTCTTATTTCAAGATTCCATTATTTTCTCTGCAGAGTAGTATTCCATTGTGTAGATATGCCACATCTTCTTTATCCATGCTTCATTTGAGGGGCATGTATGTTGCTTCCAGGTTTTTTCTATTACAAATAATGCTGTGATGAACATAGTTGAGCACATGTCTTTGTTGCATGGATGTAGTTCATTTGGGTATATGCCTTAAAGTTGGATTGCCCTGTCATGTGGTAAACTCATTCCCGTTTTCCTAAGGAACCACCATACTGATCTCCAAAATAGCTGTACGAGTTTGCACTCCCACCAGCAGTGGAGGAGAGTTCCCCTTTCTCCACATCCTCTCCAGCATAAGTTGTCATCTGTGTTTCTAATTTTAGCCATTCTGGATGGAGTAAGATGGTATCTCAAAGTTGTTTTGACTTGCATATCCCTGATAGCTAAGGATTTTGAGCACTTTCTTAAGTGTCTTTCAGCCTTTTTGATTTCATCTATTGAGAATTCTTTCTCAGTTCTGTACCCCAATTTTAATAGGGTTATTTGGTGTTGTGTTTTCTAGTTTCTTGAGTTCTTTGCATATTTTGGAGATCAGCCCTTTGTCAGATGTAAGATTGGTGAAAATGTTTTCCCAGTCTGTAGGCTGCTGTTTGGTCTTGTCCACTGTGTCCTTTGCCTTACAGAAGCTTCTAAGTTTGAGGAGGTCCCATCCATTACTGGTTGATCTCAGTGTCTCTGCTCCTGGATTTACGTTCAGGATGCAGTCTCCTATACCAATTTGTTCAAGGGTACTGCCTACTTTGTCTTCTAAGAGTTTCAGTGTGGCTGGATTGATATTGAGGTCTTTGATCCATTTGGACTTGAGTTTTGTGCATGACAATAGACATGGGTCTATCTGCAGTCTTCTACACACCATCATCCAATTGTGCCCGCACCATTTGTTGAAGATGCTTTCCTCCCCGCCATTGTAAGCTTTTTAGCTATTTTGTCTAAAATCAGGTGTCCATAGGTGTGTGGATTTATATCAGGATTTTCAATTCAATTCCATTGGACTACCTTTCGATTTTTGTGCCAATATCAGGCTGTTTTCAGAACTATGGCTCTGTAGCAGAGCTTAAAAGTCAGGGATGTTGATGCCTCCTGAAGTTCTTTTATTGTACAGGGTTGTTTTTCTATCTTAGTTCTTTTGCTTTTCCATATAAAGTTGATTATTATCCTTTCAAGGTCAGTGAAGTATTGTGGTGGTATTTTAATGGGGATTGCATTGAATCTGTAGATTGCTTTTGGCAAGACTGCCATTTTTACTATATTTATCCTAGAACATGGGAGATCTTTCCATTCTCTGGTATCTTCTTTAATTTATTTCTTAAAAGCCACAAAGCTCTTATTATATAGTTCTTTCACTTGTTTGATAAGCGTTACCACAAGATACTTTATGTTGCTTGTTGCTATTGTAAAGGGTAATGTTTCTCTGATTTCTTTCTCAGACTCTTTGTCATCTGAAGAAAGTAGAGCTTCTGATTTTGTGTGTGTGTGTGTGTGTGTGTGTGTGTGTGTGTGTTTATCTTGTATCCTGCTAGTTTGCTGAAGGTGCTTATAAGCTGAGGGGTTCCCTGGTAGAGTTTATTGGGTTGCTTATGTAAACTACCATATCATCTGAAAATAGAGACAGTTTGATTTCTTCCTTTACAATTTGGATCCCCTTGGTCTTCTTTTGTTGTCTTAATGCTTAACAAGAACTTCAAGGACAATATTGAAGAGATATGGAGAGAGAGGGCAGCCTTGTCTTGTTCCTGATTTTAGAGGAATCACCTTGAGCTTCTCTCCATTCAGTTTGATGTTGACTATTAGTTTGCTGTTTATTACTCTTATTGTGCTTAGGTATGTTCCTGTTATCACTGAACTCTTCAAGACCTTTATCATGAAAGGGTGTTGAATTTTCTCGAAGGCTTTTTCAGCATTTAGGAAGATGATCATATGGTTTTTCTTTTTTGGTTTGTTTTATAAGGTGCATCCCGTTGATAGATTTTCGTATGTTAAACCATCCCAGCACTCTAGGGATGAAGCCTACTTGTTCACGGTGGATGATTTCTCTGATGTGTTCTTGGATTCGGGTTGCCAACATTTTACTGAGTATTTTTGCATCGATGTTTATCAGGAATATTGTAGTTTTCTTTCTTAGATGTGTCTTTGTGAGGCTTGAGTACTAAAGTTATTGTGGCCTCGTAGAAAGTGTTTGGTAATGAGCCTTCTGTTTCTATTTTGTGGAAAACTTTGAGGAGTATCGGTATTTGTTCTTTCTTGATTTTTTTTCATATATTTAAAATAATTCCCTTTATTTTAATTTTATTTAATTTATTATTTTACATGTCGATCTCTGTCCCCTCTCACTGCCTCCATCCATCTCTCCCCTTTACCTTCTCTTCCCCCTGACATGCACCCTGACCACCCTTCCCTCCCATCCCTCCAACCCAATTCCACATGTAGGACAATGTCATCCAGGTGGGGTCATGTGGACCTGTCAGGTCATTTGAAGTAGGGACTAGGACATCTCTGCTGTCCCTAGATTAAGGCAGTATCCCTACATGGGGGATGTGTTCACGAGGTCCTTTTTTCCTGTAGGGATACATCCTCGTTCCACTGTCTGAGTTCCCTTAGACTGCTCAGTCTTTCTGGCTGAGACCCATATTCCAGGGAGCCTGAGTCAGTCCCATGCTGGATTCCCAGCTATCCGTCTGGGGGCCTGTCTGCTTCTTCTTGTTCAGGTCAGCTGTCTCTGTGTTTCTGTATCCTGGCATTGTCCTCTCCCTCTGCATCTGGATTCTAGTTCTACTCATTGTTTTATGTGTGGGTGTTTACTTCCTTTCCAACAGGTATTACATGAGGGCTCCATGGATAATTTAGTTGTTTATCTCACTATCCAGGAAGGACATTTATGGCAGCCTTTCCCTGGATGCTCAAATTAGTTAGTTGGTGGCAGTCTTATAGGTCTCTAGACTTTTCTTTAGGTTCAGTTTTATCTTCAAACCAATAATGACTCCCACTTTTACATTCTTTCTCTCTCTCACTCTCTCACTCTCTTTCTTTCTCTCTCCTAACTTCTATTCTGACCCAGACTCAATCTTCCTAGTCGCACATGCTTTCCTCTCCTCCCCTTCACGTTCTCCTACTTCTCTCTCCATTCACTGCCCTCCCCCAATTCCCATGTGCTCTGCGGAATTTTCTCTTCCCCCTCCTGTGAGGGACTTTATAGTAATATCTTAGAATACACCTTGTATCCTTGCTATGCTGGTGTGAATTATGGGCTGTTGATCCTTTGTTCCATATATGAACGAGTACATGTTCCTCTTTTTGTGACTGGGTTACCTCATTCATGATGGTTTCTTCAAGTGCCATCCACTTGCCTGCTTATTTCAAGATTCCATTATATTTTCTGCAGAGTAATATTCCACTGTGTAGTTGTGCCACACCTTCTCTCTCCATTCTTCATTTGAGGGGCATGTAGATTGTTTCCAGATTCTTGCTATTACAAATAAAGCCGCTATGAACATAGTGGAGCACATGTCTCTGTTTCATGGATGTGGATCATATGGGTATATGTGGAGCACATGTCTCTGTTGCATGGATGTGGATCATATGGGTATATGCCTAAGAGGAGGATTGTCAGGTCCTGTGGTAAACCAATTACCATTTACTGAGGAACCACCATACTGATCTCCAAAATGGCTGTATGAGTGTGCAATCCCAGCAGCAACGGAAGATTGTAACCCTTTAGTCACATACTCTCCAGCATAAGTTTTCATTGGTGTTTCTAATTTTAGCCATCTGGCAGGAGTAGAAAGGTATCATGGTTAAATAAGGATCAGGATAAACAAATAGGCCGAATGGGAGAAATAACTTACAACCTAAACAGATGAACAACAGCAAGTTCAACCCGATGCTCTCCTGTCTGAGTCCTGCCAGCAATCCTCAGACCTCCTTCCACAGGGTCACTTCTGCCCATGGCTCCACCCCCCAATGGGCCTGGTCAGTGCCACAGAAGGACTATCTCACTACAATTCCCCTTTTAGTCTAAAGAAAAGATTTAGGCTTAATACAAAACTATATACAAAACAGTGAATAACAAGTGTGCTCTAAGAAAAGGAAAACCAAGAAAAAAATGACCTACATATCTAGTCCTAGGGTGAAAGCATAACAGAGTTTACAATAGAGTTGTCCTAAGATGGAAAACGTAAGTCTAGTACCATATATATATATATATATATATATATATATATATATATATATGAAGAGAGAATAATAGTTGTAGTAGTTTAATCTTCAGCCTCATCAAGACCTGAGAAGGAAAATAACAATACTAGAGTAGACAGGAAGTATGGATGGACAACTTCCAAAAGGTGCAGCAAGGACAGAAACAACAAGCCACCTGGACAGTCACCTTAGGTCTCACAGCAGTGTTGGTACACCAAGTTTAGGCTAAGGCCAAGAGAACTTGACAGACCACAACAACAGCAGGGAGGTAGAATGTCTGTCTTACCCTGACTTGGCAAGGTCCAGCAGTCTTCTATATTTGTCTCCTACAAGCACATACGACTGCATGCCCTAATCAGTGGTCAAGGTGGGGGCAATTCTTTGCCCAACAGGCCATTAGCTGAGGCGAGAATGAACTCCAGCAGGAGCAACAGTGTCCAACATATTTTCGGGAAAGTGCACGGTGCTGTCAGGAGCAACAGTGTCTCATGTCAATGTTGTCCTAATATTAAAATATTTAAATGCCATGTTCTGCATGTCTATGAAGTGATTGGAGACTATGCATCTATATCTGAATAATCTCATAGGTACAGGAACCATGAGTGAAGATAATCTATAATACGCAGGAACTTAGCTAAAAAAAAAAAAAACTGATTAAAACTTCCCTGAGTAAAGCAGGAACAAATACTTAAAAAATATAACTATATACATGTACATACATATAAATCCCTAAAATAGAGGTAGAGTAGAAATGTCAAGACAAGAGGTACAACTATAAAGGGCAGCAAGAAAAATATCCCAAATTGTATCAATATACAAAATGTCTTGAATGCAAGAAAAGTATACATACATAGAATATGGCAAAAAATAATGTGCATAAAACATCGTAAGTGGAAAGATTTAACACAATATAACAAAATATAAACTTAATTTTTCATAGCTTACCACATATAAGAATATATAACAATGTAAGCTGTAAAATACTATCTCATTCTTACTCAAATTCAAAAGAAAATAGGCTATCTATATCCCATCTAAATCATACCTTTCCCAACCATTCCCTATTACGGTCTAAAAGATAAACCCGAGTGTAAGCATCACCTTCCATACCCAACCCTAAATAACTAAAACCAACCCAAAGATCATGATCTATTATCCCAAAATCCAAGGGTAGGGAAAGGGGGCATCCTTATCTTAAGGATACTTCCTGCTGAAATGTGATGATGATTGCTCCAATGGATCCTGTAGGAAGAAAATTTTTAGCAACCAAATTTCTCAACAGAACAGGCTGTGACATATGTAGCTAGTCACTGTCTTTCAGAAAATTCTTGACTGTAGTTCTATTTGAAACTCTGGCCAGGGTGTAATAAAAAGGTGCACCATTACAGCTAGATAGTCATGAGTTGTCTCGAGTAAAACAGTCTCAAACTGGTTTTAGGGTGATGTTTGTAGTTCAGATGCATCAGGTTGTTTCAAGTGGAAAAGATGATGTGGGGCCCCATCTTCTTTCCGGAGAGTTCAAAGACTGCTGTTAGGAATCGTTATTATTCCTTGTGGAAAAGTTACACATCAATATTAAAGGAAATTTTTCAAGTTTTAAGGTATGCATTAGGGAAAGACAACAATAAGCATTAAAAAGTATGTGAGAAAATTAGGATTTCAGAGAGAAAATTGCATATAAGAAATGAGTCCCCAGATTTTGTTTTCTTCTGCCTTACACCAATTGGCTTCTTGATTTAAGGCAGAAACCATGAATTTAATCTTAACAACATGCTTGAATTTAGAGAAGGAAAGCCAAATCCAACTCCAAAGCCAGCATTAGTTTACATAAATTGGGACTTCAGGAATACTAGATAGTAGAGAGAAATAAATTTCTGTATAGAAATAGTGTACTACAATTATTATTTTTTTTTTACCATATATCCGACTCTGCTTCCTTAAGTGATTGTTTCTGAAGAGCTGTCTTCTCTTCTGTAGGCACCTACATGTTCAGTGTCTTTTGGCTGTTTGATGAAAGGTTTTCTGTTTTCCTGTAAGAACAGGAACAGAACACTTCCCCTACCTTTGAGAGGCGTCCGCACACCTCATGGGACCTAATTTGTTGGATGCCTTGTCATTTCTCTTCATTAAGATGTTTGTCTTGTTCAACTCGGATCTTGATTAACTTAGATGGTATCCACAGTTTTTCTTCTCCTGTAGATACAAATGCAAAACCCCTACCCCAACGTAACACTTATCCTGCTTTCCATTCTGAGGTCAGTACATACTTGAAGTACAATGGCTGATTTAGTTCAGAAGTTTTTTCTATTGTCCAGTGTCTTTCTGCAGCTGTTTTCCCTTTTTCATCAGCATTAAGAAAGTTTAATGTTAATAAAGCATTATGTAATCTGTGTTTGGGTGTCTTGGTTCCTCCTGCCTGTTTATGGAGCATTTCTTTTAAAGTACGATTGGATCTCTCAACCACTGCTTGTCCTGTAGGATTGTGTGGTATACCACTTATGTGCTTTATGTTATAATACTCCAAAAAAACTGTTTCAATTTGCTGGAGACATATGCTGGAGCATTTTCAGTTTTCATTTGTGCAGGTATGCCCATAATGGCCATTACCTCTAATAGGAGTGTGATAACAGAATCAGCCTTTTCAGAGTTCAGAGCAGTAGCCCATTGGATCCCTGAAAATGTATCTATAGTGTGATGTACATATTTTAATTTTCTAAATTCTGCAAAATGAAACACATCCATTTGCCATATTTCATTCCCATTTATACCTTTAGGGTTACTGCCTGGTGGTAAAGGAGAGTTTGGTTATAGAATGAGCAAGTAGGACATTTCCTTACTATTTCCTCAGCTTGTTCCCAAGTGATAGAAAAATCCTTTTTTAAACCTTTGCTGTTCACGTGGTGTTTCTTATGATACTCTGAGGCTTCTAGCACATGTCCTATCAATAAACGATCAATTTCATCACTGCCTTGTGCTAGAAGACCTGGCAGATCCGTACGGGATCTGATGTGAAATATATATATATATATATGTATATGTATATGTATATGTATATCGAGTCCTCTTTCTGATAGTATCTTGTAACTGTATAAACAATGAAGTTAATTCTGTATTGTCATGAATAAATTCTGCAGTCTCAATGTGTAAAACAACTCTCTCTGTGTATTGAGAGTCAGTAACTATATTGAGGGGTTCTTTAAAATCCATAAGTACCATGAGAATGGCATACAATTCTGCCTTTTGTACAGAATTGTAAGGGTTTTGAACCCCTTTGCTAATCTTTCCTGATTTATATCCTGCCTTACCTGATTTGTTTGCATCAGTGTAGAATGTATGAACTCCAGAAATAGGTGTTTTTCTTGCAATACGTGGAAGAATCCAAATCGTATTCTTTATGAATTTGATTCTCTCAGTTTTGGGATAGTTGTCACGAATCGTTCCCAAAAAGTTACTGCATGCTCTCTGCCAATATTTGTTATCTTTCCATAAGAAGGAAATTTCCTCATTAGTTAAAGGTACTATAATTTCTGCTGGGTCCCTTCCTATTAGCTGACAAAATCTTAATTTACCTTTTATGATCAAGTCAGAGATCTTTTCTATACATGTTTTTAGTTTTTTATTCTGTTTATGTGGTAGGAATATCCATTCTAATATGACTTATTCTCTCTGCATCAAAATCCCCGAAGGATATTCTCTAGATGGTAACATAACCAGAATACAGTCTAGGTTTGGAACCACATGGTCCACATGTGCTTCTAGTACCCTCTTTTCTACCCATTCTAATTCCTTCTCAGCTTCAGCTGATAGTATTCGTGGACTATTCAAGTTCTTATCTCCTTTTAGGGCCATTTTCAGGTTTTTCAATTCATGCCCTTCTACTCCAATAATGGTTTGCAGTTGGGAAATCTCTCCTAGTAATTTTTGAAGATCATTAATAGTCTGGTAGGGATCTCTTCTGACCTGTACTTTTTGTGGTCTAATTTTCTGTAGACCTATTTTATATCCTAAGTAGTTGGTAGACTCTCCTTTTTGTATTATTTTCAGGTGCAATTTGTTATCCCCAGCGAGGTAAAACTTCCTTTACTTTCTCAAACATTTTTTTTCTAACATTTCTCCTTTAGAGTCAGCTAACAATATATCATCGATGTAATAATAGATTATGGATTGTGGAAACTGTTTACGAATTATTTCTAATGGTTTTTGTATGAAATATTGGCACAGGGTGGGGCTATTTAGCATCCCCTGTGGCAAAACCTTCCATTGATATCTCTTCACCGGTTGAGAATTATTGTAATTAGGTACCGTGAAGGCAAATTTCTCTTTATCTTGTTCTTGTAAAGGTATAGTGAACAAGAAATCCTTTAAATCAATAACTGTAATAGGCCATTGTTTGGGTACCAAAGAAGGCAAGTACATTCCAGGCTGCAGAGATCCCATTGGCTGGATAACTTTATTGATGGCTCTCAGGTCTGTAAGCATTCTCCATTTACCAGATTTCTTTTTGATCACAAATACAGGAGAATTCCAAGGGCTAATTGATTCTTCAATATGTCCAGCATTTAGCTGTTCCTGAACCAGGCTTTCTAAAGCTTCTAACTTCTCAGAGGTTATAGGTCATTCTCCTACCCTGACAGGTTCCTCTGTTAGCCATTTTAAAGTTAGGGCTTTTGGTTCCTCTGTTTGTTCAGCACTTGTATTCTGTTTTTGTACAGCCTGGATATTTGGTATCTGTCTTGTATAGTACTTTATAATATTTTTCCCACAATCATGAGGTCGTTTATGGTTCCTATGTCATAGGAGGAATGTTAATATGTGTATTCCATTGCTGTAATAGATCACGACCCCATAAATTTATCACTACATCAGCCACACATGGTCTCAACCTTCCTCTCTGTCCTTCTGGTCCTATACTTTCAATCCATCTCGTGCTTTGTTTTACCTGAGACAGGGTTCCAATCCCTAAGAATTGAACATTTACCTCATGCAGAGGCCATCTTCGAGGCCAAGGTTTATTAGATATGATAGTTACATCTGCCCCTGTGACCAGGAGACCGTCAAACAGTCTATTGTTCATGTTAACTATCAATCTAGGCCTAAGACTATTTATAGCAGTTTGCCAAAATATACGTTTTTTTTATTTCCTTCTGTCATGTTTGATTCAACTTCTGTCAGTAGTTTGTCATCCAGAGCGGTATGAGTTTTTATAATAGGCACAGAATTTTCTAATTGTCCTGTGGGAGATTGTCTTCCACTGTGACTGGGAATGTTCGGACCACCTGTGATGTGGGGGCCTTCGAGAAGCCCCCTAAGGAGTTTCCTGATGGTAAAGGGTTTCCTTGCTTGTCTCTGGTCGATCTACACTTTTGTCCAGTGTCTGCCTTTGCCACACCTTCTACATAACCCAGGAGGATGAGGCCTTCTGTTTGATTCATTCCTGGAAGTGTTATTCCTAGGGAAGCTTTGCCTACAATTTCTTTTTAGATGTCCTATCTTACCACAATTATAACATCTGACATGTTGATATCTCTTCAAACCTTTGGAGATGGCTTCTCCTACCCAAGCTTCTAAGTCACTATGGTAAGGAACTCTGTTGTCTTGATGTCTTCTCTGACCTTTAGATATTGCTTCTCCTACCCATTCTTCAGTTTTATTGTCATTATACTCAATGTTGCCTGTATATAGGACCCATTCATCCAAGGGTGCTGCTCTCATTTTTAAAGGCCAAAGCACCTGTTTGCATTGAGGATTCACATTCTCATAAGCTAAAGATTCTATGAGTATTCGCCTAGCATCTATGTCTGCTACCTCTAATTGTACTGCCCTAGATAATCTTTCTATAAAGACACTAAAGCATTCTCTAGGTCCTTGCCTTATCTTGGTATAGGGTTCTATCCTCTCTCCTAATTCCTGAAGCTTATCCCAAGCATTCAAAGCTGCTGTACTGCATAGAGACAAGATATTTTCATCATAGGCAGCTTGGGTTTCTGGGTCAGCATAGAGACCCTCACCAAGAATTTTATCTTGGGGAGCTTTATAACCTTTCTTTAAGCCCTGAAGTTCAAGAGCTTTTGCTTCCTCTCTCCATAAAGCCCTCCATTCTAATTGAGAAGAGTTTTCAAGGACAGCTGATATTAATTGATCCCAATCCTTAGGAGTTACCTTGTTATTCCTTGCCCATGATTCTACGAATTGCTTCACATAAGGTGAGTGCATGTCATAAGAGACTACTGCTTCCTTTATTCCTTTTAAATCTTTCATAACATATTGGTTCCCACTGATATGCAACGACACCTTTTGGTTGTTTTTTTTTGTTGCTGGTTTTTCATTAATAGATACAGGGAAAGCTCCCCTGACCCTAAATGGTGTGGAAAATTTTAAATCTTTTTCATGACCTGTTACCTGTAGTTCTTCTTCTGATGTATCAGACTGAAGGTCTTCTAAAGCCTGAAATCTATTCACCATTGTTTCTTTGAGTGTCTGAACTTCTTGAATCAAATAACTTTCTAGAGACTTCATTGCATTAGTCAGTTTCTTACTTTCTCCAACTACAAATGATTCCATGTTTTTAATCTTCTCATCCTTAGATATTATCTGAATGGCATGTAAACTGACTTCCAGAAACAATGTTCTATCTGCTAGATTGCCATTATCCTCAGACATGGAAGAGATTCTATCATCTAGTCTTTCTATCTGATGTTCCAGTTTTTTAAACTTATTTGTAGCTTCCTCGGACCAGGAATGAGCTGTTTCTGCTAGCGTGTTAATGCATTGCATTGTTTCTGTTCTGGTTATTGAGGTATCTGACATGAAACAAATTCTACCTGTCAGCTCTCCAACGCCATCTTCAATATTCTTAACCTTTCTTTCTATACATTCTATGCTTTGAATTCTATCATTTTCAATGTTTCTAATCCTTGATACTAAGTCTCCTATGGTTTGTACAAGTTCCTTATTGTTTGTTGTAATCTCAAACCATGTCTTTAAAAATATCATGTTAATGATGAAACCCATTGCTATTACAAAATAAAAGTACATATTGGTCCAGTCATAAGTTTCTTCTGCTAAAATCCCTTCTATATATGAAGTAAAATAATTCCTAAAGTTCTGCATTGTAAAATTATCTGCCATAGTTATGGAACAATTGATCTTAGATTTTATATCAGCTTAAATTGCAAATGATGTTACAATTACCTTTGGTGTAATTCTGCTGTCCTGGAACTTTGGTGCTTTTAGTTGTAGATCTCAGCTTGTGGTAGTTAGGCCTGGAGGTGTGCCACCAAATTGCACATAGCCGCCGAGGCTCGTCTGGTCCCGGTTCTGCCTAGAAGTGTACCGCCAAATATCGTCCAGCAGTAGATGATCCTTCTGATTCTGGTCCCTGTAGAATAGCTCTTAACAAACTATGGCAAGCGAAATTTTGTTAAAAGGAGACTTGTGGAATTGCCGGAACACAATTCTAAGGGCGGGAAAACACGCAAGCAGGGCGGGTGCCGAGTGGCTCTGTGTGAATGCAAAGTGCCATGCGGAAATGGGCAAAAGATGAGAAGAGGTGAGTGCCTTCTCAGGTCCGCTTTGGCGGCAAATATCTCCTTTGCTTTAAGGAAGAGGCAAATGTCCCAAAGCTGTGGTGAGTCTGCCTGGTAAAACCCTGCCCGTTGGGGATGGTGGGGGGAGGGGAGCCGCGTCTGGCGCCTAGGGTGAAACCCAGGTCCCGTGAAAATCCTAATCCCGCTTCTGACACCAGATATCACGGTTAAATAAGGATCAGGATAAACAAATAGGCAAATAGGCCGAATAGATGTTTATTCAGGGAGAAATAACTTAAAACCCAGACAGATGAACACCGGGAAATTCAACCCGATGCTCTCCTGTCCAAGTCAGGCCAGCAAGAGAGCTTTTCCCGGCTCTCTCTCCGACCTCCTTCCACAGGTCACTTTCGCCCATGGCTCCACCCCCCAATGGGCATGGTCAGTGCCACAGAAGGACTATCTCACTACAGAAAGGTATCTTAAGAGGTGTTTTATTTTGCAGTTCAGTGATTGCTAAAGATGTTGAGCACTTTCTTAAATGTCTTTCAGCCTTTTTGATTTCTTCTTTTGAGAATTCTCTATTCAGTTCTGCACCCCATTTTTGAATATTATTGTTTGGTGTTTCGATGACTAGTTACATGCTATCATTGTTTATTTGTATGTCAGCCCTCCGTCAAGGAAGCTGTCTCCTATAGTGAGATAGGGGTGTTAGTGGCACATGCCTGTAGTCCCAGCACTCAGGAGGCAGAGGCAGGCGAAATTCTGTGAGTTCAAGGTCACCCTGGTCTAAAAAGAGAGTTCCAGGACAGGCTTGCAAGCCACAGTGAAACTCTGCCTCAAAAAAAACAAAAACAAAAACAAAAAAACCTCAGGTTGTCATGGAAAGTGGCAAAATTTTTTACTCACTGAAAGAATGAGATAGTATTTTACAGCTTACATTGTTATATATTCTTATTTGTGGTAAGCTAAGTAAACCTAAGTTTATATTTTGTTATATGGTGTGAAATCTTTCCACTTATGATGTTTTATGCACATTATTTTTTACCATATTCTATGTATGTATTCTTTTACTTATGTTCAAGACATTTCTTATGATACAATTTATGCACATTTATTCTTGCCATATTCTATGTATATATAATTTTCTTGTATTCAAGACATTTTGTATATTGATACAATTTGGGATATTTATCATGCTGCCCTTTACAGTTCTACCTCTATTTTAGTGATTTATATGTATGTATTTGTATATAGTTATGTTGTTTAAGTATCTGTTCCTGCTTCACTCTGGGAAGATTTAATCAGTTTTTTAGCTAAGTTCCTCAGTATTACAGATTATCTTCACTCATGTTTCCTGTACCTATGAGATTAGTCAGATATAGATGCTTAATCTTCAATCACTTCAAAGTCATGCAGAAAATGCCATTTAAATGTTTTAATATTAGTACTCCGTTGACATGAGACACTGTTGCTCCTGAAAGTACCATGCACTTTCCTGAAAATATGTTGGACACTGTTGTTGCTCCAGCTGGAGTTCATTCTCACCTCAGCTAATGGCTTGTTGGACAAAGAATTGCCCCCACCTTGACCATAAGTCAAATGTGTTTGCAGGAGACAAATATAGAAGACTGCTGGACCTTGCCAAGTCAGGGTAAGACAGACATTCTACCTCTCTGCTGTTGTTGTGCTCTGTCAAGTTCTCTTGGCCTTAGCCTAAACTTGGTGTACCAACATTGCTGTGAGACCTAAGGTGACTGTACAGGTGGTTTGTTGTTTCTGTCCTTGCTGCACCTTTTGGAAGTTGTCCATATGCACATCTGTCTACTCTAGTATTGTTATATTCCTTCTCAGGCCTTATGAGGTTGAAGATTAAACTATCACAACTATTATTCTCTCTCTCTCTCTCTCTCTCTCTCTATATATATATATATATATATATATATATATATATATATAGTACTAGACTTACGTTTTCCATCTTAGGACAACTCTATTGTAAACTCTGTTATGCCGTCACCCTAGGACTAGATATGTAGGTCATTTTGTTCTCGATTTTCCTATTCTTAGAGCACACTTGTTATTCACTGTTTTGTATATAGTTTTGTATTAAGCCTAAATCTTTTCTTTAGACTAAAAGGGGAATTGTAGTGAGATAGTCCTTCTGTGGCACTGACCAGGCCCATTGGGGGTGGAGCCATGGGCAGAAGTGACCCTGTGGAATGAGGTCTGAGGAAGAGCTGGAAAAAGCTCTCTTGCTGGCAGGACTCGGACAGGAGAGCATCGGGTTGAACTTGCTGTTGTTCATCTGTTTAGGTTGTAAGTTATTTCTCCCTGAATAAACATCTATTCGGCCTATTTGTTTATCCTTATCCTTATTTAACAGCAATAGTCTCCTGTACCAATTTGTTCAAGGGTACCTCCTACTTTCTCTTCAAAGAGGTTTGGGGTGGTTAGATTTATGTTGAGAGGTCTCTGATCCATTTGGACTTCTGTTTGGGCATGGTGATAGACATGCATCTATCTGCAGTCTTGTACACACCATCCTCCTGTTGTGCCAGCACTATTTGTAGAAGATGCTTTCCTCCTCCCACTGTATACTTTCCACTGTTTTGTTAAAATCAGGTGTGAGTAGGTATGTGGATTAATATCATGATTTTCAATTCAATTTCGTTCCTCTACCTGTGCCAATACCAAGCTGTTTTCAGGACCTTTGCTCTATAGGAGAGATTGAAGTCATGGATGGTTATGCCTCCTGAAGTTCCTTTATTGAATAGGGTTGTTTTGGCTATCCTTGGTCTTTTGTTTTTCCATATAAATTTTATTATCCTTTCAAGGTTAGTGAAGTATTGTGTTGGGATTTTAATTGGTATTGCACTGAGTCTGTAGAATGTTCTTCCTAAGATTGCCATTTTACTATATTTATTGAACCTTTCCAAGGTCAAGGGAGATCTTTCCATTCTCTGGTATATTCTTTAATTTCTTTCTTTAAAGACACAATGTTCTTGCTATATAGGTCTTTCACTTGTTTGGTAAACATTAGCACCACTTTATGTGGTTTGTGGCTATTGGTAAGGGTGATATTTCTCTGATTTCTTTCTCAGACTCTTTGTTTTCTGAAGAAAGTAGGGCTACTGATTTTTTTTTTTTTGTTTATCTTGTATCCTGCTAGTTTGCTGAAGTTGTTTATCAGCTTTAGGTGTTCCCTGGTAGAGTTTATTGAGTTGCTTATGTAAACTATCATATCATCTGAAAATAGAGACAGTTTGACTTCTTCCTTTCCAATTTGGAACCCCTTTATTTCTTTTGATTAACTTTGGTTTGAAGTCTAACTTGTTAGATATAAGGACAGCCACACCTGCTTGCTTCTTCGTTCCATTTGACTTACCCTGAAGCAATATCCACCTTTGAAGCTTAGTTGTGTTTCTTGTATGCAGCAGATGGTTGGATTCTGTCTTTCGTATCCTTTTGGGTAACCTGTGTCTTTTTATTGGTGAGTTAAGACCATTAATGTTGAGGGTAAGGACCATTGATTGTTAATGCTTGTTTGCTTTAAATTTGTTGTTGGTAGTGTTATTGTGAATATATTTGACCTGGTTTACCCTTGGTTTCTGCTGTAGTAGGATTATCTGTTGCCTATGTCTTTGTAAGTGTTGTTAACTTCCTTGGGTTGGAGTTTTCCTTCCAAAACTTTCTGTAGGGCTGGATTTGCAGATACATATTGTGAAAATCTGGCTTTGTCATTACATAACTTTTTTTCTCCATCTATAGTGATTGAGAGTTTTGCTGGGTATAGTAGCCTGGGCTGGCATCTGTGAATTCTTAATACTTGTAGAACATCTATCCAGGAACTTCTAGCCTTGAGGGTTTCCATGGAGAAGTCAGGTGTAATTTTGATAGGTCTGCCTTTACATGTTACCTGTCCCTCTTCCTTATCTGCTTTTTAATATTAATATTAATATTCTTTCTCTATAATGTATGTTAGGTGTTTTGATTATTATATGTCAAGGGGTCTTTTTTCTTTGGTCCAGTCTATTTGGTGTTCAGTATTCTTCTTGTACTATCATGGGCATGTCCTTCTTCAGATCAGGAAAGTTTCCCTCAGTGATTTTGTTGAATATGTTTTCGGCACCTTTGAGCTTGGCTTCCTCACCTTCCTCTATGCCATTATTCTTAGGTTTGGATCTTCCACAGTGTCCCACATTTCCTGGATGTTTTGCGTTAAGGATTTGTTGGATTTACTATTTTCTTTGGATGAATCTATTTCCTCGAGTTTATCTTCGCGCTTGAGCTTCTGTCTTCCATCTCTTCAATTCTGCTGGTTATGCTTGCATCTGTAGTTCCCGATCGTTTGCCCAGTTTTTCTATTTCCAGCAGTCCTTTTGTTAGTGTTGTCTTTATTTTCTCTATTTCAGTTTTCAATTCTTGAATCGTTTCCTTCACCTGCTAAATTGCTTTTTCTTGGCTTTCTGTACTTTCTTTAAGAAATTTGTTCATTTCTTCCAATTTTTTTGTTTTTTTTTTTCATTTCTTTAAGGGATTTTCCCATCTTTGAGGTCCTCTATCATTTTTATGATAATTTTTAAGTTGTCCTCTTCTGTTTTATCTGCTTTGTTGTGTTCCTGCCTAGTGGGTGTAGATTCCCTAGATTCTTTTCGTGTCATGCTTGTCTTTCTGTTCTCAGGTGTTTTCTTGTATTGCTGTCTTCCCATAGCTTCCACCAGTAGGTGTTGGTGGGGCCTCTCCCTCTCTCTATGGTACTTCCCTAGTGGGCTTAGGTGGGTCAGAGGTTCAATGTCTGTAGCGTTGGGTGGTCCAAGCTCTCTATGAGGTCTGGCCATGTGGGTCAGCGATCAGGCCCCTGCAGAAGTCTGGCGATGGGGGTCAAAGATCTCAAAGGCTAGGACTCAGGATGTTCCTCGTGCCTCTAGCCAAGGCCTTTTGATGTGGGACAAAGACTGGGCTGAGTTGTTTCTGCACTGATAGGCTGATCTAGCTGGGACCTGGCACTCTCCAGCTGAGTCCTCTTTAGTAGATGCCTTGTGATAGGATTCAAGGATACTGCTGGCAGGAACTGAGAGTGGTCCCACAGAGATAGGCGGATCTCTGGGAGGGGCCCAGAACTCGAGTAGAGGACCAGTGGTGGGGTTTGGAGACCAGGCAGGTGGAAATTACAGGTGGCCCCGCGTGGATAGACAGGTCTAGTGTGCTCCGAGCTGCTCGGGAAGTTCTCCATTGGTGTTTCTAATTTTAGCATTCTGGCAGGAGTAAGAACATGTCTCAGAGTTGTTTTGATTGTATTTCCCTGAATGCTAAGGATGTTAGGAACGTCTTTTATTTCAAAACTATATTTTATGTGTATGAGTGTTTTGCTTGCATTCATGCATGTGTGCACTGCATGCTTGTATGTATGCCTGGTGGTGGGAAGACAGGGTTGAATTATATGGAATTGGATTTACAGAAGGTTATGAGCTGCCATGTGGGTGCAGATAAATGAACCTAGGTTCTCTGAAAGGGTGACATGTACCCCCAAGTATTGATATCATCTATTCATGTCTTGCTATATGAAAAATAACTTAAGGGGCTAGAGAGATGTCTTAGCAATTAAGAGAACTTACCACTCTTGTAGAAGACCCAGGTTTGCTTTCTAGAACCCACATCTTGGCCCCAACCACTTCCAGGAAATCCAACTCTCTCTCCAAAAGGCATGTACATGGTGTACATTCTTGCAACTAAAAACACACATATAAAGGAAAAAAAAAATCTAACAACAAAACCAAGAACCAATTAACCAAACAAAAACTCCAATGTTAACATGGCATAAAGGCTTAACTATGAAACTACTAAAAATAAATATGGGTAAAATCCTCAGGACTTTGGTTTAGGAAGCATGTTTGTTTTGTTTGTTTTGTTTTTGTTGTTTTCGTTTTTTTTTTTTCAGAAATGGACAATTGTGGCGATATATTGTTTGTACTCTAATAAGTAAAGCTTACCTAAAGAATAAAGCTTGCCTAAAAATCAGAGGGAGGAGCTAGCCACTAGTTAACCATAGAGGTCTAGAGGGCTACACAGACAGGAAGCAATACAGAGGGTTGAGAGAGGAATATAAGGCAGGAGGAGATAGGAGGTTGGCCTCTTTTTGGCTGAGAAGTTTGTAGCGGCCACACTATCATCTGTTCCGCGAATGGGCGAAGGCCTAGAGATTGAAATAAAGACGAGACAGCAGGTCATTCGTTCAATGGAATGTCGGAACACCAAATGCCGGATGCCCTTTATTGAGGGGAAAGAAAGGGCTTAAATGCCGACTTATAGCTCAGTGGAAAATTACAGGAATTTTAGGCTTAGCTCTTCCCTACAAGGTGTGTGTTGTCACCAAGTGTGTGAGTGTTTTCACCAGCTGTGTGCCTGCTGTCACCAGCTGTGTGCCTGCTGTCACCAGCTGTGTGCCTGCTGTCACCAGCTGTGTGCCTGCTGTCACCAGGTGTGTGCCTGCTGTCACCAGGTATGTGAGTGTTGTCACCAGGTGTGTGGCTGCTGTCACGAGGTGGGTGTCATCAAAACAGGAAGAGTAATATCAAAAGCCTTGGGGCAAGGACTTCTGTCCAACAGCTTCAGGCTTGCTCAAGGCGCCTCAGGCATCCATGCATGGCCCTATGGAAGTTGTCAAGGTAAAAGGTGAATGTGTCTTGCTCCTTTGTCTCTCTGATCTTTCAGCGTTTACTAAGATATCTGGCTCTGGGTTTTTTCTTTTTATTATTAAGGCCAATTAGAACTTGTGCTACAGTTAGCAAAAGCAAAAAGTTATAAATTGAAATCAATCAAATTACCAATCTCCTGCAGAGCAAATGAAACATACATGTGACCACCTATGGGAGAGGAGAAATATTTGCAATCCATCCAAGAAAGAATGTTAATAAGTTGACTATGTAAGAAACTCAATTCAGTAGTAAAAGAGCAATTAATTTGATTTTAAAATGAAAATATACTGAGTAGACATTTTTCAAAACTCGGCCAAGTGACCTACAAAGATGTCTATGAAAAAATTAATGAAAGATTTATCAGGAACTACACAGGAACCCAGGAAGACGACACTTTACCAAATTTAGAATGGCTATTATAAAAGAGACTGGAGAGCTAGAGTTGAGCACTTTCTAAATTTTATTGAGAATTCTCTATTCAGTTCTGTACCCCACTTTTTAATAGGCTTATTCCTTGTTTCCATGCGGAATATTGTAGACAGATTACCAACCTTTTTAGATGTAAACCATAATATGCAATGTTCAACTTGTAATGTGAGATTTGGCAATTGGCACTTGAGTGCATTTTTTTTCTTGTCTGTAAAAGTGACTTTTAATGTTTTTAAGGCCTGAACCAGAAGAAAGCATTAATGAAACATTCAGAAAGAATTGGTTAAATTTAATTTGCATTAATATAAGTTTTAAACATTTTACTTTTCATTTTATATACCAACCCAAGTTTTCCTCCCTCCTCTATTCCCACTCCCAACCGCCCCCATTCTCACCCTCCAACCATTCCTCGAGGAAGTAAGGCCCTTCTTAGGAAGTCAACAATTTTTATACACAATAACTGATGAAACTTATCTTTTCAGTGTTCCACAAATATTTTTCTGTACCCAAAGCATTTTTGTTTCTATTACTTTAAGACAAACTTTAGGGGTGGGGGGTGGGCTAGAGGTGGTTCCAAAATTGAGAGGATTGGCTTATCTACAGAGGATCATATTTCCAGCATCTTCTGAGTGCTCATAACCAACTGCAACTCCGGTCCTACAGGATATGATGCCCTCTTCTGGCCTCCACCTGTACTGTATGTATTCACATGATGCACAGGCAAAAATGCAAGCAAAACACACAACATAACACGTTTTAATTAAAAACCTTTTTGGAGGCAGGCATGTTGGATCTTGCCTTTAATACTAGCACATGGGAGGCAGAGTCAGATGACTCTGAGTTTGAGGATAACCTGGTGTATAATTCAGTTCCAGGGCAGCCATAGCAATTACACAAGGAAACAAGGTTTATGAGGGGGGGATTTTTGAACAAATAAGCTACACCAAACATAGTTTGAAAACAATCCAATTCCAGTGTGTTAAAATTCATAGATAGTTTCTCACAAGGACTCTGGTTTATTAACTGTTCTAAGCCATGGCCTTAGGAGTACAATGTGGCAGGCACAAAGACAGTACTAACACTCCTTATTTGGCTCTATTAATAACTTCACTGCTCTATAAATTGCTTTGAAGGATTATTTTCTCTGACTGTGGAATTCGCATAATTTTAACACTACTTCCCATGCATTATAGTGAAAGTGTGAAGGATGAGCCTTCCATATCTGAAGGAAGGAATGCATGACATTACTAACTTTGAGCCTTTTTAAATTGAGACTTCTCATGTCATTGTTGCCCAGGTGTCACTTTTTTCTTGGCTTTGAAGATTTATCAACCTCTGAAGTCCTGGCTCATCATTCCAGATGGAGGAAACAACTGGATATAGCTTAACTCTTTGCCTGCAAAAGCTCAGAGATGCAGAGTTCCTGACATTTAAAAAGCTGCTCAGGAAAGTGTCAGAGCAATTTAAACTCAAGCCAATTCCTTGGACTGAGATTGAGATGATTTCAAGAAAAGACATGGAAATGCTGTTGAATACACATTATCCAGGAAGGGCATGGGACATCGCATTGAAACTGTTTCTACAGGTCAAAAGAAATGACCTCTGGATTATGACTCAGGAGCTGAGAAGAGGTAAATGATCATGGAGGGAGAGGGAACACGAGGGGGAAAGTTAGCCCCATATAAGCTGGATTTTAAAAATTCTTTCATATAGTACATCCTGACCAGTTTCCCCTCCATTCATTCCTCCCACTCCTCCACACCTCCTTCTCCCCCAGATCCACTGCTCCTGAATTTCCCTTTAGAAAAGTGCAGGCTACTCAGGAATATCTAATGAAATGGTGAGACAAGACAAAATAAGTCTAGGCACAAACAGTTTATCCAGACTAGGCTAGGCATGTTTGTAGTAGGAAATGGGTCCTATAAGCAGGTGAAGATACAGTCACAGACACCCCCACTTCCACTTCTAGGATTCCCACAAAAAACACCAAGCTTAGAACCATAATGTGAAGTTTATGTCACTGCTGTCCTAAGAGTAAAGGAGGGCTGCACTGAGGACACGAATGATTGTTACATACATCATCCTTTAACTGGGGTTGGGGAAAATAACCTACTGTACATGACCATTACCAATAACATGAAAGGTAGGATTGAGAGAAACAGATAAAGCAGATCCTATCATTAACATTATATTTTCTATTCGACAATAAAATTATTTGTCCCTGTGTTTTTAAAAATAAGAATAGAAAACAATGTGTTTCATCACAGAATTACTACCTTCACTCTCTTCATTCTGCTTCCCTCCCTCCATTCCTTTCTCCCTCATTTTGTTTTTTTCTTTCTATATTTGAATATGTATGACTATGTAGTCAACGCTGGCTTCAAAGTCACCTTATAGACCAGACTACTCTTGAACTCATGATTTCATGCCTCAGCTTCCTGATTTCTGGGGCTTCAGGAACACTGTGCCACACTGTGCTGAGATGGAGTTCTTTTATTTATTTATTTTTTATTTTTTTACTTTATTGGATTTTTTTTCCCCCAACAGGGTTTCTCTGTGCTTTTTGAAAGCTGTACTGGTACTAACTCACAGATTAGAGATCCCCCCTGCCTCTGCCTCTGCCTCCTAAAAGTGCAGGGATTAAAGGCTTGTTAGCCCCCCCACGGGGGGGGTGGGTGGGTGGTGGAGTTCTTATTCTTTTGGCCAGACATGTAGTGCTAAGAATAGGCCTTCATTTCCTTTCTCAGAAACGTTAAATTTATTTCCTATGAATTTCTTGAGACAGTAGAGGAAGGCCTCAAATTTTTAGCCTTGGATGATCTCCAGGTGGAGGAACATATCACAAGCCTTCCAGGGATTGTTGCGAATAATTTGCCAACATAATCCCATATTTTAGATACACACTAGCTATCAACATATTACAATGTGTTTGTTTTTTCATGATCCTTTGGGAGAACTATGATCTAAAGATGCTGTGTCACTGCTATCAGCCAAAAGTGATGATGCATCTGGAACCATGTGCATCATTTAGCTGGTCCTTTGTCATGAGATTTGTTGTCTAGTCAGCTTCATCAAGATGACCAGCATCACTATATCTGTTTCCTCATTGGGATAAGTATCCAGGAATTTGTCAAGGACCAAGTTGACACATGTTACAAGACATGGAGAAAAACAGGTCAAGTTATTATTTTTTGTTGTTGTTGTTGTTGTTTTGTATTTTTTGTTTTTTTGTTTTTTTTTTTTTTTAATCGGGTATTTTTTGGTAACTGTGATTAAACACAATGAACAATGAACAAAAGCAACTCCCGGAAAAGGACATTATTTTGGCTTATCACATTTTATACCTTCTCATGGAGAGAGATATAAACATGCCTGTGTTTTCATAAGGGCAGGAAGCTCTCTAAAAGCATGAAACTGAGAGAATAAACTGGAAATATGGTGAGGCTATAAACTCTCAGTGCCTGCCCCTAAGCAACATCCTTCTGTAGAAAAGCCACTCTGTTAAAATTCCAAACAAGACCATTAACTGGGGAGCAAATCTTTACATGTACCAGCCAATGGGGAATGTTTCTAATCTGGCCATACATCTATGCAGTCTAGCTCCTCCTAGTGCTCCACAGGTAGAGGCAAAGGGAGAGTTTGGGAGGATAAGGGCTGCCTTCACTTTAGTGGTCATTCTGCTCTACAGAGGACCTTGTATCTAAAAGCAGAAGAAGAAAAAATAAACTCAATTGAAGCAGGACAAATTCTAGTTCCTCTCACCTAAAGATTTTGTCCTTTTTAGGCTACTACCATCAGAGTGATTGCAGCATGGAGGCTTCTTACTGAGCCATGGAGCTAGAGTCATTTTGACATAGTTGAGGTTTCTGCTTGCCTGGCTACACATAGATATCTAATGATTTTTTTTTTTAAATTAACCATTTTAACCATTCATTTGATTAAGTAGTGACACCTGGGTCATTTTAAGGGGTTGAATTACACACATGGCAAGTGGTAAGATACCCTCAATTGCAAGTAAGTTTCAGGGCCATGTACACCACAGAACCTGCAACAGCATGCAGCAGATAGATTTCCAATAGCATGACTGACTTAACTGCCTGTTCTCTGTAGACCTGTGCAACCCTTTCTTCCAATAACAAGTTTTCCCAGGCCCAGTGAATTCATTGGGGCTGTGCAAGTTTTTACTTGGAAGTTACCTTGACTGTTAAGAGACATTATTGGTGGCTTTTCCTCTCCAGATGACAGGACCCCCCCATTGTGATGAAATTGGAAAATATAGATGTTATCTATTTTCTGCTTGGAGAGACAGAAACATACATCATGATCCACAGACACTGGGCACAGGAAAAGAAACTTATGAATTCAGGCACAAGTTATGTATAATAGAAATCTAGACCTTATGGTTACCAATAAAGTAGCAGTGAAACTTCTTCCAATCTTAATATTTACTTATCCATCACATAAACCCTTAACATATAAATTTACATTAATTTAGGTTTATACATGTGTTACAACAAGTGGATATGTTCAAGAGTGCAGGTTCCTGGAGGTGAGAGTCAGATTCCCTGGAGTTCGAGTTGCAGGCATTTGTGAACCACTTGATGTGGGTACTATGAACTTATTTCAGGTTCTCTGCAAAAGCAATATTCACAATTAACCTCTTAGCTACTATTCCAAACCTTGTTGATGTGTTTCCTTATTTCTGTGTGGTTTTACAAGTGAGCACAAGTGGAGATCTTAGGCCGACCTGTTGGAGTTGGTTATGTGTCCCCATCCATTGAACCGTGTTGACAACGCAGCATTTAACACTTTACAATGTGTGAATATAGCATTTTTTTTAAAAAAAATAATAACGGTTTCCTAGCATTTTAAAGTGTACAGACACAATTATTTTGAAAGGATTTTTGAAGTGTGTGTGTTTGTGTGTGTGTGTGTGTGTGTGTGTGTGTGTGTGTTTGTGTGTGTGTACCTGCATGCAGTGCCTGTGGTGGCCAGTAGAGGGTAGGGATCCCTGGAGCCAACCCAGGTCCTCTGGAAGATCAAGTACTTTTAATTTATTGTAATTCACAAGGCACTGGCACAAGTCCCAGTAAATCTCAGGATAGACGGCTCTTGCCCTCAGAAAGCTGGCTGCAGATGTTATTGGGAAAATATGAAAGTGTACTGCTTGATCACCTGGAAATACCCCCATAAATGACTAGAGAAACAATTTTGTTAATCTCATTTGGCTTAAGACATTGATCCACATATATTAAATAGCATATGTAAAGCTATGAGATGCTTAAGATTGACAAAAGGATAATCTGACAGCCACATCAGGATTGTTTTCCTTGGACTTCTAATCATAAGTCCAAAGTTTGTTTCATGCTCTTGTTGCCTAAATCAAATTTTGCTTTAACTAAGCATGGAATTATAAACATGTAAATCAAACAGAAAACTTATAAATAGAATGACTTGTGACTTACTGAAGGCAAGAAAGTTTTACACTTTAGTAACAACACCATTCTGAATCATCACTCATGAATTAGGTAAAAATGAAGGTGTCATGAATTTATTCCGGGAGATACTTTGTCCTGTGTTAATTTGTAATGCATTCCCCAAAATTCATGGCGAGTTTCCAGTTCACTCATAATAGTTTCACAGACAATATCAAATACATTATAACCCTGGATGGGGTGATATTACCAACTGAGCACCTGAGGCTCAAGCCACAGGGGTGTACTAAGATGAGTGTTGCTAGGTAGTGAGTTCTTTTTATCCGTGAATTAAGTTATGAGGAGGAAAATTCCAAGGAAAGTGAAAGTTGAGTTAATTTTCTTTGTAGTGGTTTTGTTTGTTTGTTTTGTAGGTAAAGTCCCTACATATCAAGAGTATTGACTCTAGAGGGAGCACGGGTTTTTACTTTCGTTGATTACCCCAGGCTTCTGGAGTCCTCCCTTACTTTTATTCGTTCTAAAATATTCATATACCCCTTTACTACAGGGAAAGATTTGCATACAGTAAAGGTCTCTATGTAGAGGTGTGGGTGTAGAAAGAACTGGTTGTTGGTTGGGTTAGGGTCAGGTCTAAACATTGTCATGTAAAGGGCAGAAAAACATGAGTTGAAGGGAAACGGAAACGTGTTTCATAGGAAGGGGTGAGTGGCTCTTCTCCTTTTCCCCTTACTTTGGGACCTATGGCCTCACTGTTCATCCAGATGTGTAGATTACTTTAGACATGCATTTTAGAAAATTGGCAATTGATTCTTAAGAGCATTCTATTCCTAACTGCCTTGTGTTCTGATTTTGTCAAACTCAGATAAACAAAGTTCATACAGAGAGATTATGAAGACTATATTTAAATACATATGGACCCGGGAGAACTACGTTCATATGCCTGATTTAGACTACAAATTAACTCTAGAAAGGCAGTACAGAGAATTGCAAGAAGTATTTGGTCCTCAGTTGGAGCCAGTCACTGCAGTTGTCCTGGGTAATAAAGGAGAAGGCAAAAGCACTTTCTTAAGAAAAGCAATGATGGATTGGGCATCAGGAATCTTATGGCAGAACAGATTTCAGTATGTTTTCTTCTTCTCTCTCATCTCGCTTAACAACACCACTGAGTTAAGCTTAGCTCAGCTCATCTCAAGTAAGTTATCTGAGTCTTCAGAGATGCTGGATGATGTCTTATCCGATCCTAGAAGAATCTTGTTTATCCTGGAGGGATTTGACTACCTGAAGTTTGACTTGGAACTCCGGACAAACTTATGCAGTGACTGGAGGAAGAGTATGCCAACACAGATTGTCTTGAGCAGTTTGCTACAGAAAGTAATGCTCCCAGAATCCTCTCTGCTTCTTGAATTGGGATGCCAAAGTGAACAAAAAATATCTCCATTGCTACAGTATCCAAGGACCATATATATTGGAGAATTTGTTAACCCAGCTATAAAGTTATATTGTATGTTTTTCTTCAAAAATGCTGAGAAAGGCTTAGAAGTCTTTAATTATTTAGAATCCTGTCTACCATTGTTCTTGATATGCAAAAATCCTTACATATGCTGGTTGACCTGTAGTACTATAAAGTGGCAGTGTGACAGGGGAGAGGAAGTAAACTTATATAGTGAAACAAGTGCAGGGATATACACGAGCTTTACATTGAGCTCATTCAGATCAGAGTATGCCAACACTCCATCTAAAGAGAACAGAGCCCGATTAAAGACCCTGTGTACTTTGGCTGTGGAAGGAATTTGGAAATGGGTGTTTGTGTTTAAGTCTGAGGATCTCAGGAGGAATGGGATATGTGAATCTCAGCAGACAGTGTGGCTGCGAATGAATTTTCTCAATACACGAGGTGACTGTTTCGTGTTTTATCATCCTGCACTACAGTGTTATTTTGCTGCCCTGTTCTATTTCCTCAGACAAGACAAAGACAAACCTCACCCCATTATTGGAAGCCTACCCCAGCTTCTAAGAGAAATCTATGGGCATGGGTTCTATTCTCATGGAGAAACTCACTGGTCCATTACTGGGATATTTGTGTTTGGAATTGCCACCGAAAAAGTTGCTACCATGCTGAGACCACACTTTGGTTTTATACCATTCCAGGAGACAAAACGGGAAATCCTCAAATGCATTAGTAATTTGAGTCAAGGAGAGTGCAGTGGGAAAGTGAGTGCCCAGAGTTTGTTTGATGGCCTGCTAGATAACCAAGAGGAACGATTTGTAACACAAGTGTTGGATCTATTTGAAGAAATGACTATTGATATTAGTAATGTAGATGAATTGTCATTGGCGAAAATTTATCTGCAGAAATCTCAAAAAATAAAGAAACTTCATCTGCATATAGATCACAGAATTTTCTCAGAAATCTATGACCCAGAAGAGTGTGACTTAGAATACTTTACAGAAGAGAAGATGTGAGTACATCTCTGAACCTTGTCTTCAGTTCTTTCCAATTCACCTTAGTGTCCAGGGCATTGTTTGATAGGTGTGTTTGTATGCACACTGTATCCTTAGGAAATCATGAAAAAGTTGGAAGATGTGGTGTTCTTCTTTATTGTCCTCCATATTAATCCCTTGAGACAGTCTCTCACAAAACTTGAAGCTCACCATTTTGATCAGGCTAACTGTCCAGTAAGATATCAGGATCTACCTGTTTCCTCTTTTTCATGCTGTGGCAACAGCCTCATGCATACAGGCCCAGCCATTTATGTCAGTCTGTACATCTGAACTCACTTCCTCGTTCTTGTACAGAAAACTCCTGACCACTGATTTCTCTCTCCAGCATGTTTTTTTTTTTCTTAAGTTCTTATATGTCTATGCTTGACTGTTAAGATGGCTTAGTCAGGAAGGATTTTGGTTGAGTGTTGCCATTGCTGTTTGGATCTATGTAGCCCTAAACAGCAATATGAAGTTCCTCCATTTATACAAAGAACACATATGTTCGAAGGCCAGTGTGAGGTGGAAATACAAGGAGCTTTGTTGCAGTGTGTGGCTTCTTTCCTTCATCCATAGCATGTTTGTTTAGTGCTCTGGAAACTACATGGTAGAGGATGTGGGAACTCGCGTCTGGTTTAAAGCTGTGTTCATATTACATTGCTCTGGTTGGCTTGCCTTGCATTTGGCTTAGTCTGCTGGCTCATACTTGATCTTTCAAATGTGTTGCATCTTTTATGATATTAATGGATGTAGGTGACTCTTCACTAAGGGGTTGCAAGTAATCTTTCTGAATTTGCACAGAAGTCATGTTTTCTCACTCCAAGAACAGTGCAAGGGTGGATGTCTTCAGCAGTTATGGATAGCTATTAACCATGAGTCTCCCAAAACCAAATTTAGTCCCTCTCACCCCAGGCCACGATTCGTCATTATAATTTTTATTCAGTGAATTCATTTGCAATTTCATACAGACATATATCATGCACTGTGGTTACTCTCACCGTCTGGTCAGTGCTGTTCTCCTTCCAACCATCACCCCAACTTCTTCATTACATCATTTCTCACATTTGTATCTTTTACTTTGTCAGCAATTGAGTTTAACTAGGGCTATGAGTGTGTCCATGGGATTGCAACTGTGCATAGGACCCCGGGTGGCTGACTTGTGTGTACAAAACTGGAGATGACTGCTCCTCTCCCTGAGTCTACAGGGAATCAATGTTTTAGCAGAAATTGGTAGGGTCTTGTGAATCCCTCTCCAATACATGATTGAGTAGAAACAGTCAAGGTTTTTTGCAGGCAGTGGAGGGATGCATAGATCTTATGGGATTAAGGCTGTAGTAATGATTCAATACCTAGAAGATGCCATTTTGTAGCCCACAGTGCTTGTTCCCTCTGCTGTCTGTCTCTTGTGTGCTACTTTTTAAAAATATTTATCTACTTTTAATTAATGTATATTTGTGTCTTGTCTGCATGTATGTCTATGTGCCATGTGTACTCCCTCAGGTAGTTGGAAGTGATCTTCCCTTCTTAGGAATGTCTAGAATTTCATTGACTGCCATAGAAAAACATGTTATCTCATTGCAGCAAAGTAACCCAAGAATGGAGTGAGTTCTGCAGTGTTTTCCAGAAATTGCAAGTGCTGGATATGGAGAGCTGTAATTTCAATGAAACCGTGATTCAGGATCTTTGTGCATCAATGTCTCCATCTACTACAATGCCTCTGAATGCTTTTAAGCTGCAAAGCTTGTCGTAAGTTTGATAGTCGCCCATACTGTAAATAGGTGAAATTCCTTCTCTACTCGAAGAACACTAATTTATAGAAATATAGAGCCAAACCCAAAGTAACAAATACAATATTGGCAGGAGTCACACATTTAAACGTTTTCTATGTCACATACATTCATAAGATTTATAGGTGGTTTGTAAATATCTATACACCTATACATTTGTATGTGCACATGTGTGTCTGTGATGTATGTGTCTGTGTTGTATTCTTGTTCATACCCAACAGGAACTGACTAATTTCTAGAGACTGTAATGGATATTAATGAAAAGTCCAATTTTGAAGGTTATTTTGATTGTGTATATGCATGTTTACATCTGAATTAGGTCGTGTAGAGTCAGTCAGAATAAGTGAGCTGCCCAACATGAGTGCTAGGAACAGAAGTTCAACCTTCCACAAGTACAGTATGTGTTCTTCATCACTGAGCCATATATTCTGCCCAATGATTTCTTACTCACCATGAAATATGATGACACATAAGTTTGGTTACATTAACCCAACCTTGAAAATGAATAGATACAAAAAGCATAAAGAAGACACATTTACTTTTCTTGATGGCATAAACCACATTGGTATTTACTAATCTGGCAAATGGTGGCACATGACTTTAATCCCAACACTTGGGAGGCAGCGACAGACAGATCTCTCAGTAGGAGGCCAGCATGGTCTACAGAGTACATTTTACAACACTTCAGGATTGCACATAAATCTCTGTTTCAAACAACTACAAAACATTGGTCCTTGAGGAAAAATGGTGCTTCCCCTGCAATACACAGTGAGGAATTATGCTTGTATTAATAGTCCTCAATATGTATTATACATAAGGTGTTAGTCTGGTTTGGTTTCTTCTGCTGTGATAGACACCATGGGCAAAAGCAGCCTGGGGAACAAAAGGGTTTATTCTTATTTTACCACTCCTAGATTATAATCACCAAGAGTATTCAGGGCAAGGACATGAAGATAGGAACTGAAGCAAAGACCATGGAGGAATGCTGCTCCCTGGCTTGTCTCCCCATGGCCTGCTCAGCAACCTTTCTGATTCACAGCACATATATCTGCCCAGGCATAATGCTACTCACACTGGTATTTCTATGGATATTAAAGTGATGGGGGCAATTCTTCAATTCAGGTTTCCTTACCAAGATATTGTTGATTTGGAAATATCGATTAGCCATAATAGGCATTGTTAATATGAGGATATGTGTGTGTCTTCTTAGAATGTTCTGCATGCTACGCAGAGTTGGGGGAAATAGAAAAAAAGGGGGAAATAGGAAAAGCTTGAGCCTCTTTGTTTGTCTGGCACTTGGAGTTAACCAGTGAGAATTTGTGGGGTAACTAGAATGCCCAAATAAACATGGTGTAAGGTAAAGTGTGGAAGAGCATGTGAGCATTTGCTTTGTCATGTAGCCACACTGCCTGGTATATATAATGTTCCATTTGAACTTACTCCACAGATGTTCCTTCATGACTAACTTTGGAGATGGTGCATTATTTTCCACACTTCTTCGACTACCTCATCTGAAATCTCTGAACCTCTATGGCACTAATCTCTCCAGTGATGTAGTTGAGAATATTTGCTCGGTGCTGAAATGTCCAACATGCAGAGTAGAGGAGCTGCTGTAAGTCAGGGCATTGTCTACAATCAGTGGCTTCTCTAAAATTATTTTAAAAATCACATTTTAGGCTTAACTTTGAAAGTTTTGCTTTGCATGGTACAAGGTGTAAAAAGGAGTTTTCATTACGATATTTTTCTTTGTTAAAAATTCCTGTATGTGTTGTGTATGTGTGTGTGTGTGTGTGCACGCGTGCACGCGCGCATGTGTGTGTGTGCTTCATTGAGATTAGTAATCAATCAAATAGTGTTAAAGATCATATTTTTAAAATGTGGTCTATCTGTGCATCAAAGGCCATGGCTTCTACCCACTACATTTTCATAACACCCTATCTCTGCTGGTTTTTGTGATCAACAATAAAACCACCAAACATTCCTAAATGGATTCTTGAGAGTAAGTCATCCATGTCTGAAAACCAGTGGCTTGGATATTTTATCAATCAGACTTCTATCATTCATCATGATCGTCACATAATTATACTTATGGATTGAATAAGCCTATGATGTAGATGTGGACTGGTACATGCAGCATTAGAATCTGGGACATCTGTTTGAACAATAGGCAGTGATACCTAGATGACCTAAAGATATTATTCCTAACCTGTGGCATGTATCTCACATGTAGGTTGGGGAAATGTGACATCTCCAGTGATGCTTGTGGTGTAATTGCTACTTCCCTAACCAAATGCAAGGTGAAACATCTATCATTGGTTGAAAATCCCTTGAAGAATAAAGGAGTGATGAAACTGTGTAAAATCCTGAAGCATCCGAGCTGTGTCCTGGAAACACTGATGTGAGTTGGTCTTGGGGAGAAGGCTCTGGGGACATTGCCGAACCCTACATATGGGTGCAACTATTATGAAGCTGACTAAATGGCCACTGAGGATTGCAGGAAGCCATGAGATGTGTCATGAAATAGTCACTAGTACATGCCTCAGTAACATGTCAGTAAGTGGAGCAAATATATGCAGAGATACATGAGATCAACTATAGAAAAGGTAAAGGTAGCTCTGAAATTCTTTAATAATCATATCCATTAAGATAAAATTATTTATATGGAAACAAAATGCCCTTGGAAAGAGACTGGCTACTAGGCCAAAGGAGAATATAAACAAGAAAAAAAAATATTCCTTTCTGAGACCGGCCTTCCTATATCTTATTAAGCTATTGTGTGCTGTCTCCTGCCCTGAGGTTGAGGTTGATTCCTCATGGTAGCACTCTGCTAGACTATTGTCTCATGGAAGCCATAGCAGATAAACTTGGGAAATGTGGTCAGTGATACCTGGGTTCCTGGAAGAGAAAGAGCATACAGACAAAAAAATTAATTGTCCTCTGTGATCATGTATTCATGCACTAATATGTACATGTGCAGATTACAGATGTGAACATGCATACAAAATGTAAGAGCTTTAAGTATTGACCATTATGGAGACATCTGTTTACAGAAGACAAGAACTGCACATTAAGTACCTCGTTCATGTATCCCTTATAGGCACTGTTTATGACAAGACCAGAAATGTTTCATATTTCATTTATATTATTTGGAATATTTGCATATCATGAGTCTTAGTGATGTTCCACAAGTCCAAACATGAAATTTATTTGCATGGTATAAAAAATTGTGCATCTGGCTTGGGGATAGTTTTATATAAAATTATCAGTGCCTTTGTTTTGACCTGGGTTGAATACATGAGAGCATTTGTATAATTTTCTGTGTAGCACAAGAGTACATGAGCAGGCAGAGGCCAGAGGAGTCAATAGTCCCATGGAGCTCTATTTGCAGGAGACTTGTAGCACTGTGTGTAGGTGTTATGTGGGTGCTTCTCCCTAAACCCCAGATTCTCTGAAATCAGCAGTGACATTAAAATGTTGCACCATCTCTCCAGTCCTGAAATGAGACTTGTAAAAGAAAAGGAAAAAAATGCACTATAGGAAATGAAGGCTGTTTCAGAAGAGGTAGGACTAAATATTATAGGACTAGGAAAAATATTTCAAATAAAATAACAGCATTGGCCTGGAGTAACAGCTAAGTGGGTAAAATACTGTCCAATCTAGCATGATGACATGAGTTTGATCCCCTGAACCCATGTGAAAAAGCCAGGTGTGGTGACACACTGAAGACAGGGAGACTACAAGAGCCCTGGGGCTTACTGTGAAACTGCCCCATCTAATAAATGAATTCAGGCCACTGACAGTCTAATGGGGGGTGGGTGTTGTTCTAGCATGTGTCCATGAGTTTGTCGTCTGACTTCCACCTCCATGCGCACCTGCACAGATGTACACTCACTCACACAGACAACAAATACAAATTTAAATTTAATAGGAGAAATCACACTAGAGCATGAGTCTGCAATAGTGAATTTCTGATAGGTGGAAGAATTAGTTGATTAGCAAACAAGTTTACAAATTGGTCAAATTTGGAAAATCTATGGTGATATATAACCTTGGGTTATCAACATTTTTGTTTGAAAAAAAATTCCATCCCATTGTGTGTGTGTGTGTGTGTGTATGTGTGTCTGTGTGTGTGTGTGCGTGTGTGTGTGTGTGTGTGTGTGTGTGTGTTTACTGACACACATATGGAGGATAGCAGTCAACTCATGGGGCTGGTTATTTCCTTCCATTATGTGGGATTGAACTCAGGTACTCAGACTTGGTGGTAAGGGCCTTCATCTGGGAACAGCCCCTTTCTGTACATTTTCATGCAAAGTGGAATTTCAGCATAGAGAGAACATGCCAGTATTGCATGAAATGTTGTGACAATAAGTGAGCTGCAGATGTGGAATCCTCTTCTCAGGTTGTCATATGGCTGTCTCACCTTCATTGGCTGTAGCCATCTCTATGAAGCCCTTTTGTGCAATAAATGCCTCTCTCTGCTTGACCTGGGCTCAAATTTCCTGGAAGATACTGGAGTGAACATTCTGTGTGAAGCTTTGAAAGCCCCAGCGTGCCCTGTACAGGAGTTATGGTAGGAGTGTGTTCTCATCCCTTCTGGGAATGCACTTTCTGATGTTGGCCTTCAGAAGGAAGTGGGAGGGTAGAGTTTTCAGAATGTCAGTGTCCTCTCAGACTCTGTGGTGAAGCCTACCAGCTATGAAGGCTGTCTTAAAACTTGGTGCTCTTGGTGATAGGGACACGAAGGTGAGTCCCCAGCAATGGGATTACTGCTCTAATGAATGAAGCCACAGAGGCTCCAGGAGTCCCCTGGGTGGTAAAACATTAATGCACCTATTAGACCTGCATAAATCATGTGTCTATACCTCTATAAATCATGAATCTATGTATGTGTTTATGTATCCATACATGCCTATCATATGTCTACCCACCTATTATCTATCATCAATGAATTTAACTTTTCCCCTTATTTCCATTTAAAAATTAGTTGTGTTTGCTAACATATTATGCACTCTTCCTATAATAATCTGCATATCACCTCTTCAGTATCAATCTAAACATCATATACTAATTATTTTATGTTCCTTATACACATAACATATCTGCCTGATGTCTACACTTAACATCTATTCATTCATCACATTCTTTATCTTCACTTACCTTATACCAATTATCTTCTGTACCCCAACTCCTCTCTTAGTCATTATTGTAAGTGCCTTGGTGACCCATGAGCTTGGGTCTAAGGGAGCATTTGAGAGGTATTCTATTAATACTGGCAGAAGTTCAACATCTGATGACATTCGGACAAATATATGAATTCAGGGATAACGTACCCCAATTATTCTCAGGGCATCTGTAATTTTATCAGGGGAGATAGTGGTAGCTACAGCAGATGCAGAGATCAAGGCAGAAGAATTGTAGTGAGCCAGCCTGGAGCAGAGTAACCCAGATGGAGACATCGTCAGTATTTCAGACAGACGTAGGCATTTCTGATTCATATAAATAAATTTAAAAATCCTTAACTAATAAGATGAAATATCATGGCCTAGGGATGTAGTTCAGTTGGTAGAATGCTTATTTATCATTCAAAGCATTGTATTTGACTGTACATCAGGCTGTTTAAAAAATAGTGATAGCTACAAATCTGTGTGATCTTAGTGCTGGAAGGTGCAGGTAGGAGGGTTAGAAGTTCAAGGTCATCTTCAGCTATGGAATGAGTCTGAAGCCAGATTAGGACATGAGACCTTGTCTCACAAAGAAAGGATAGTTAATGATTGGCTGTTGAGAGGAAGAATATGTCAGTCTAGAGACAAGATTTACATGGTAAAGCAATCACTGGACATATAATACATACAGGCAAAGCTAAATGGTCTTAGTACATTACATATTTACGCACATGCATGAATACATATACATACATATACATACATAAGTATTTCCTTGCAACAATAAAATAAAATAGATTATTAATTTCAAAGTGAGGTGGAGGGAGGTAGATGTGGGGTTCATATGAATTCTAAATAATAATGAAGAACAATGTAAAACAAAAGGAATGGTCCTCATAATAAATCAGTCTGTTTTGATGTGTTTTCCCAGGTTGTCTGGTTGCTATCTCACTTCAGCCTGCTGTGAGGGGATCTCTGCTGTCCTTTCTTGCAATAAAAATATAAAGACCCTGAAACTGGGCAACAATAACATACAAGACTCTGGCGTCAAAAAGTTATGTGAAGCTCTGATGAATCCTGAATGTAAATTACAGTGTCTTGGGTGAGTCCTTATTGTTAATGGTGGGAAATGTTCCCAAGACAAATGCTAGAGGATCCATGGGTGTGTGGTGGTTTGTAAGAAAATGGCTCCCCAAGAGAGTGGCACTATTAGGAGGTGTGACCTTGTTGTCGATGTGGTCTTGTTGGAAGAAGTGTCATTTCAGAGATGGGCTTTGAGGTCTCATATTTGTTCAAGCCACACACAGTGTGACTCTGAGCTGCTTCTCCAGCACCATATCTTCCTACATGCTACCATGTCCCTCCATGATGACAACAGACTGAATCTCTGAAGTGAAAGAGAGCCACCACAATTAATGTCTTCGTGTATAAGAGTTGCTGTGTCATGATGTCTCTTTACAGCATTAGAAACCCCAACTAATACAACTGGATTATGAGTAACTCCACAGAGCCTAGTCTCAAGTTTTGAGAAAAGTATTAATTCTTGTACAGAAAATAGTTGTTGTGGCCCTGTCATGTTTTTCCCATGATAATATCTGGTTCTTCTACTCTTTCTGGCCCATCTCCTATGATGTTTCTGAGTCTTGTGGGAAGGGATGACACAGATGTTCCATTTGAGGCAAGGTATTTTAGACTCAGCCTCACAATGTTGACCCCTGTGAGCCTGTGTATTAACCAGTCCATTGCAAAGGGAAGTTTCTCTCATGAGGTTTCAGGGCAGAACTAACATAAGAATAATACACAGCATTTAGAACAATGCTTTTCAACATGTAGGACATGCCCCTTTGGGAACCAAATGTCCATTTACAGGGGTCATCTAAGACCATCATATAACTCAGATATTCACATTGTGATTTATAAAAGTAGCAAAATTAAAGTTATGAAGTAGCAATGAAAATAGTTTTGTGGTGTGGGTGTCACCTCCATATGAGAACCTGAATTTAACTGTCACGGCATTAGGGAGGTGGAGCACCATTGGTTTAGAAGGTAATTTTTGTTATGTCCCCTTAGCAAAGCAATAGAAATGGGTTCTCCATTATGCCCTAACACAGGGGATTCACACATTTACAGGGCCTGGCATGAATCAAGCCAGTGACAATGACAGAAGAAAGAGCAGAGCCACCCAAGCCGAGGCCTAGCTGAGGAGCTATTGGCAGCTGATGGCTGCTGAGGGAAGCAGAGTCAATTTTCTTCAGAGATTAGGCCTGGTTACCTGTCTTCCAGGGGAGAGTCCTCAACTCTAGCCCCTAAGGCAATGATAATTGTGCATAGTGCAGCGGTTCTCAACCACCCTAAAGCTGTGACCCTTTAAATACAGTTGCTCATGTTGTACAGACCCTCACCCACAAAGTTATTTTAGTTGCTCCTTCAGAACTATGATTTTGCTACTACTGTGAATCACAGTGTAAATATCTGATTGCAGGATGTCTGACATTTGACCCCAAGCAGGTCATGACCCACAGATTGAGAACCACTTACTTAGTGGGTTTGAAACATTAAAATTGCTTGGGGTATGGATTAGGGATATCTGGGAGGAGTTGCCAAGTGTGGCAAGTAGACAGATGTAGTGAAGTCACATTTCGTACATAGATGTTATATCAAAAATGATTAAAAAAAATACTGTTCCATGAGACCTGGGTTTGCTTAGTGTTTTTGCATAGTGTAGCCATTTGAAACTGGTTATTTCTTTGCTCAAAAACTTGGAACTGTCGCCAAACATCACATTCCTTTTCTGGTATTTTCCTTGTCACAGGTTAGATATGTGTGAGTTCACCACTGGCTGTTGTGCAGACCTTGCCTTGGCTCTCACCAAATGCAGAACCCTGACCAGCCTGAACCTGGACTGGATGACCTTTGACCCTGATGGCCTGGAGCTGCTTTGTGAGGCTCTGAATCATAAAGCCTGTAACTTGAAGGAGCTGGGGTGAGCACTAGCTGTCTCCGGAGTTGGAAGGGACATCAGAGAAAGCTCTTATGCCTGTTTGCTCAGGCTCTATCCTGCTGACCCTGGTCTGGGGTCTTCCGATATGAAAGACCACCTTTGTCCTCTGGGATATTGAACTCATCTTTGGATTTCTATCTACTCATGAGTGCCACAGTCTGTGGTGATTACTTCAAACATCATCAAACACCTTATTTAAAGGACATATTAAAAAAATGATTATTCAGCGAGTGGGCTTAGAAGGATAGCAAATAGGGTAACCTAATCTCAGAATGAAAAAAAAAGCACATAAGGTCATTCTGTCCCTTCTCACCATTATATTAATACTATATAATAACAACACATTATATTAACACACACACAAATATAATATGTAGGTATCATATAACATTTAGTAAAAGTATAAGGGTAATACACATACCATACTTTGTAGGACACTTAAATGGTCTGTCAAGGAAAATTTTCTATATTCAACTAATCTATAAAAAGGTTTAGGTGTAGCTGTTTTCTTCTGCATGTAATTCTATACACCACATGCCTGCCAATTGCGTGCAAAGGCTAGAAGGGGAAATAGATCCCTTTGGAAGGAGTTGCAGGGAGTTGCAATAGTTGTGTGCTAACATGAGAGTGTAGGTAGTTGAACCCTCCTACCTACATCCAGTTCTCTTAACCACTGAACCAAATCTCCGGTCCAGACATTCATTTTAATAATTTTATGTATTCTTTGAAGTTTTCATACACATATATACATGTTTTGATGATATGCCACACCCCACTAACCAACTCCAAACATGAAAAGACCCTGCAATCACAATTAATAACCCACACAGTCTAAGTCCTTTTGATCATGTGCCTATGGGTATGGAGTCATCCACTGGAGCATGGGCTGCCGACCAACAGCCAAATCTTAAAAGTCATTGTCACTCAGCAGCCATTAGACACTAATAGTTCCTCTGCTAGGGGTAGATCTGCATAAAATGGTCACATCATGTCCAAAGCAAAGAATTTTCTAGTGCTTCTTCCCAACTCAGTCCTTACCCATAAGGTCATTCTGCCTCTTCTTTCATGATGATCCCCGAGCCTTGCATAGGGAATGTTGATAAATGACCCATGTATGGCTCATCATTCATAGTCACCTGCTCTAAGCACTTTCGACCAGTTGTGAATCTCTGCATTAACTACTTCCCAGAGAGGGGATAAAGCTTCTTTGACCAATGCTATAAGAAATACACATCTTTGGGTATAAATGTAAATATTTAGAAAATTTGACAACATGCCATTTAAGGAAACAACAGTAGGTTTCCCTCTGGGGCCTATGATATCCTCGACCATTGGATTTTGACAGTGTTTACAGTAGCAGGCATTATTTCACCCCTGTGTAGCAAGCATCTTAATACAATCAAAGAGCAATTGGATACTCCTACAAATCTCATGCCAGTATTATACCACTGGGCACACCTTGATCGAGCATTTTCATATCTTCTGGGAAGCACACTCAACTAAGGACTACCATTCTATTTACAAACACGGCAACCTACATACATTACCCATCAATGTTCAACCCCAGCCCAGAGAACTTACTGCATAAGTTCAGGTTGATTAGATGAGTGCCGGTGAAGATATTTGAAGGAATATTCTGTGAGGAAAAAAGTATTACTTCATGCCTCTGTCCTATAGATTTGGGTCCTATAATGGGGCTATAGACAGTAATATGCAGGCTAGAATGAGATTAGAAGAGCTGGGGAGTGGGAATAGAGTGGTAGGTACGAGTGAGATTGTTAAGGCTGGAGCAGAATTGAATGAAAGGGAGGTTATAGAGGCAGGGGATATATGGGCAAGAGATCTAAAAGAGACTGGCAGGTAATGTATTAGGGAGGTTATAGAGGCAGGGGATATATGGGCAAGAGATCTAAAAGAGACTGGCAGGTAATGTATTATCTCTTTATTGGAAGTTGACATGACTTGTACATATGCTGATCAGACATATATATATATATATATATCTTAATTTATTAAATTCAAGGGGGACATAATGCCCAAGAGTCTAAGGGAAAATTTTCAAGAAAATAATAACTATGTGGAGTGACTGCTTAAGACAATTTTAAAATAGTGTCAGGCCAAGTGCATTGGTCCCTTACTTTTAAGATTCAGGAAACATTGAGGAAGAAGATGTAGAAAGATTTAAGTGTTGGGAGGACTGCTACAAAAAAACCTCTTCTAGACTTGACAAGGAAGATCCACTCACGAACTGACAGAGGCTATGGCTGCCTGCATGAATGAGCACATCATGTCAGTCAATAAAGTCAGTCAATATTCTAGGAGGGACAGAGGAGATGTTCATGACCCCCACCACTAGCTGAGGAGCCAGGGGACATTTGATGGCTTCAATGGGAAGGAGAATGAACAGGTTTTCTTTAGACATGTGCTTCCTGGTAAGGTGCATATATGATCCAGCACATGCACTTACATCCAATCATAAATCGGCACCACTTGTTGGATTCAGAGAGCTATTGGTAAGAAAAGAACATTAAGGTAGGAAAGGAATGTGAAGGGCTCAGAGGGTAATGGGGAAGGATGTGATCAATATACATTGTATACATATAAAAACTCCCAAAGAGAAAACTGTTTTAAATATAGGTATAAAAATGATAACCATTTTTTACTTTTATTTATTTATTTTGTTTTTGTAAGCTTACCGATAATGGCGTGGGAGAACAGGCAGTTAGAATAGAGCATCATACTCATGGGTGAGCTAAAGTGTAGCATAAACTTCAATGGTCTCATAAAAGTGTCTAGGGTGGCCAAAGGGACATGCTTAATATAGATGATTAGTAGAGTGGTGATGGTGTCATTAATTATACAAATTTAAGAAAAATTCAACATAATAAGTTATAATTCAGAATAAGGAGTAATTATTGTAGTTACTCATTTAAACAATGAATGGATGGAAAGGGTTATATTTACTTCAATATTTAGTAACTTTAATCTTAACATCTTTATAGATGATTTATATGAATGTCTATACTATATATCTACATATGTGAGAGGTTCCCTACTCTGCAGGAGAGAATCAGACCTTCACACTCAGTACATTTCTCTAATTCATTCCCAGAGCAGAGTGACAAAGAGACGTAGTCATAGGGGTAAAGTGACACAAATGACTGGCAACAAAATTTGGAATGGTGATTGGACACAGTGGGTGAAAGCACATTCCGCTGAGCCTGACAACCTGGGACCCACATAGTGGAAGGGAGAGGATGGAATCCTATGAACTGTCCTCTAACCTTGACATGTGCACTCTAGCATGTGCCTGCAGAAACAGATACAAATTAGTACATCAGTAAAAATAAAAAAGAGCTCTTCCTTTTTCACTACAGAATGGACAAATCTGCATTTTCTGAGGAATCACAGATGCTACTGGAAAGTGTGGAAAAGAAAACTAACCTGAATATTTTGCATTTTCCCTGGATCAAAGAGGAAAGGAAGAAGAGGGGTGTTTGTCTGGTGTGGAACAGCAAGAATTGATCTGGAACCAATGATTTTTTTTCCTTTCTCATATTCCTCCTATATACCCTGTCCCAGTTACACACCTGACCTTGGTAGCTCATTTCAGGGTTATTTCAGTGTTCTGTGCCATCCGTCTTTATTCTTCTCACCTCTCTGCAATATTTGGTTTAGCACACATTTAATAAAGAATAAGCATGTCTGAAAACATGGATGCTTCTTAGTGGCTGTCTTAGTGTTGGAGTTTGAAACTGAAGAGACGCCGATCCTCTTGGCAGTTCTGGTCAGCAGCGAGGTTTACAACATTTCTACACTTGGCCTCATTCTCAGTGCAGCTAACATCCAAATGATCTGTAATTCATGCCTTGATCCTAAAAGACAAACATCACAGTGCAGAAAGTGGGAACCATAAAGATAACATCTAGAATCCCCTACGTTAAAATAAGAAATCCAAACTTCTTGGAAATGTGATCTAAAAACATCCTTTTTTTTGTAATTCCAAGAATCAGACCTATGATTCAACCTTCATTCCTAAGATGAGCTTCCATAGACACCTTCATGCAAGTACACAATAATCTACATATATGCATACACACATACACACACACACACACACACACACACACACATAAATAATGAACATCTAGAAATTATACCTATTAACTGTTAGTCCCTATTCCATCAAAATAAAAAAGTTAGTCCTTCTATACAATATTTTATATAATCTACAGGAATAGTGCTAAACATGGAAGGCATAACCCCTAAGGAGTTTGCCTATCATTTATCCTACTTACAAGATGAAATAGCAATGAAATAATTTTATTGTTCACCAAAACACATGTAGTAAACAGTTGCAACATTAAGGAAGTTGATAACTGCTGCATCAAGAACCACTGTATAATTGTTTTCCTTTTAAGAAAATATTGCCTTTATGGATATGTATGTTAACAACTGTATGTACAGGTACTACGTGTGTACAGAATCTCTAGGAAATCTAGAGGGCCTATGATCACAGGAACCATAGTTACATGTGATTATGATCTGCCATTGGGTCCCCTGCAAGAGCAATAATTTCTCTTAATATCTGATCCATTTCTCCAGTCCTTATTATTTTTGGATCTATAAATAATATTCCCAGTTCAGTTGAGCTTTCCTAATAGAAATAACTGACCTTTCCCATACTAATAATTCATCTTCAGTTTAACAGATACAATTAGTGCAGTGCAGATTTCTTCCTTAACCTACATTTTCATTTTCAATCAAATTATTCCTATGTGTGTACATAAGTAATATAATTGTGGAAGCCCCCAGAGGGCACTGGATCCAAAGGAGCTGGAGTTAAAGGCAGCTTTGAGGGCTTGGAGTGGGTGCAGGCTAACTTCCTTCTTCTTGAAAAGCCACAATGCAATCGACTGCTGACCTGCTGCTACAACACCACCTGTTTTGAGTTCTGACTCGAAAAGTGTTGACAATGTGTGTGCTTCAACTACAGAGTAAAAGCTCAGACAAGCATATCCATTTCTCTGCCAACCCCCTTCTATTCCATTAAATTATGATTGTAGTTGTATTAAAAAAAACACTGAATTGACCTTTTATTATGAATAACTTGCTTGCAGTTCAGTTTTGGACTCTAGTTACAGATACGTCTACTTCAAAATCTAACAACTTTTGTAACAGTTACTTTGCTCTGAGTTTCATGATGTGGGGCACCTCAAAAGGACAGTATTGTAAAAATCAAATCATTGCTCTAATAAAACACTGACCAAAAGCAACTTGGTGAGGGAGGGTTTATTGTGCTTACAGTTCATTCATCAGGGAAAACTGAGGCTGGAACTGGAATAGAGACCTTGGAGAAAGATGCTTACTAGCTGGCTCCCTCTCCTTTCCTCCTCATGGCTTGCTCAGATTTTTTTTAATATACATCTCAGAGACACTTCCCCAAGGATGGCACCCCCTTGAGCTGGCAGCACCCTACTACGTAGCCAATCTGGTGGGGGCATTTTCACAACTGATATTTCCTGGTTTGTGGTGATTAATCTGCTTCGAGATGACAAAACAAACAAAACAAGCATAGATTTTTTTGAAGTATCAGTAGCTAACAATAAATGTTCTCAAAATGTTTATATTCTTCCAACCAGACTGCTGGGCAGTGGTGGTGCGTGACTTTTATCCCACCACTCGGGAGGCTGAGGATGGCAGATCTCTGATTTCAAGGCCAGCCTGAATACAGAGGATGATTCACAACAGCCATGTCTACACTGAGAAAACCTATCTGGGATGAAGGGGAAACAAGTCTTCCAACAAGGGGAAGAGACCAGATTCCAGCCTTGACATCTCTTGATAGACATTGTCAAGGGACTCTTTTAGTCCCCACACATGCCTGTCACACACAGAAGGAAAAGCACCATGAAAATGAGCAAAAATTGCATGTGTACAACCAAGCCTCTCACACTGTCTAGTTGCTATTTTATCATGAACACAATGAGCCATCCTAGAACTTTCTAATTCTTACCAACTGTCAACTGTCCGAACTACATTAGCACAAAAAGGACAGGACTTGAGATGATTTCAATTTGGTGGCTATGGGCACCAGAAATGTCATGTTGTAAATCTTAGTCTTGACACTTTGAAGGAAAACCTGAGGAAGTTCTCACAACTGAACCTGAGTCCCACCCATGTGTGGAAAACAAAAGGCAGCCATGTAAGGGAGTAGCAGGTTGTAGAAGTGGCATCAATAGTTTGAGTGTTTAAACTATTTTTCCTATAAAGGTTGTATTATGGTTAAAGGGATTCTCACATAATGTTAAGCTCAGGAAAAAAAAAACTTCCATAGAGAAATGGATGTATTCTACATCACTTTTCTCCTAATGGGATTTTTTTTCTTTTGGAAGCCATTTCCACTGAAATACATAGATGGACCATTACCACAACTCCCCCACCCACCATTACTCCTTTTTAATTCTACATGAACCATGAAGTCACACCATCCAGAAATAATATTCTTAATATTAACACGACCATCTGCCATTGCCCTAACAGTTATATTCAGACATATCAAAGAACTCTAAAAGGTTCACATGGAGCTTAGATCTGATTAGAAAAGCTCCTATTTAACACATAATTGGGAGGTTTCATGTATACACATGCAAAATGAATTTAGTTCATTGAATTTAAATCCAATCCAGTGTAACTACAAACAGACTAAGACAGACACTGAAACAATGTTCCCTTCACTCCATGGCAACTGAGTCCTAGACAGTCATATTAATATGAGTTCAAGGCTAGCCTGATGCAATGTAGTTTGTTCAGAACTTCAGTAAAGAAAATAAAAGAAGGTTAACACATAAATGGATTCTTCATTCTCTATTTGACCCCATAAAGTATCAGTACCAAATGTGTCAGAGATCAATGTGTAATAAACTATTAAACTGTTATTTCTCAATGTAGTGCAGAGTTGAAGGTTTAGGGACAGGCCTGAATGGAGGAAAACAACAACCATTCCAGAAATCCTGGCTGTAGTGGACAAATGGTCTCTCAAGAAAGTAAGAATTCATTGCCAGAAAAAGAAGGAGGTACCTCAGGGTATTTTGTAAATAACTGGTTGGAACCTTTGCTATTGATACCTCAATTAAATGATTTAATATCTGGATTATTTACAATTAGGTAAAATACAAAAATCATGAGAAGTCAACAGTCTTATTAAAGCAACAAGAAAAAGACATTACCTCACAAATTTACTGACAAAGGAGAATGAGTTCAGCAGGCATCAGGGAAATACATGGTGAACCTGAAATAGCTGCTAGTCTAGGCCAAATAGAAATAAAATGAGAAAGAGAGATGAGTTTTCAGAAGGAAATGCAGCCTGGTTGGATATGAGTATGGAGAGTCTTCCAAATGCCAAAACCTTCCCTACCACATGGTTCATGTACACCTTGTCAACTATCTCATTATATTTATTAAGCAGGAACTTCCCTTTCATTGTTGATGGCATCACTGTGTGCAGAACATTAGTGAATGAACCATGGTGTGCAACAACCTTGTCATGGATGAAGGACACAAGATGGACCTAGAATGTGAAGTCTTTTCAGCCTTATTTAAAAAGAAGTTCTGTTGTTTATAGTATGCAGATCCAACAGGCTCGATGAGATGGCTCAGCAGATGACGACACTTGGTCTTCTTGCAGTCCCCAGGATGAATTCAGAGTACCTCATGGTGACTTTCAATCTCAGTGAAATCTAGATTCCAGAGATCTGGTGCCCTCTTCTGTCATGCTAGGGCACTCCACACAGGACAACATGTGGATTACACACACACACACACAATAAATTAAAACATTCAATGAATGCTTTCAAAACTGGATATAATGTGAGATAAACATAGTAATCAACTTAAACCCATCTCAGAAAGATAGTCACCCATGGGTATGTTCACTTCACAATGCATGCTTGACTGCATACACATGGAATCCTGTATTTCATTTCATGCAATTGCAGGAAGAGCTCAGTACCAGATTAGTAATGACTAAAGGGCTGTGGTCAGAGGTTCAATGTAGGAGGAAGTGTGAAACAAGCAGGAGTGTGATCACTATACAGTATAAACTCTGAGAAGCGTACCTTGTTCTGTAACTAGTACAATGAATATAAAACACAAGGAGAATAATTGTATCACCACTAAAGCTCTGGCTAATTTCTTTGACATTAAGTAATGAACTGAAGTGATTTTACTGATATAATATAGGTAGCATCAATTCTTACTTTGGCAATATAGACTAATATTAGTTCGGTTACTAGAAAAACCTCCAAACATTCTATATATTTTCTTGGATGAAATAACTCACTCTAGTTTCTCTGGTATATCTTAATATCTTCAAGCATTTACAAGCATACCTACATATGTACCTAAGGATGTACACATTCACTTAAGTCTTTAAACTGTAGACATACCTGTGTATCTGTATGTATATCTCACCATATGTATGATGAATAGCACTGTGTCCCAAAGGCTTGTTCCAAAGGCAGTTACATCACATAACCATAATATCCTTTAGGGTTTCTGTCATTACTTATGTGCCCTGAATAGATCATATTTTATTTCATGTGAGATACCCCACCCAATTCCTCAATCCTAACAGGCCAACAATTCTAGAACTCTGACTTTTCTCCATGTCCATGTTTCAGAGTCTTCTTATAAGTGACATAAATATTAGTTTGAAGACTTGCCATGGAAGGCCGCACTCTCCCAAGGGTTGGTGGGGGGATCAGGGGAGGATGGGAAGGGGCTGGAACTGGTGTTTATATGTAAAACAAGCTTCTTATACATTTAAATTACATAATTACATACATATATACATACATATGTGTATCAAAATTAAATTAAATTAGATGAAGGAGGTGAATCCTGTGGGCTGGCAGGTTACTCTCTCTCATTATTGAGAGTGAAGATGGGTATGGTGAGCTCTAGGCAAGGCTATGCTCTGTTTGGACATCCCCTACTGAAAGGGAGATCAGGGTCTCCTTTGAGTGCACATCTCACTCCTTGCCCTCCTGGCTTTATTCACCTTGAAGACTGGTGTCTTGTCTGGCTTGAACAGATCTGGGAAAGTAGATGGCAGAGGTAGAGAAAAGTGTTTGGATATTCATTGGCTGAATCTTCTTGAACACCCTCATCATCTCTGTAAGTGGAGCAGAGACCTGATTCCCAGAATGGGAAACAGAGCCATAGGCCTCCAGTCACTGCTGGATTTCTCCAGCCAACAGTGGTCCTTGTTGGCAGTAATAGTCCTGATTGCCCTCCTGGTAGGATGGTGCCAGGTTGTTTCCTTCAATAGGTACCTGTGATTGCGTTCCCTGGAGAAAATGGGCACACACTGTTGGAATGGAAGACACCAAGTCATGGAGATGTAACATATGATCACACTGAGGTGTCATGGACAGTGAGGAGAGTGTGGTATTCTGGTGAATGATAGTTTCAGTGAAGTCCTTCCTGTCAGTGCTTCCTGTGAGATCCCACTGTAGAGCATCTGGATAGAAGAGTGCCGAGGTAGAGATCTGGCTCTGGTCAGTCAATGCATTCAGTATGTCGGTACCAGCACTTTGGTAAAAGTAGGAACCTCCATGAGGTGCTGGAGTCTGCTATCAGGAGCCATGCTTAACTCAATGCTGGGGTGGAAACCCTGGAGAAGTTGCACACACTTCCTCCTGATGGTGTGGCATTCCTCAGCAGAGGCATACAGGGCCGCAGAGCACATTCTGTCCCAAAGAAAGGCCTGCTTTGAAAATCTTCTGTAGAAACAAGAGGACAGTTGGTAGGTAAATGGTGAGGTGGAAACTATGTAGCTTCCTGTGAAGAGCTGTGCTATCTTCAGATTGTCCTGTCTGGGAGAGTTTAAGACATGTTTTCTCACTTATCCCAAACAAAAGTTTTCAGAATGATCCTTGGGACTGGATAGGATGGCATTCATTAGTTTCGCTCCCTGTCATGGCTGTGTGGACATAAAATTCCTAGAAGCCTCATTTTATCCCTTGCTTTGATCTAGATACCATCTTTTTCTGTCCTGCTGTGCCTACTGTGACACTCCCTCACATCTGCATCCTAGATCATATGTGTTTATAGATAGGAGAACCTCAGCCAACATGCTACACGACTGGCTTATCACTGTTCTGTGCAGATCTCACTCTGCTAAGTGAACTGCACAGTAAACTGGCCTTGAGTTTCAAAGAATAGCCTGCCCTTGCCTCCAGAGCATTGGTGTTACAGGTACTTGCCATGTCCATTAGGTATACTTCTACTCTGAGCTCATGATGTATTTCGAATTTCATAGAGAACTATTGTAGTTGGCTAATAATCTCTTCCTCTCTATACTCCATTGACCTCTTCTTACTTTTACAACTATTAATCAAAAATGCATATAATACTTCATGAATACAATCACTGATAACGTGTGTTCTTGTTTGCACCTGTTTTGTGTGGTCTCTTGAGATTGCTAATGCATTATGGGGTTTCATCTCTGAATACAATTTTCTCAGTTTCACTGTTGGTTAAGTTGGATCTTTATCAGTTTTTGGGATCTAGTAATTATTTATAACTCTTACAGTGAGGAATATTGGTGGTAATTGCCCCGCACTTTTGCATGTCAGTTGTCATTGTGCAGTGAACAACTCCCTGTGGAGTGCCCACACGCTGCTCATAGTATCCTAAATGAAGAGTTACATTACACAAGAAGAATGCAGAAGATGGGCTGCATGCTGTATACAATCCAGGGACTACAGGTGGATTGTTTCCTATATGTGACAGGGAACCTATATCTAGAATACCCTTAATAGTGTGGTTGCCCAAATATGGTTTGGAAAATGGAAATACCTTGTACCTTTTGATTTAAGTCTGGGTTGTCTGCAACCTCCTATTATAAACTAACTTTTTGTACTTCCAGGGTCTTCTCTGAAGCTTACATTTTTGGATTTCTATTTTTCTAAAACTTATGTGCTTTGTTTTCTCCTTTCTCCCATTTCTTATGGGTCTGCCTTCCATGGAAGGGCCTCAATATTTCTTTGACTACAATGCCTGCCTTCTCAGATTTCACAACCCAGAGAGCATCTCCCACTTTCCTTAGTAAATCCAGAAAATCCATTAACTCAAAATATGACAGTCATTACCCTTGCATATGTTTAGTATCTATTCAGTGAGTGTGAACACAGGCTCATGTAGAACATGTTAGAGTAAAGTGACCTTTATCCAGTCAAGCTCTACATGCTGGGATCACTGATGTGTGCCAGGCTACCTGTTGTGATAATTACATTTAAACAGTTGGAACAACAGGGGGGGAAACAGTAGTGGAGGGAGCCTGTCTAATTCATAGTATGTGTTGCTAGATCTCTGCCCCCCTTCATGTTCTTAAAACTCTTGTGGCCTGTACCATCAAGAAGGCCCTGCCTTTATTCCCTGTTCACTTGACTCATAGCATGGTGACATTGTTTTCTTCCAGAGCTGTACTGACAACTTTTGAGAGTAAACTGTCTCGGTACACTCACATCTCAAGTATGAATCTAAGTTAAATATGACATTCACATAGAGGTGTCAGCATTTATAAAATCCCCTTTAATGGAACATTAAAATGTATAATAAAATAAGGTTAGAAGTGATCAAAAGAAATGTTATAAAGTGCACCCACAGTACAATGGATCAAGATCATTGGTAGTCCTTGTCTGATTAGTAGACCCCAGAGGCAAGTGTGTCCAGTATGAGACAGTGCACTCACTGCTCACCAGTAACAGCTGACCTGTTAGGATCTAAACTTGTTTACAGGCATCACCATGGAAACACCAAGATTCTACCAGGCAGCATCCAATGGGAAGTTGACATTCCAAGCTAAAGAGTGGGATTGGTTTGAGAAGATGCCAGGAGACCAATGGTACCCATGGAGTGTGTGATATGTGCTAAGTGAAAGGAGGTATTATGGCTTGGAATTCCCACTTCTCACGATTTTCTCATGAGTTATCCTGACAGTGTTTTTCATAAGGTTAACTGATAAAGTTGTACATAGTGTGAATGTGATTGGCCCCATCACATACACTATAACTTCTTTCGCAAGAAGTAAGGACCACACAGGTTGAGGGATCTCAGTTGAGAATCCCTTTCAGTTAGTCCAAGTTATGAGCTGTCACCATGTGTCCATGACACAGGGAAGAGATCACAGTGATCTTTGCTGTCTGTACTGAGTTCATTGAGTGAACCTGAGATATTAGATTCAAAGATCTCCTCTTTGGCTTACATCTCCTATGTGTTCTCCTTTCTCTTTGCTGCCACAGGCTGAACTCAAACTCCCTTCTCTGCTTTCCATCCCCTCTTGGTAGACTGTCATTCTTAAACCATCTAGACCCTGCCAGCATCACTTGTGTGTGATATCACTGTGTACTTTCAGAAGCACTAGTCTCATGTTCTTTGTGGATATGCTTATAATTGGATGCTTCTGGTAGAATACACAGCTGATGGGCTGATAGTGAGTCTGGCTGCATATTTTCCCTCTCTCAAACTCTTGTTGCTCTTCTACCTCACAGACATAGCTACCTCTGGATGTTTTTCTCTGCCTCATATTTTGTTTGCATGTGATAGGCTTGTTTCTTTAGCTATTGTTCTGGACGTCAGTGTATATCAGCTGCATGGATATACACTCCTTATAGCATCAAACTTGTGAGCTAGTGAATTTGGCTGCCTTCTCGCTTCATCCACGGTACTATGAGTGTGAGAGTTAGAGAAGCCTCTTCCTCCTTGCAGCTTCCTGTGTAGAATCCTCAGCTTCTAGCATACTCTTCCATGCCTGTGTCTGAGACAAGGATAATCACAAAGTGAAACACCCAGAGAAAGAACACCTTTGTAGGCACTGAGTGCTGGGTTCCATGAAAGGAGTGTAATAGATCTTTTGCTTCATATAATAAAAAGCAACAACCCATTTCCCATCTCAGTGCATCTTCAAAGACAGGAAAGCCTGTCATGTTTTGATGAAAATGTGGGGCAATCTTGTGTCTTTCCTCATTTTGTTTTGTGTTTTATTGCCCCTTTCTGTCACTCCCTGGTAGGATTATAGAGTGTATTATTGTAGGGCTGGGTATTTATATACATTCCTCATTTTAGTGCCACACAAAGCTGTTTAGAAATGCCAGAAATATCTTGCTACTTTGTCAGGCAACTGAAGTTCTTCTTAAATGTACCCTATACAGCCCATAGGCCATAGTGTATCTGACAGACTTCTGAGCACAGCAAGAATTTCAACATGTCACACCTAGGTTGGCAGTTTGTCAGTTACTTTTTTCTGTCTCCTGCAGAATGTCTGGCAGACACTTCCATGAGGTAGTAACCATGTAGCAATGTCAATCTTATATCACCAGTCACTTTCCTGTGGGTCTTGCATGCCCTGTTTATACAGCATAAGTGGAAAATCCAGAGAAGAGTATTATCTTGCCGAAATGGCAAGTCTTGCCATATTGAAAGCAATCTCCATGATGAGTTTCTTCCATGTCCATCTTCCTTTCTAACAGTTGGTATTGCCAGGAGCAGTTCTTCCTCAATGTTAAGAAAAACCCTAAACCATTTTAACTGCCATATTCTGTATGTCTTTGTAAGCTTTGAATAATGTGTGCCTAGTTGAACTATATCTCTATATAGTTATAAAACCTAACTAATTCCGTAAATTTTAACTATTATAAATAACTATCTATAATCTGCACTAAATTATACATTATATTTCTAAATGAGTTATATAATCACAATACCTAAACAAGAGAACAAGTGTACATATCATAGAAGATGGGTGGATGGATGGATGGATGTGTGTATGGATGAATAGATGAATGGATGGATAGTTGGACAGATGCATAGATGATTGGATGGAAGGATGAATGGATGGATAGATGGGAGGATGGATGGATTTATCAATAGAACTGTGTTCTGAATTTTTATAATTTGTGTTTAATTTAAATTTGAAACAAGACTGTTTTACATGTCAATCTCAGTTACCTCACAATCCCGACCTCGCCTGCTCCCCCAGCCCCATCCCATCCCCTTTGTGCTCCCCAGGTACAGTGAGGCCTTCCATGGGGGATCTTCAAAGTCTGTCATATCATTTGGAGCAGGACATAGGCCCTCTCATATGTGTCTAGGCTGAGAGAGTATCCCTCTGTTTGGAATGGGCTCCCAAAGTGCACTGTGTACTAGGAATAAATACTAAACCACTAGCAGAGGCCCCGTAGTCTTCGCAGTCCTCCTAAATGACAATCCACATTCAGGAGTTCCAGGCTGGTCCTAAGCTGGTTTCCCAGCTATCAGACTGAGGTCAATAAGCTCCCCCTTATTCAGTTCAGCATTTTCTGTGGGTTTCTTCAGTCTGGTCTTGACCCCTTTGCTCACCACTGCTCCTTCTCTGCAACTGGATTCCAGCAGTTCATCTCAGTGTTTAGCTCTGGGTGTCTGCTTCTGCTTCCATCTGTTACTGGATGAAGGCTCTAAGATGGCATATAAGGTAGTCATCAATCTCATTATTGGGGAAGGGCATTTAAGCTAGACTCTCAGCTATTGCTTAGATTGTTATTTAGGGTCATCCTTGTAGATCTCTGGACATTTCTCTCATACCAGATTTCTCTTTAAACCTATACTGGCTCCTTTCTATTATGATATCTCTTTTCTTGTTCTCCTCCATTCTTTACCTGACTCAATATTCTTGTTCCTGCATGCGCACCTCTCCTGACTTTTACCTTCTTTCTTTTAACTCTCCCTCCCCTCCCTGCATGCTCCCAATTTGCTGTTTACAATTCCCATCATTTTTGTGTTTTAAAAAAATAAAAAAAATTGCTTATTGTTTTCTAATATTGAAAAAAACTTATTTTCTCTAACTACCTATACTGATTTTATTTTCTTTACCATCTATCTAATTTCTCACTTAATCCCTTTCTGTTGCTGTTTTTAAATGAACATACTTTTAAGAGCTAACAATGAAATATGAAAAAATAATGTAGTTTGATGAAGAAACACTTATTACAACAAACTTGAAGATGATCATCCAATTGAAAGAAACGTGTCCCAGTGACTGGCATAAGAGTCAGAGAACCACATGGTCCTAGAAGGATTCAAAACAAAGATAACATTTTGTTTAATGCTTTAATATGAAATTTCCTGAGCTGTGTTTAATAAGCAATATTTCTAAAAGTCACTTAGTTCGAAAACACAAAGATTAAAACAATAATATCCAAGTTAGAAAATATCCATCTAAACCTTTTTATATCACTCCCAAAGTGTAAAGTGAAGCTCAGGTGTCTCAGGGCAGTGCCCAAATCTGTAGCAAAACAACACACACAGAGAGATAAAACCAGAGACTTCCTTAAGCAATTAATTTCCATCTTTCTCTTGTACTCAAAGTTGTCCCAGTGAGGCTCAATGGATATAGGTGATGGGATCTTTTCATGGTGGGCTTGTTAACATTTTCTAGATGTGTGACACTAGACTGCAAATAGCTCCTCTGAGAATATGCTGTAGTTGGGGGATTACATATTGTGTAAAGAGACACAACACTAAACATTGAGTGACAATTTGAAATCAAGCCCTCAGTGAAATTCTGATGCTGTATTTCCTTGAAGTAGAAATGCAATGGAAACATTTCCACATAAGAGCAAACTTCCCTGGACACCATAGCATACCTCCTATGAGGTTATTCCTTGATGTCCTATAACTGGAACAAAGCAGATTTTCAGAATAATGGATCTTGTTTTTACAGAAATAAACTTGATTTCACACGGTTGTTGGAGCATTCCTTTGGTCTCAGACTCTTGAGGCAATGACATAGGCAGAGGCCAAGGAAAAGGCAGATGGGCAGATCTTTGTGAGTACAAGGCTAGCCTAGTCTACTTGGATAGATCTAGAAAATTCAGAACTATGGAGAGAGACACTACCTAAAGAAAATAAAACTAAGTTAATAAATAATTGTATTCCATCCCTATGTATCAGCTGGTAAAATGTCAACAGCAAATATGTCAGAGGCTAAAGTGTAACAAACACAGACACTATTAGAGCACACAGTCTCATAAATAGCTGAAGGTTCAGGGGACCCCAGTTTTCTTCTCACCCTTCTTCTGCAATGGTAAGAGCCCTTCACAGACTCATCAAACATATGCTGAGAAGGTTTAGAAGCCTTTTAAAGGTGCCGTGGCTGAGCTCAGGGGGATTCCTCTTCCTCTTGCTCTTGACCGTGCTGAGCTTCTATTCTGCCTTGACTCAGTTCCCACACAGCTTCATTCTTTTGTTACTGTGGAGTCATTTCTCTGGTTCTACTTGAATTGCCCTACCTTTGAGCTCAAGTTGCTATGATGGGCCTGCAGCTTGTTTATTTCTGTGCTCTGCCACCCAAGGTGTTGTCCATGTTGGCCATATGTTCACACTGACTCCAGCACTGTCCATAGCACAGCCTCTTTCTCCTGTGATGGGAATAAATTTCTAGAATCAGAAGCTTCTCAGGGAGATCAGACCCTCTCTAGTTCTTCTTCTTCATCAGGGGGAGACTCTGCTTATGATCCTGGATGTTTGCTGGGCCAAATCTATCTGATGTTTGTGGAGCCTTTAGATTGGGATTCTGTGGGATCTCAGAATAGCTTAATACAGTTACGGAGTTGAAGAGTTGGGGAAGGTGAATCTCTGTCAACAGTGTAGCCATGTCTACTACAATGATGCCAGAGGCCATGACATTCTGCAGCACTGCCCAGACATCCTCAGTGAAACTGCTCCTTTCCTTGGTTGTACTATAACAAAAAATTCAATTGTCTTGAGTGTAGTGCAGGGTCTGCTGCATGTTTGGATGTGTTAAAGGGAGGAATTGTTGATATTTGAAATCTCACTCTCTCTCTCTCTCTCTCTCTCTCTCTCTGTGTGTGTGTGTGTGTGTGTGTGTGTGTGTGTGTGTGTGTGCTCATAGGTATCCAGAGTCAAAGACAGATTGAATGCCATCTCAACCAAGTTGTTACTCTCTGTTTCTTCCAGGCTTGTAGCCATAGGAAAGGCCAGGAATTCTGAAGAACTGGCTATGGGGTCAGTACATCATCTTTCCTCGTGGCCAGGTGTTGTCCTCATCTGTGCATTCTGAGTGTGGGATTTACAGAATCTCTCCTATAGCAGAAGGCAACAAAATTTGGTTGTGTGTACACATGAATGGCCATGTAGTCCTATGTTCTCAAGGGTTTTTCCATCCCTACAACATGCCCTACTTGGTACTGTCTATGGAGATATGACCTTGACAAAGACAGTGTATATTTCCATGTAATTTCAAACTCTCAAAGTTTGACTGTGTTTCTGTGTCCTCACAACTCTTGCAGAAATTAGTCAACATGACAGGTTATGCCCTCAACAAACTTTCTTCAAAGTCAAGTTATAGAATCCTAGTAGTTAGGGTCAGTTTATGTTAGGAAGGCATAGGCCATGAATGCCACTGTTATGAGACTCAGTCTCAAGACAAATGAGGACACAGGGAAATGTACCTCCAGACCTGAGAGCGCAGAGGCCACCAGACCTGAAGAGCTGAACCATGGACAAAGGAGACATGTCTGCTTGAGGAGAGACATGTTGGATTTTTATCATTTTTTCTATCTGTTTGTTGAGCTCCCAAAGGTGTTCATGTTCCCCACCTGAGGTGAGAAGGGGACTTTGTCTAGTGAGTCTGTGAACCCACAAAGAAACTTATTACAGTCAACTCTCAGTCACACGTAGAAATAGGTTCTTCCATCCACTTTAGCCAACAGTGTAGTCTATGCTCACTGCTACCACTGAGCTGTGGCCAGAGCTTTGATAAGAAACTCCTCGTCTGCTTTGTGGGTCCATTATAGGTAGGGGTTAATGGAGAGATACTCAATCTCTTTGGGACTTTTCCTCCAGGCCACTAGGCTGAGCTCTGATCAAGAACATGAGGTCCTGTAACCTCATAATTCTCTCTCTTTTCCATTGCAGGTCAGATCTCCAACGGCCTCTGCCCTGTGTTCCTTCCAAAGTACGTTTGTGATCAGTTTCTGCATTATACACAGAAGAACACCAGGAAAGGCATCAAGACATGTGGTGTATTATGTGGTACTATGGTAAATATATGCAAACTCCTTCATGATCTTAGGCTCATTCTTCTTCCCCTTTGGCTGCCTGTGACTCCCAGAAAATATATCCAGGAGCTGTATCCATAAATATTACTCAGCAGAAGGAACCATGCTTGAAAAGACCTTGGCTAACTTGAATTTGATGATTTGTATTAGGTTGCTTTTCAGAGGTCCTTGAATTGAACACTTTCATTCAATGGCATAGTTAGAAATTTTCATTTTACTCAGAGCTGTTGCCTGTAATCCCACTCATTGACAAACTGAGACTGGAGGCCATCTACAAGTACAAACCAGGCTCACAAACAGAGTGAGACACTGAAGTATAAGTACCCTGACTTGCAGACAGAAATGTGAGAATGAGGAATGGAGATAGCACCTTGGCTAATTCTAAAAGGAACACTCAAAAATTTCTGTGGCCTGGTGATTGCCTACTTGGTGCTAAGGCTTGGAATAGAAATTAAACACCTCAAGACCTGTAAGCAGACCTAATGCCTGCTGCAAACAAAACCCTAACCTAGGATATGCTAAGGGAGACATCTCTAGTTCATCTAATCAACCCTACATTTATATAGTTTCCCAGCAAAGCACTGACGCAGTGAAGGTGGTGAAATGCTGGGGTGAGGGTGAAGGATGAGGGTCATTACTGGGGTGAGGCCTTCACTTATTTAGGTAAAGTGGCATTGACTTAACTGTAACAAGTTGTTTTCTTGTGGCAGGTCAAAGAAGAATACCATGTGACTCATGTAATTATTCCTGTGCAGACAACAGGCCCTAATTATTGCTATGCCCAGATTGAGGAAGAAATATATATCATGCAAGAAACTGGGCCTTCTGAACTTAGGTTGGATCCATGTGTGCAAATTGATCTCACTGGTGGTGAGTTGCTGTTCCATGTGCACTGCCCAGACCTGTGTCAGCATAGCCACACATTCCAGTTCATCAGTCTCTGAGCACACACACTCATTAGTGTTCTTGTGTTTAGTCAAAGGCACATTTTTTGGTGCATTTCAGCTTTACTAATTTAACTCTTACTCAGTGCAGTCCTGCAATGTTCCACTTCCTTGTGAATGTGTTGTGCATTGTAGACTCCCTTGGATGTAAGAAAACATGGTGTAGACACCATGTACATAAAGGCACTATGGAAGTATTTCACTCAGTCAAGAGAGTTCACTATCATGATTTCATTTTGCCTTTATGAAGAAGAGCTTCTTCGTGCAAAGTTGCATCCATTTACTTATTTGCTTTAAAATAATATACCATGGCAGATGGAATTAGGTTCTGTAAAGCCAGGTGAAGGCAGGAGATAATACCCTGGAGGCTTTTGTTTGCAGAGATTCAGAATACCTGATAAATGGTTAGTGTGACAGCAGAAGAAGTGACTTTCTGCAGCTAATGAAATATAATGGGAACTGCAGGAACACAGTGGGTTATTCCATAACAAATGGCTGCAGGAGAACTGGGCATGGGTTTGCCAGAAGCAACAGAGCAGGGGCAATAAAAGAGAGAATTCAGGATGTGACCCAGGGACAATCTCCATCTGCAAGGGGATTAAGTTCTCATGCTGGAGCTGGAGTTCAATGAGGAGTTTGGCTTCTGAAATTTAAGTAGGCCATGCATCCAAAGACTGCAAGGTTTAACTAATACATAGAAAGCTAAGTATACAGGCAGAATACTGGCATCCTATCATTCTGGAGGTAAGACTTCTGGAGGATGACTTTGGCACCAAAACGTAATAAACAGAAAGAATGAGGCTTGAAAAAAATGTGTTGAATTTATGGCTATGGGGAAGTTTCACAGGACTGTCATGTTGAAGCTTCATCTAGGCTGTAGATCCTACAGGAAGGGAATGAGGCCACATGAGAGTTTAGTGCCTGTGTGCTAGAAGAGGTTTGCAGAATTCCTAGATCTGGAGCAAGGCATTGTGCACTTCCTACTTCCCTGCAACAGCAGTGGGTATTGTTAAACCCAGCACTTTTCCCTAGGCCCCACCTTGTACTTCATGTTTCAAACCAAGGTGATGAGTTTTTGTGGCCAGAAACTTCCTCGCAGATCCGTTCAAAATTACATAGCTCTATTTTGGAGTACAATAATAGTTTCTTTCTGAGATATTAAAAGATATTGCCCATTTTTAAAACAAATTACCTACAACATGAGTTCCCAAATTGCCAGGTGTAATAAGCTCTTCCAAATCTGGCCATGGTGAAACACACCAGTAATACAAGCTCTTGGGAAGTTGCAACAGGAGATCATCCTATTGAGGTTACATAATAAGACTTTCAGACTAATTAATACCTATGATGTTGTAGACCCAGAGTGTCCATCCACTCAAGATCTGTAAGGTCACCATTACTATCTGATTCATGTAATGACTCCTTTTGAGGTCTATTGGGTCACCTTTGCCATCTGATGGACTTCATGACTCCAAGGCTGCAGTGAACTTACTCATCCTTAAAAATAACAAAAACAACCAGAAAAACAAACAACAACAAAAAACTATTTCCTATGTTACTCTGTAAAATAGATGGCAAAGTTACAAAAATACACAGGGAGGCACTGACTCTGTCCATGAGGAGTGCGGAGAACTAGGTGGTAGTGTTGGGGGCCAGATCTTTTGACATTGCTTCAGGATTTCACCTTTAGGTTGAGAACTATCTGGCTGAAGCTAGCTTTTTCATTCAAAGACTTACTGCTCATCATGTGGCTCAGTTGCGAGAGTGTTAAATTTTAAGAATTAGGATCTGAAATCATTTCGCAGCAGTGATGAAAATTGATGTGTTGCTGTTTGCCTATAATCCAGCATTGGGGAGCTAGAAGCAGTAGAATAATGTCAGGATCTTCCTTTCTTACCTAGGGTATGTGTGCTAGCCTATGTTGCAAAAGGCTCTCTTTTGGTATAATATAAACAGTACAAGTTTGTTTCAAGACTGATTTCCATCCCCTAATAATATTTCCCTGGACTGCAGTCATGTCACCATCCAAAACAACATGGTGACGATCACGGATTTGTGATAACAAAATCCCATAGACCCACCTGAGTGGGAGCCTGTATGTATGTTTGTTTATGTTTGTGTGTGTGTATGTGTGTGTGTGAATGTGCGTGTGTGTGTGTGTGTGTGTTTGTATTTTGTGTATATGTGACTGAATGTAGGGTGGTGTGTATCTGTGTATATAAGTTAAACTGTGTCATTTATGTTACATCTCTGTTAAGGATTTAAATGGTATTGTATGTATGTAAGGCACAGTGTGCTCATTCACAGAGCCCAGATGAACTTAGTTTTTCATTTCTGTTTTTTCAATTTGGAAAAGCTTTAATAAAACACTGAAGATTGTGACACATAAATCCCTCTTGTGGACAGAACCTGAGTCTAGATGTGAGATTATAGAAATTTATTTTATTTCAATATGAGGTTGCTATGTTTCTGACATGTCAGTAAAATATTTCTTTAATAATGCACAAAACGAGAAATGTGATACTTACAGCAATATGGACAAAGACCTCAGCTCAATCATGAGCATTACAAAAGAAAAATAATTTACACTGTGTTTTAATTTATGACATTTGATATATTCATGGCTGCACTTTGAGGGGAATGGTTATAGCTCTTTTGAATAAGGAGGGGAAAAATTGATCAAAGATTGCATTCTACTTCAAATACAATTCTAAATTGTGAATGTAATTTTCTGTTTTTTGTTTCAGCCTCTTGTATTTGTAATGAGACCTGACGCTAGAGACCCTTTGACTAACGACATTCCCTGAATAAAGCAGATTGTATGGGTATTTAATATGAAAGAGGGATGTGTATAACTTGAGAAAGAAAATTACAAAATTCAAGTTTTTAAAAAAACATCTGATATTAGGAATCATTTACAGATTATATAAACTGTAAAAAAATGAACAAGACAAGGTTTACCTACTTTATGTCAACAAAGTATAATAGTACATCTAAGAACATGTTGGGATTTCAAATTTAATAATCATTCTTTTCATTGCATTGTAGAAACTCAATGTTAGAAAGGATTTGAACATGACTGGTGGCCCCTGCTTACCTTGAATACCACAGGGAAACCTTTTCAAGATGACAAGCTTCCTGGTAAACATTTTATTCTTAAAACCATCATTATCCTATATGTCTCTGATAAGGAAGCAAAATTTATTCCCATTACCAAAATATACAATCTTCTGGACCAATTTAGATTTTTCTGTACAAATATTCAGCAATACATCATTTCTCCTCATGAAACCTTACAGTAAATCTACAGTTAGATTATTGATTTACAAATTGTTGCTGTATTTGGCTAGCTTGCATTATGCATATAAAATTGTTTACATTTCATTTTCCTTTCATTTAAATTGTAATTATTCTACTATTGGGAAATGCTATAACAATTCAGATTCAATAACTTACTCTGTTTAAGGTTTATTTCTTCTTACAAACAATTTGTAAAATTGAAGATCATTCAATTAGTAGTAGTAAATTAACAAATTACTAAGGGAATAGCAGTATTTAGTGAATGCATGATTTCTTCTAATGAGATGATAATTGTCAAGATATTTTTGGTTCAACTCTAAACTTTTGTTTGAATTTTTATGCATGTGTGGGTTGGAAAGACTGATTGCATATCCAGTACTGAGGAAGCCAAGTAATGGGGAAAGGAAAAGTTTTAGTTGTTGATAATGCCAGTTGACACAGCTTGTAATACACTAAGTCATACTTATAGATCTTCAGACAGCATCAATTAGTAGGAACAAATTAATTACAATTAACTAATAGGAACAAATGAAGAAAGATACTTTCAAGATTGCTGAGCAACAAAGCTCATTCTCAGTATTTAGACACTACAAGTTCAGCAAGTTTAATTATCCTGTCTGCAGCTACGTCTTCATATGTAAGTATGGAATAATCTCTGGGTGATTAGATGTTATAACAGAAGATAATACATCATATAATTTACTATAGTCAGTCTTCAGTATTCCCAAGGTCCATATCTTCATACACTTTTTTGTTCTGGGCTCATTGTTTCACAGTTCTGCACTAATGTGAAGACAAAAACATTATAGAGTTCCTTGTAAGAGACTATGAACAGGAAGCAGATATCTCTGGACTGAGCAATAGGTGTGGGATACATGATGAACTTCAGTCTGTGTCTCCATCAGATCTGTCCATGCTCATTCTTCTCTGCAGACTGGTGAAATCTCAGCTTTACATTAGTTCAAGTAATGTTCTGATTATCTACCTTTCCAAATTTGTACTGCTTAAGTAATAATACTAACCCAAGTTGTAGGCATTGTAACAGCTATGCAGTGAAAATGACATTATGCTTTCACATTAGGTTTGAGTATTTCTCAAATTACTCTAAGAAGATGTGAATGGTAGTTGTTCTATTTTACAGAGGCAAGAATGAGGTTAACCATTGAAGGTCTGGAAACCTGTTTTGAAGGTATTGACTAAGTACTAAAATCCAAGTAACTTTAATTATGCAATTCTGTTATTCTAAGTAGTCAAACTCTAGTTTTGTATTAAGAGGTTACTTGTTCTCATTATATTATATTCAGAAATATTCATTACCAACACTCAGAAAGAGAGAACATGAGCAAGGTTAATGCAGAAAAACTCATTAACCATTTTCTGGAGTTATCTCAGTAGTTAATTCACTTGTTTCTCAAGTAGAGGACCTGGATTCAAGTAACAACACCCAAATGGCAGCTTACAACTATCAATAAACCCAGGACCATTAAATCCCACAACTTTTCTGGCCTCTAAGGGAAATGTACATTCTCACATGTATAAGAATAATAGCCTTTAGGATAATAATCATTCAAGTATCATGCAAGTATGGTGTTTACTTTATTTAATTCATTTACATAATAAGATTATGTAATATTTGCAAGAAACTATATTTATTAGAATTTTTTCAGAAAAAATATGACGAGTTACTAGAAATACCTGTGGTTTTCTTGTCTGTAGTAAGATTTTTCTTTGTTTTAGGTGATATAGAGTGTTACCATGAAACTCTGCTTCTGCTTTTATCAGCTATGGGGTGAAGGCTTTATGATGGTATTTCAAGTAGTCATCAATCTCATTATAGGTGAAAGGCATTTAAGGCAGCCTCCCCGCTATTGCTTAGATTCTTAGTTGTGGAGCCTTGAAGATCTTGCCAGTTTCAGATTTCTCTTTAAAACTATAATGGCTCTCTCTATTCAGGCACTTCCTTTCTTGCCCTCCTTCTCTGTTCTCCTGAATCAATCTTCCTGATCCCTCATGTACTACTTCCCCCTCCCCTTCTCTTCTCCTCTCTATCCTCGCTCTTTCGTTCTCTGACTGTGCTCCCAATTTGCTCAGAAGATCCTGTCCCTTTACCCTTCTCTGGGGGATCCATGTATGTCTGTCTTAGAGTCCTCCTTGTTTCCTAACTTCTCTTTACTCTATGTCTAATATTCACTTATGAGTGAGTACATACCAAGTTACAAAATTAAGAAAAAAATCCCAAGAAGCCACATGGTCTCACTATGTAGCTCTTTCTGGTCTGGATCTCACTAGACCGAGTAGGCTAGCCTCAAACTCACAAAGGTCCACAGCCGCTGTTTCCCAAGTCGTTAAATTTTAAGCATACATATTAACATCTCTCCAAAGAAAATCAGCATTCACTTAGGCAGAAATGAATACATATATAGAGAAATTGAAAGTAGTAATACACAGCAAAATACTGAAAGGAGTTCATTTTCTATTCCTTACAGCATATAAAATATAGAAGACACACAACTTGATAGGTGTGCAATGCAGTCGTATAAAGATAAATGTGTGGATATAGTTTTGGGTGGAAACCTGGCAGCGTCCTTCCCTCAAAAGTGAAAGAGAACCCTGCCTTTTTCTGACAATTTCATTCCAAAGTAACAACTGCATGCTCAAAATAATATTTCAATAAATGAGCATTCCAGAGTTTTAAAAGTTTTTTAAAACTCAAACTTATATATCCCAAAATGTGAGAATAGTCAAATAATGGCTCAATGAATCTGTTCAATTAAATACACTGCAAATTAAAAGTTAACTGGGAGCCAAAGGGGAATATTTCCTGCTACACCAAGGGACCTCACATTCCCATCAGAGACCAAACAGGAGTCCTAATATGCTAGGTCATTATCATTGTGTATCTCTCAACCTCTGGCAGGAGAATGAAGACTGCACAAATTCCTTTGTGGATTAAAACTTTTCATTATATACCAACACACACTATAGCACTCTTGATTATATACTAAGGGCTGGCAGTGACTAGATATCCATCAGAGGGTGAGTTAATCAACTATTGTATTGCAACACATAAGTATTATTTGTCCTCCACAGGGAAATAGTGTGGACATGTGCTAACATGGGCAGACCTATAAGGACGATGGTAAAAGAATATCTTCTATTTGTAAGTTTTCCTATTACATTCATTGGAGTTACTGAGATCCAATTCTTTGGTCTGGAAGGTAGAGTCTAGGAAGTGGAGGAAGAGAAGGATAATGACAAGCTGCTTTCTGAAATCTTCCCTTAATGTTCATCATCTCCCACAGAAGTGTCAAATTCCTGATGTATAATCAGCTCTACCCTCACACGGCATCGTGCAATCCCCATGGAGGATCTGAAAACTGAATGGACCCATCATGCTGATTTTAGGGTCATAAAAGAGACCTCACTGGACCCATCTCACTGACTTTAGGCTCTAGCTCATTATCATTTCAAGCTATGGACCTCAGTGATCCAGCCAACACCTGGCTCACTTCTCATTGAGAGCAACACCTGGCCCTCTCCACATAGTATCACTGCATTGTGGTCAACAGACAGAAATGAAATCACTGTCAGTTAACATGAAGCCTGGATTTCCAGGAAGTTCTGGGCACCAAAAATTAATTTCAAAGTCAACCAGCCAAATCACTATAGCAACAGGCGTCATACTTCATTCACTCTCTTCCTATATAATTGCATTGCTTTCATTCCTCTGCGAGGTTCCCTTGTTGTCACAGTCAGAACCGCCATACACACCAAGTCTTGGAAACAGTCCATTTAGTTTCATGGTCCGTCCTTACAACATTAATACTGCAACATCCAGAGCTTCTAAATTTCTGGGCCTTTAATATTTTCAAGGAACCCAGACAGGCCTCAAACTCGCCATGTGTCTGAGGAGAGACCAAGGTTTCTGGTCCTGTAGTGTCCACCTCCCAAGTGCTTGGATCATAATATGGCCAGTTTGGTAAGACATTGAGGAAGGAAACACACATTTTATACCTGCCAGGCAAGCACCAACTAAGGTACTTCTCACCTATAATGAATTTAAAAAATAGAGTGACTCTTGATTAATTTTGGAAATTCCTTTCTTTCACCAAATTTAAAGTTGCAAAAGAGAGAAGTTTAATTTTTTCTACATTTATGATGAGGCAAGGTCTCTCTGTGTAACCCTATTGGGCAAGAAATTCCTATGTAGACTAGGGTGTCCACAAACTCAGAGAGAACTGTCTGCATCTTGAGTACTGAGACTAAAGGCGTGTGACACGGTGCCCAGCGTACTACAATTCCTTTGGTGGGGGAAAGGAGCATACATGTGCTACAGTGCACATGTGATGGTCACAACAATTTGTGGGAGTCTTGTTTCTTCTTCTACCAACTGGATTAGGCAAATCTCGTTTGAAGTGATCCCCAAAGCACTTAAGGATAAAACATTGTACTGGATGCTTAACACACTAATGTGGGAAAATCTCATAATTTCGTCATTTTTTTTCATGTAGCCATTTGAATGTTATGCAAAGGGAAAAAAACACTATTTTATGAACCATCTGAATGGAGGGAGGACCAAAGAAATACTATCTTGTGGCAATGTTAGTGATCTGTCAATTTTTGTATACAAGTGGGCCAAAAGAAGAACACCATTCTTTTAGAGGTTATCTGGGCTCAGAATACATCCATGTCTCTTTCATTAGGATGTCCACACTTGTTTTCCAATTCAGCTAACACATAGGATAGTAGGGATTTTTCTCCTCCTCTGCAATCTGAAGCTCCTGGGTTTCCTTATCAAAATCAGTAATTCAGTCTGGAAAATTATACGAACATGACAGCTCCCATTAATTCACTCTTCTAAGCTATGAAAATTTCTTATTTATATGTGAGCCTGCATGAGTTTATGTGCAGCACATGTGGACAGGTAGGTGTGGAGATCAGATGAGGTCATTGAATCCTCTGTAACTAGGGTTACAGCAATTATGAGCTGCCCTGTTGGGTCCTGGGAACTGAATTTGAGTCCTTGGTAAGAACAGCAAATACTTCCTGTACTCCACAAAATTTAAAAATTCAAAGGAAATGGACAAATTTCTGTAGAGCTGTCACCAAAATTAAATGAAGAACAGATAAGCAACTTAAATTGGACCTATAATCCCAAGTGAAAGAGAAGCAGTCATCAAACCACTCCCCACCAAATATATATAAATATAAATATACAAATATTTATATTTATATTTATATATATGCCCAGGGCCTCATGGCTTCAGTGCAGAATTCTACCAGAAATTCCAAGAAGAGCTAATACCAATACTCCTCAAATTGTTCCACACAATGAGAAGGTTCATTACCAAACTCTTTTTAGGAGGCCACAATTACCTTGGTAGCCAAGCCATACAAAGACACAACTAAGAAAGGGAACTACAGACCAATATCCCTCATGAACATTCATGCAAAAATACTCAATAAAATATTGGCAAATTCCATTGGTAATGCAGAGGTACCCAGTCTTGTGCCCTGAGTAACTACAGAGTTGTTGGCCTACCTAGTAGGCTATTTTGGGACTCTCCTAACCCCTGAGACACTACCATTAATGGAGCACCAGCAGGTTCTCAGCCTTTCAGCTAGGACTCAGCTGTGGATGCTATTTAAATGTAATCTGTCTTAATATATTATGCCTTATTATGTATATGTTATTAATAAATTCACTCTATTGGAAAAACTACTACCACATTGACTCCAAGAGAAATCATCCACCATGATTAAGTGGGCTTCATCCCTAGGATGCAGGGATTGTTCAACAATGGAAAATCTACCAATGTGATCCACCATATACACAAACTGAAAAAGAAACACCACATGATCATCTCACTAGATGCTGAAAAAGCCTTTGACAAAATCCAATACCCTTTCATGGTAAAGGTCATGGAGACATCAGAGATAACAGGAACACCCATAAGCATAATAAAGGCAATATAAAGTAAACCAACTGCCAACATCAAACTGAATGGAAAGAAGCTTAAAGTGGTTCCTCTAAAATCAGGAACAAGACAAGGCTGCCCTCTCTCTCAATATCTCTTCAATATTGTACTTGAAGTTCTTACTAAAGATATAACACAAGAAAGGGAGATCAAAGGGATCAAAATTGGAAAGGAAGAAGTCAAACCGTCACTATTTACAGATAATATGATAGTTTACATAAGCGACCGAAAACTCTACTAGGAAACTCCTATAGTCTGATAAACTCAGGAAAACAAACAGGATACCAGATAAACTAAAAAAAAATCAGTATCCCTACAATATACAGACAAAAAAAGGCCTGGAAAAGAAATCACAGAAACATCATACTTTACAAGAGCTACAAACCACATAAAGTATCTTTGGGTAAAGCTTATTAAACAAGTAAAAGACCTATGTAGTAAGAATTCTGTGTCTACAAAGAAAGAAATTAAAGAAGATACCAGAAAACTGAAATATCACCCATGCTCTTGGATAGGCATAATAAACCTTGTAAAAATGGCAACCTTACCAAAAGCAATCCACAGATTCAATTCAATCCCCATCAATATCACAGCACAATTCTTCACTGTCCTTGAAAGGATAATAAACAACTATATATGGAAAAACAAAAGACCCAGGACAGCCAATACAACCAAGTACAATAAAGGAAGTTTAGGAGGCATCATCATCCCAATATCAAGCACTATTAGTCCTGAAAACAGCTTGGTATTGGCACAAAAATGGACAGGTAGACCAATGGAATCAAATCGAAAATTGTGATATTAACTCACACACCTAGGAACACCTGATTTTGATAAACAGTTATGTGAATACAATGGAAGGAAGATAGCATCTTCAACAATGGTGCTCGCACACTTGGATGATGGTGTGTAGAAAACTAGACTATCTCCATACACAAAATTCAAGTCCAAATGGATCAAAAACCTCAACATAGATCCAGCCATACTGAACCTCTTAGAAGAGAAAGTGGGAGCTACCCTTGAACAAATTGGTACAGGAGATTGTGTCCTGAACCTAACACCAATAGCACAGACAATGAGACTGATGATTAATAAATGGGACCCCCTCAAACTGAGAAGCTTCTGTAAGGCAAAGGGCACTGGTGAAAGACCAAATTTCAGCCCACAGTTTGGGAACAGATCTGCATCAACCCCACATCTGACAGAAGGCTGATTTCCAAAATATACAAAGAGCTCAAGTAACCAGTCACCAAAGCACCAAATAATCTACTTAAAAAATGGGGTACAAACTCAAGAGAGTATTGTCAATAGAGGGAATCAAAAAGGCTGAAAGACACTTAGGAAAGTGGTCAACAAGTTTAGGTATCAGAAAAATGCAAATCAACACAACTCTGAGATACCATCTTACCCCTGCCAGAATGGCTAAAATTAGAAACACCAATGGCACCTTATGCTGGAGAGGATGTGGAGAAAGAGGAACACTCCTCCATTGCTGGTGGAAGTGCAAGCTTGTACAGCAGTTTTGGAGATCAGTATGGTGGTTCCTCAGGAATATGGGAATCAGTCTACTGCAGGACCTGGCAACTCAGTTCTTAGGTATATACCCAAATGATCCATATTCATGGAAAAAGGACATCTGTTCACCTATGTTCATAGCAGCATTATTTGTAATAGTAATATCCTGTAAACAACCTAGATGCCCCTCAACTGAAGAATGGATAAAGATGATGTGGCACATTTAAACAATTAAATACTACTCAGGGAAAAGAAAATAAAGGAATCTTGAAATTCCCAGGCAAATGGAAGGAAGTTGAAGAAACCATCACAAGTGAGGTAACCCAGTCTTACAAGGAGGAATATGGTATGTACTCACTCATATATGCATTTTAGAGATATAGCAAAGTATCACTAGCCTATAATTCATATCACTAGAGAAACTAGGGTACAAGTAGGTCCCTCAAAGAAGGGAAAAGTAACAAGACCTCCTGATGAGAGTGGGAGTGGGGGGCAGTGATTGGAGAGGGAGCTAGGGGAAAGAGAATGGGAGGAGATGAAAGCAAGTGGGACTAGAAAGATTGAGTCAGAGGAAGAATAGAGAAGAGAGAGAGGAATAGAGAGAGAGAGAGAGAGAGAGAGCATAAAAGAGTTTAAAAAATATTCAGGCTCATTGTAGTTGCTTATTAATATAACCATTGCTAACTGCTATGTTTTCCCCATGGAGTTTTAATTTCTTTCTGCACATTAATCTCCCACCTTTCGTCAACCTCAAGTACACAACTATAACTAGGTTGACACACACAAGAGATTCTCTATGTGGCAGTTGGGCTATTTGATATCATCACACAACAGCTTTCCACAAGCCTCTTCTAGATTATTGTTGCAAACCTGGAGGCTTCTCAGGTTTTGTTTGCTGCTGAGAATAGCCAGTGGTGATGAGACAATGTCACAAACAGCAAGAGAAAATTCTCAATAGAGTGGTTAATCCCTGACCCGTAGAGGAAGTTTTACATAAAACTCAATGATGCCTATAACTGCAAACAGCACAGAGACCTTCAGATAACATCATCTTCTCAATGGTCCAGGAGAACAAGGAAGTAAACCAGGTAAATTAACATAGTAACAATGGTGGGGCAGATCGAATACAACAGGACTAGAGAAATGGCTCAGAAATTTAGAGCACATTGCTCTGTCAGAAGACCCATGTTTGGTTGCCTGAACCCATGTAAGGCATCTCACCTGTCACTCAAGTTGTGGGCATCTGATCAGTCTCCCAGACTCCTCAGGTACTTGCATGCCTATGGTACACATACATACACTCAGAAGTACACACACATACATGAGGGAAATAAATCATTTTAAATGTTGGAACAAGGGACTGGAGAGAAGGCTCAGATGATAATAGTATGGCTGCTATTCTAGAGGCTCTGAGTTCAATTCCTAGCAATCACTTGGTGGTGCACAACCATCTATAATCGGATCTTGTGCCCTCTTCTGGCATGTAGGCAGATATGCTAGCAGAACACTGTAAAATAAACAAATAAATCTTGAAAACAGTAAAAGTTGAAAAAATATTAAATGATATTTGGACTTCTGGTGCTTTGTTGTGAGCATCCTGTGGCCAGGGGACTGAGCACTGGGTAATCTGTCCCTGTGGGCCAGCCAATCCAGAGACTACTGATGTCATAGCGCTAGTCCCACCTCCACCCAAGAGAGTAGGTAAGCATGGGCCTGTTACTTGTCCACCCTCCAGTGACCTGCTTAGAGCCACCTGAGTCCTGGGGAGTACCTACAGGGAAACACAGGTCATCCACTGTCTGCTGACAATCAAGAGGCCAGTACAGTGTCCACCCACAGGAAGAGGAAAGCCATCGGAGTATAGGACCTGCTTGCACCCAACAGAAGAGAACCTTGGACTTATACCCACCAGGAGAGGGAGAGACCTCACAGGCACACACTGGAAGAAGGGATGAGAAGACAACAAGAAAATAACACATTCAACTATAGAAAGATCAATAGGATGCCACCAGAGTCTAGGGACTCTGAACCAGCAACCAGAATATCCCAACACAGATGAAGCAAAAGAGAACGACCCTAAAAACAACTTTATAAAGATAGCAAAGACCTTCAAACAGGAAATGAGAAAATCCCTTAAAGGAAACAAAAATAAACCAAAAACTGCAAGAAATAAAACAAGGAAAGCCGAGAGAGAGAGAGAGAGAGAGAGAGAGAGAGAGAGAGAGTGAGAGAGTGAGATGGAGAGAGACCAAACAAGTTAAAGAAACAATTCAAACAATGCAAAGCAAGAACGATGAAATAGATACAATAAAACAAAACAAAAAAACAAGAACAAACACAGAAAAAAAGCAGTGTGAAGGAATGTTAGAAATAGAAAAGCTCGTAAATGATCAGGAACTACAGACGCATGCACAACAAACTGATTAGAAGAGATGGGAGAGAGAATATTAGGCATTGAGGATACACTAGAGGGAAGAGATTCAATGACAGAAGAAAATTTTAAAACCAACAAATTCCTAACACAAAATATCCAGGAAATACTGAACACTGTGAAAAGGTCAAACCTAACAGTAATAGGTATAGAAGACACCCGATGAAAGGTGTAGAAAACATAGTCAACAAAATCATAGAAAATTTACCAACATACCAATGAAAGTACAAGAAGCATACAAAATACCAAATAGAATGAACCACACAAACAAAAAGTCCCCTTGCCAAATAATAATCAAAACATTAAACATACAGAACAAAGAAAGAATATTAATAGTGGCAAATGAAAAAGGCCAAGTAACATATAGAAGCAAAACTATTAAAATTACACCTCACTTATTAAGGAAAACACTGAGAACCAAAAGGTCTTAGAAAGATATTCTACCAACCCAAAGAGACCACAGATGCCAACCAAGATTACTATACCCAGCAATGCTTCCAATCACTATAGATGGAGAAAACAAGATATTCCATGACAAAACCAGATTTAAACAATACATATGCACTAATCCAGCCCTGTAGGGAATTCTGGAAGGAAAACTCCAACCCAAAGTAGTTAACTACACTCATAAAATCTTAGGCAAAAGATATTCCCACTTAACCAACAGCCAAAAGAAAGCAGGGGAGGAAATCCATACACAGTACCACCACCAAAAACAAATGTAACACAAACAAAAAGTAACAAGCAGAGGCCATTATTATCCCTCAATGTTAATGGTCTTTTCTAGCCTATAAAAAGACACACGCTAACAGAATGGATACGAAGGCAGAATCCATCCTTCTGCTGCATATAAGAAATATACCTCAACTTCAAAGACAGAATTTACCTCAGAGTACACGGTTAGGAACAGGGTTTTTAGTCAAGTGGAATCAAGAAACAAGCTGATATAGCAATCCTAATATTGAACAGATTAGAATTCAAACAGTATCAATCAAAAGAAAGTCATTTCATATTCATGACAGGAAAAACATCAAGATGTAGTCTCAATTCTGAACATCTATGCCCCATATAGAAGGCCATCCACATTCATAAAAGAAACTTTACTAAATCTCAAATCACACATACAAGCTCACACACTTATAGTAGGAGGCCTCAAACCCCACTAGCACAACGAGACAGAACCACTAGACACAAAATTAACAAAGAAAATAACGGATTAACAGGATTTATGGCCCAATTGGGTTAAACAGACACCTACAGGATATTCCATCCAAACACAAAAGGAAACACATTCTTCTCATCCACACATGTAACCTTCTCTAGAATTGACCACTTACTCACAACATAGCGACTTTCAATAGATACCAAAAAATAAATAAATAAATAAATAAATAGAATAAGCCCCTCTATCTTACCAGACCACAATAATTTAAAGTTAGAATTCAACAACAAGAACAATATAGAAACCTTACAAACTCAAAGAAATTGAACAATATGTAATTGTATCATTCCTGGGACAAGGAAGAAATAAAAAGATATTAAAGAATTCCTAGAGGTTCTGAGCACACTAGACATGCCTATCCATGCAGGACCGCCCAGAATTCCCACCTATCTGGCGTCTGACTCCTCAGTGCTAGACCTTTACTGGAGTTCTGGGCCCCTTCCAGAGATCCGCCTGTTCCCTCAGGGACATCCTGAGTCCCTGAGGGATGGATTCTTGACCATCATCGCTGTGCCTCTGCTAAAGAGCCCTCAGTTGGAGAGTGCCAGGCTCCAGCTAGATCAGCCTATAGGCACAGCAACATCCTTAGTCCCAGCCTGAACGGATCTTTGACCCCCTTGCCAGGCCTCTGCTAGAGGTGAGTCTCGGACCAATTCGGGTTGAACCCTCACCACACCTTTCCCTGGGAACACTCTGGATTGATGACAGATCTCACTCCCCCTGGGTCCTGTCCCCAGAGAGAACACTTCTGGTTCTCTGATATACAGCCACACATCTCCACCAAGAGCCTGCCCTCCCCCTACCCTGTGCCCTAACCTGCCCACTGACCCACTTCTCTGGTTGAGCACTGGGACAGAGGTTAGAGCCACCAATCCTGCCACCTTTGTGATCTTCCAGGAGCTGCTCTGAGCACACTAGACCTGCCTATCTATGCGGGCCAACCTGGAATCCCCACCTGCCTGGCATCTGACCCCCACTACTGGTCCTCTACTGGAGTTACGGGCCCCTCCCAGAGATCTTCCTATCCCCTCAGGGACAGGCTGAGTCCATGCATGCTGGATCCTTGACACCCAGCTTTGGGCATCTGCTAAAGAGGCCACAGCTGGAGAGTGCCAGGCTCCAGCTAGATCCACCAAGAGGCAGTGGAACACCCTGAGTCCCAGCCTGTGGGATATTTGACCCCCATGGCTGGTCCTCTGCTGGAGCCTAAACTTTGACACTCATTGCTGGGCTCCTGTCTGAGGAGAGACCAACTAGAGAGCTTGGTCCACCCAGAGCTACAGACGCCAAACTTCTGACACACCTAAACACACTGGGGGAGTACCATACAGTGAGAGAGAGAGAGAGAAAGAGAGAGAGAGAGAGAGAGAGAGAGACTCCACCAGCACCTACTGTAAGAAGGGATGAGAAGGAGGCAATACAAGAAAACATCTAACAATAGAAAGACAAGCATAACACCACCAGAATCTAGGGACTCAACACCAACTAGACATGAACACTGCAAAGCAAATGAAGTAGAAGAGAACCACTTTAAAAAATATCATCATAAAAATGACAGAGGCCCTGAATCATTGATCCTTACTTTCCCTCAACATTAATGGTCTTAATTTGTCTATGAAAATACACAAGCTAACAAAATGGATATGGATGAAACAATCTATCCTTCTGCTGCATACACGGAACACATCTAAGCTTCAAAGATAGACATTACATTAATGTAATGGGCAGGGAAAAGATCTTCCAATCAAACGTACCCAAGAAGCAAGAATATATGGGTATCCCAATAAATAACAAGTTAGATTTCAATCAAAAATTAATCAAAAGAGATGAAGACGGTCTTTTTTCTATTTATCAAAGGAGAAATCCATCAGCACAAAGTATCACTTCTGAATATCTATGCCCCAAAAAGAAAGGAACCCAAATTCATAAATGAAAAACTACTAAAAATCCAAGCTCATATAAAACCTCACACACTCATAGTGGGACACTTCAACACTCCACTCTCACCGATAGACAGGACCACCAGTCTGAAACGTAACAAAGAAACAAAAGAACTAACAGAACGTATGTCTCAATTGGGTTTAACAGACATCTATAGATTCCATCCAAACACAAAGTAATATACCTTCTTCTCTGCTCCACATGGAACCTTCTCTAAAATCAACCACATACTAGGTGACATAACGAGCCTCAACAGATACAAAAATAAATTTTGGAATAGTCCCCTGTGTCTTATAAGACCACCATGCTTTAAAGTTGGAATTCAAGAACACAAATCACAGAAACCTTACAAACTCATGGAAACTGAACAATGTACAATTACACCGTACCTGGATCAAAGAAGAAATAAAGAAAGAAATTGAGGACTTTCTGAAATTCAGTGAATGAGGGCACAACATACCCAAACGTATGGACACCTCAAAAGCAGTGTTACAAGGGAAGTTCATTGTGCTAAGTGACCATATGAAGAAAATTGAGCATAACCACATTAGAGAATTAACAGCACAACTGTAAGCCTTAGAACAAAAAGAAACAAACTCACCCCGAAGGAGTAGACACCAGGATATAATCAATTTGAATGCTGAAATAAATAAAGTAGAAACCAAGAATACAATACAAAAATCAATACAACAAAAAGTTGGCGTTTCGAGAAAATCAACAAGATATACAAACTCCTATACAAACTCCTATACAAACTAAAAATGCAAATTAACAAAATCAGAAATGAAAATGGGGACATAACAACGGACACAGAGGATATCCACACAATTTTCAGGTCATACCCTGAAAACTTGTACTCCACAAAATTTGAAAATTCAAAGGAAATGGACAAATTTCTGGATAGTTATCACGTATCAAAATTAAACCAAGAACAGAAAAATAACTGAAAAAGACCTGTAATCCATAATGAAATGAAAGCAATAAAAGCAGTCATCTAAACCCTTAAAAAAAAAAAACACCCAGGACCAGATGACTTTCAGTGCCAAACTGTAACGAGTACGGTTTTTCCGCCTGCCACCGCCTGGTCTTTTACTGCCGCCGCGCCAGCCCCAAATAATACACAGAGACTCTGTATTTGATACAATGCTGTTGGCCCTGTTACTTGTTTCTTATCGGCTAGCTCTGCCTTAATTATTAACCCATTTCTGCTGATCTATGTATTTCTCTTACCGGGGAGCCGGTGGCATACTGCTTTCTTCAGACTCTCCATCTTGACTCCTCCCTACTCCTATTTCTTCCTTGTCTCCTAGTCCCTCCTATCTTCCTTTCCTATTGGCCAACAGTGCTTTATTATTAACCAGTATGAGAAACATATACAAAATGACATCTCCCATCATCTCCTCTTTTCTGTCTAAATAAAAAGAAGGGTTTTAACCTTAACATAGCAAAATATATCACATAACAGTTATCAAATAAGAATCACAGTTAACACTATTTAGTCCATTAACATTTAGCAAGATTTGAAGAAAATATTCCATCATCTATCATATCTTTGTGTGTCTAAAGTCTAAGTAACTTATCTTTAATACTAAGGAAAACTTTAACCATAACTCTCTGTCTTCAAGTCCCTCAAAGACCACAGAAGGATAGTATAAACTCTAGAAATGACAGAGACAATTCACTGCCTGGTCACCCAAAGTTCTTTTGTAATCTTCCATCTTCAGCCCATAGGCCATAGTGTGTCTGGCAGACTCTTCAGCAATGCAGGAAACTTTAAACTGTCTTCTTGTATTGACAGTTTATCAGTCACTTTTCTCTGTGTCCTGCATACTGTCTCGCAGACTCTTCCATGAAGCAGGAACTCTGTAGCAATGTCCATCGTGAATCAGCAGTCACTTTTCTGTGGGTCCTGCATGTCCAGTTTATACAGCATAAAGTCAAACAGTCCAGACAAGAGCAGTATCTTGTCCAAATGGCTAGTCTTGCCATATTGGAAGCAAACTTCATAATGCATTTCTTTGATGTCCATCTTCCTTTCTGGTGCAGGTGGTATTGCCAAAAGCAATTATGTCTCACTGTCACGAAAACCCTAAACCACTTTAAATGCCATATTCTGTAGGTCTTTGAAAGGTTTGAAGAATGCCTACTTATCTCAAATACATCTCTGTGTATCTTGAAAACCTAACTAACTTAATTCTAAGTTTTGACTATCATAGGTAATTATCTATAATCTGCAGTACATTATACAATATTTTTCTGAATGAACTATATAAACACAATACCTAAACAAAAGGAGAAATATATACATCACAAAATAGACCTTAAATTGTATCAATAAATGAAAATCCATTCCAAAACAAAGTATTCATATCTATACCATAATTCCCTTTTTACCTTTAAAAAGAATTGGCTGTGATCATTAACCATTTATAACCAAATCCATTTAAATGAAAACAAACATTTATAAACAATATTTGGGAATTTGGGCTTCGTTCTTTCCAAACTACTTCCTGCTTACAGGGGGCGCTGTCATGGGGGATCCTGAGAAGATGGCAGTAGTCTGAATGGCTGCCTTGTTCAAGCTGTTTTGAATGTTGGATCATCAGGAACTCTGTTTCAGGGGGTCTGGCTTGCTCAAACCACATTAGTCTGCAAGGAATCCACAGCTTTTCATTTTCTGTGGAAACAAAAATAGAAATCCTTTTCCCCAGTAACTTGTCCTTGAACTTAAATTTTTGAGTCAAAGCATTTTTAAAATATATAAATTGAATTAATCCAGCAGCATTTCCTTTATCAGTTGTTATTTTCTCAGCAGTCAAACAATGTAGAGACAACACAATAGCATACAGTAACCAGATTCTCTCTGAGCTTTTCATCTTTACGTGGCTTTATTATTACTCTGTTTCTTTTACTTTTACTTTTTTTTATTTTTTGACATAGGGTTTCACTGTGTAACTCTTATCTGTCCTGGAATTCACTCTGCATACCAGGTTTACTTTGCAAATCACAGAGATCTGCTTGCCTCTGTCTCCTGAGTGCTGGGATTAAAGGCGTGTGCTACAACACCCAGTTCCTCTTTGTCTCTTTAAAACCATTTTTTTTTCATGTCTACGTATATTTTAAAACACACTGTAAACCTTTAGAGGTTCTTCTTAATATGAATCTGTATTTACTGTAAATCTTTATTTTTTTCTGGCCACAAGTCTTTTATGTGGTAAACAACAACATTGCTAAAATGAAAGTCATAGCTGTGTCAGCCGCGGTTTACTAAAGATGGTGGCGGGTACTTTTACCGCCAGCACGGAAAGCTGTGCTCACCGCCTTGGTCTGCACTGCCACCCAGAAAGCATGCTGCCGGCTTGGAGATGTGGTCACTGACATTGCCATCTCTCATACACACCAATAAATTGTTAGCAGAGTTATTTAAAAGCTGTGCAGTTTTTTTTTTTTTTTTTTGCCGCTTATGCTGAGTCAGGAATCCTCTTAAAAGAGCCACGCGAATATCTGCTTGTCTCTAGCAAAGCAGAGTTCAACTGAGAAAAAAGCTGCTACCAAGAAACCTTGCTTGTCTCTGTTCTTTTTTTTCTAAAACCCTTTTTTAAGCTTTTGTTAAATTTTAAGTGGAAGTTCTTATTAACCACGTGGGCGCCATTTGTAACGAGTACGGTTTTTCCGCCTGCCACCGCCTGGTCTTTTACTGCCGCCGCGCCAGCCCCAAATAATACACAGAGACTCTGTATTTGATACAATGCTGTTGGCCCTGTTACTTGTTTCTTATCGGCTAGCTCTGCCTTAATTATTAACCCATTTCTGCTGATCTATGTATTTCTCTTACCGGGGAGCCGGTGGCATACTGCTTTCTTCAGACTCTCCATCTTGACTCCTCCCTACTCCTATTTCTTCCTTGTCTCCTAGTCCCTCCTATCTTCCTTTCCTATTGGCCAACAGTGCTTTATTATTAACCAGTATGAGAAACATATACAGAATGACATCTCCCATCACCGAACTCTTCCAGAAATTCAAGAAAAAGCTAATATAAATACTCCTCAAATTGTTCCACATAAAAGAAACAGAAGGTTAATTACCAAACTCTTTTTTATGGGGCAACAACCGACAATCAACTTTGAACCCAAGCAACACAAAGACACAACTAAGATGAAAACTAAGACCAATATCCCCCAAGAATATTGATGCAAAATACTCAATAAAATACTGGCAAACAGAATCCCATGATTTGACATAAAAAAAAAAAAATCAACCAATGTGATGCACCATATAAACAAACTGAAAAAGGAAAGCCACATGATCATCTCCCTAGATAGTAAAAATGCCTTTGACAAAACTCAGCACCCTTTCATGGTAAAGGTTTTGGAGAGATCAGGTATAAAAGGAACATACCTAAACATAATAAAAGCAACATAAAGTAAACCAACAGCCAACCTCAAACTGAATAGAGAGAAGCTTAAGGGGATTCCTCTGAAATCAGGAACAAGATATGGCTGCCCTCTGTCTCCATATCTCTTCAATATTGTACTTAAAGTTCTAGCTAAAGCTATAAGAGAACAAAAGGAGATCAAGGAGATATACATTGGAAAGGAAGAAGTCAAACTTTCTCTATTTGCAGATGATATAATAGTTTACATAAGCGACCCAAAAAAACTATACCAGGTAACTCCTACAGCTTATAACCATCTTCAGTAAACTAGGAGAATACAAGATATACTAAAAATATAAATACCCTACTTCATTCAGATGAAAAAAAGGCTAAGAAAGAAATCAGAAAAACATCTCACTTTACAATAGCCACAAACAACATAAAGTATCTTGGGATAATGCCTACCAAACACGTGAAAGACCTACATAATTAGAACTTTGTTGCTCTAAAAAAAGAAATTAAAGAAGATGCAAGAAAATGGAAAGATCTCTCATGCTCTTGGATAGGTAGGATAAACATACTAAAAATGGCAATCTTGCCAAAAGCAATCTACAGATTCAATGGAATCCCCATTAAAATCCCACCACAATTCTTCACAAACCTTGAAAATATATATATATATATATATATATATATATATATATATATATATGACCCAGAATAGCCAAAACAACCTTGTACAATAAAAGACCTTCAGGAGGCATTACCATCGCCAACTTTAAGCTCTACTACAGAGCTAAAGTCCTAAAAATAGCCTGGTATTGGCACAAAAATAGACAATAGACCAATTGAATCAAATAAAAAATCTTGATCTTAACCCACACACCTATGAAAACCTGATTTTTGAAAAAACAGCTAAAACTATACAATGGGGAAAGGAAAGTGTCTTCAACAAATGGTGCTGGCACAAGTATATGATGGTCTCTAGAAGACTGTAGATAGAACCAAGAAGGTGTGGCACATCTACACAATGGAATACTGCTCTGCAGAAAAAAATGGACTCTTGAAATTCTCAGGCAAGTGGATGGAACTTGTAGAAACCATTTTGAAAGAGGTAACTCAGTCACAAAAAGAGGAACATTGTATTAACTCACACATATATGTATTTTAGACTTAGAGCAAGGGATCACCAGCCTATAATTCACACTGCCAGAGGAACTGGGATACAAGTTGAATTGTAAGAGATTCATATAAAATGCCTCACAGAAGGGGGAATGGACAAGTTCTCCAGAGCACATGGGGAGTTGTGGGGGCAGTGAGTATGGAGGGAACTAGGAGAAAGAGAAGGCAAATAGAGGAAAGTACATGGGACTAGGAAGATTGAGTCAGCAGGGGAATGGGAGAGAGAGAGAGGGGATATAGAAGAGTGAGCCATTATAGTATTTAAGAGAAAACTCAACCTACAGAAATGCCCAGAAACCTTCAAGCCTGAACCCAACTAACAATTAGAGCAACAGTGGAAAGTCGACCATAAATACCCTTCCTGATAATGTGATCAACATCTAACTTGCCCACCTTCATGGAGCCCACATCTAGTTCTTGATGGAAATAGAAGCAAACACCCACAAATAAACACTTAGCCGAACTAGGATCCAGATGCAGAGAGGGAGGACAAGCCCAGTCTGCAGAAACACATAGAGACAGCTTACCTGAAGAAGGAGGTGCTAATGGTTCCCCAGACTGATAGCTTGGAATCCAGCATGGGACTGACTCAAACCCCCTGAACTTGTGTCTCAGCTTGATGGCCTGAGCAGTCTAAGGGATCTCGGACAGTGGAACCAGGATGTATTCCAGGTGCACAAATGGACATTGGGAGTACATTACCCATGGAGGGATACTCCCTTAACTTATAGACAGGAAAGAAGTCCTAGACCCTACTCCAAAAAACTTGACAGATTTAGATGACCGCTACTGAAGGGCATCACCTTACATGTGGAGTAGGGGCATCAGAGGGGAATGTTTTTGAGGTGCATGTCAGTGTGGGAGAAAAGAAAAAAGGGATGGAGGGAAACAGCGAGAGGGAACTAGGATGAATACGTAAAATAAAAATCAAAAAAATTCTATATTTCAATGAGAATGAAGACACAATATACCCAAAATTATGCAACACATTGATAACCGTACTAGGAGGTAAGTTCATTGCACTATATGTCCATATGAATAAAAAAGAGAACATTTCGTCTATGGAATTATCAGGACAAATGAAAGCTCTATAAAAAAGGAGGAAACTCACCCCAGAGAAGTAGACTCCAGTCATTAATCAAATTGAGGGCTGAAATCAATAAAGTAGAAACAAAGATAACCACAAAAAGAATCCATGTAAATGTGAGTAGTTTCTTTGAGAAAATCAACAAGATAGACAAACCTTTATCCAAAACAAACCAAAAAACCAGAGAGAGAACATGCAAATTAGAAAATCGGAAATTAAAAGTGAGACACAATGACACTGAGGAAACCCAGAGACGTTTCACGTCATACTTTGAAAACACGTACTCCACAAAATTTGAAAATTCAAAGGAAAAGGACAAATTTCTGGATAGATATCACTTAATAAAATTAAATCAAGAAGAGATAAGCAATTTAAAGACCTAGAACCCCTAATAAAATAGAAGCAGTCATCAAAAGTTTTCCATTCAAAAAACAAAACAAAACAAAGGAAAAAAAAAACAGGGCCATATGTCTTCAGTGCAGAATTAAAAAAAAAAAAGAGCTAATCCCAATACTCCTCAAATTGTTCAACACTATAGAATGAGTAGGTTCATTGCCAAACTCTTTTTGTAAGGCTACAATTGCCTTGGTAACCAAGTCACACAAAGACACAACTAAGAAAGCGAACTACAAACCAATATTGCTTATGAACTTTTATGCAAAAATACTCAATATAATACTGGAAAATCGAATACAAGAAAACATCAGGAAAATCATCCTCCATGATCAAGTAGGCAACATTCCAAGGATGCAGGGATGGTTCATCGTATGAAAATTCATCAATGTAATCCACCATATATACAAACTGAAAAAGAAATACCACATGATTATCTCACTAGATGCTGAAAAGGCATTCAACACCCTTCATCATAAAGGTCTTGGAGACATCAGGGATAACAAGAACATACCTAATCATAGCAGCCAACATCCAACTAAATGGAGAGAACCTCAACTAGATTCCTCTAAAATCAGGAACAAGTCTGTCCTGATGGGAGATGTCAATTTGTAAATATGTTTCTCTTATTGGTTAATGAATAAATCACTGTTGTCCCATAGGAAAGCAAGATAAGTTCGGAATACGAGGAGGGATGTAGTAATAAGCGGGAGATTCAAGATGGCAGACAGACAGAGAGAATGAGACTAAGGGTATATAACAGTGAATCAACACTTGTACTGTAAGGGCCTGAGTTTTTTTTTCTCAGAGGCGCAGGGAGTGGGGATTGGGGAGAGACAATAGAAAATATGGGAGTCATTTTATGGATTGTAATTCAAAGGTAGCATGACTTCTGTGGTTACAGTGACACAAGAAATGCTAGCCTCCATTCTGGTTATTAGCAGTCTCTCTTTTTAAAAACAATTATTTTTATTTTATTAGTGAATTTGCTTTTTAGATTTCCAATACAAGATTTTTCTGTGTAACAGCGCTAGCTATCCTGCAACTGACATTTTAGACCACACAAGTCTCAAACTCAAAGATCATAATCCTGACTGCCTCCCCAGTTATGGTATTACATTTGGTACCATGTCCATTTCTATTTGATAGGGTTTGGAAGCATGTAGGTATGTGCACTGTGTTTGAGGATAGTCTCTAGAGAGGCCAGAAGAGAGCACTAGGTTCTTTGGATGTGGACTTACACTGATGGTTGTAATCCATTCTGTGTTCAATGTGTATAGAAACATGATCATCAAAAAGAATAACAGGTGCTCTTAGCTGCTGAGCCATCTCTCTACTCCAGTTGTTGGAAACCTCTTAATAAAGCCATTTCAAATATCTAGCATAGCTTTGGGTATGTCTCAGTGTATCCTGTGGTTCTCAGAATAAAGTAGATTGGCAGGTTCCCCAGAGAGACAGTGCTTACTGAACTATTTAATTTGTAGGAAGGAGGTGACCCCCCTAATTTATTATATTCAGAAAACAGTGTATTAAGAGATATTCCTATTAGAATTTTTGTGATTATTATTTATGATAGCAAAGTATTCATAACAGCATTTGACATGGATGGATTGAGAAAATGAAGTCTGTGCTGGTAGGTTTGGTATATTAAGTTTATCATATGGGTGATAGAGGGCATGCATAAAAAGCAGTCAGATATCTAGGCCAGGAAAGTAAAGAGATTGGGGCAATCTTGGCATATACAATGAGTAAAGAAAATTAATGGTTTCAAAAATTCTGACTCCAGCTTGTTGTGGTTGGTACAGGCCTTTAATCCCAACAATCACAAGGGACAGGGAAGCAGATCTTTGTAAGTTCAAGGCCATACTGTTATACAGAACTATTCAAAAAATAAACAAAAACAAAGAAACATTCTGATTCCTATGATCTCTTCAGATAATTGCCACACAGATGAGTACTCAGAATCTATGTTTCTTGTTATTTTATATATTTTAAAAACTGTGTGTGGGGGGGGGGAGGGAGGATGTCCACTATGTATCCAGAGGCAAAGATAAATAGAATGTCATCTAAACCAAGCTGTTATTCTCTATTTGTTTTATTTTTGTAGCCGGAGGCATGGCCAGGAATCCTGAAAAACTGGGTTTGGGGTCAGTTCAAGATCTGTCCCCATGAACAGATTTTATCCTCATCTGGGCATGCTGGGTGAATAATTTGCAGAGAACTACCCTGAAGCAGAAGGAGAATCTGCCCTGAAGTGTCAATCCATTTTCAGCCCTGAATGAGTCAAAGAAGTAGTCAGGGTCTGGGAAGTAAGATGCTCTCCTCCTTTCAGTGAACCTCTACAATTTGGTCCCTACAGCATTGGGGCAGGGGCCCACATGATCTCTGCTTAAGGAGCAGATTTCCAAAAATAAAAATAAAGAAAACTATCTGAATTGATCTGATCTACAGTTCTAAACACATGCACTTGAGTGTCCTGGGATTTTACATACGTGCAAATCCACACATTCAATTTCACATGGCCTCTTCATCAAATCATGCTTGGAAAACTGGATATTCACATGTTTGGAATAAAGGTAACTCTGTTGTTTTGCTGGAGCATTCTTTTTAGATCCAGCATTCTTGAGACATAATCACAAGCACAGTCCTAGTCAGAGGCAGAGACTGGCATATTAATATGAGTTCAAGGCTAGCCTGATGCAACTTAGTTTGTTCGGAACATCAGTAAAGAAAATAAAAGAAGGTTAACAAATAAATGGATTCTTCATTCTCTATTTGACCCCATAAAGTATCAGTGCCAAATGTGTCAGAGATCAATGTGTAACAAACTGTTAAACTGTTATCTCTCAGTGTAGTGCAGAGTTGAAGGTTTAGGGACAGGCCTGAATGGAGGAAAACAACAACCATTCCAGAAATCCTGGCTGTAGTGGAAAAATGGTCTCTCAGCAAAGTAAGATTCCACTGCCAGAAAAAGGAGGAGGTACCTCAGGGTATTTTGTAAAACACTGGTTGAAACCTTTGCTATTGATACCTCAATTAAATGATTTAATACCTGGATTATTTACAATTAGGTAAAATACAAAAATCATGAGAAGTCAACAGACTTATTAAAGCCACAAGAAAAAGACATTACCTCACAAATTTACTGACAAAGGAGAATGAGTTCAGCAGGCATCAGGGAAATACATGGAGAACCTGCAATAGCTGCTAGTCTAGGCCAACTAGAAATAAAATGAGAAAGAGAGATGAGAGAGTTTTCAGAAGGAAATGATATACTACAACTCTGCTGGGGGATATGGTATGTTTTGCAGCCTGGTTGGATATGAGTAGGGAGGGTCTTCCAATTGACAAAACCTTCCCTACCACATGGTTCATGTACACCTTGTCAACTAACTCACTATATTTATTAAGCATGAACTTGCCTTTCATTGTTGATGGCATCAGTGTGCAGAACATTAGGGAATGAACCATGGTGTCCAACAACCTTGTCATGGATGAAGGACACAAGATGGACCTAGAATGTGGAGTCTTTTCAGCCTTATTTAAAAAGAAGTTCTGTTGTTTATAGTATGCATTTCCAACTGGGGCTTGATGAGATGGCTCAGCAGATGAGGACACTTTGTCTTCTTGCAGTCCCCAGGATGAATTCAGAGTACCTCATGTTGACTTTTAATCTCAGTGAAATCTAGATTCCAGAGATCTGGTGCCCTCTTCTTTCATGCTAAGGCACTCCACACAGGAAAACATGTGGATGATACACACACATAAAACAAATTAAAACATTCAATGAATGCTTTCAAAACTGGATATAATGTGAGATAAACATAGTAATCAACTCAAACCCATCTCAGAAAGAAGGTCACCCATGGGTATGTTCACTTCACAACGGGTGTTTAACTGTGTATATCTGGAATCCTGTATTTCATTTTATGCAATTGCAGGAAGAGCTCTGTCCCAGATTAGCAATGATTAAAGGGTTGCGGTGAGAGGTTCAAAGTGGGAGGAAATGTGAAACAAGCAAGAGTGTGATCACTATACAGTATAATAACTGAGAAGCATATGATGTTCTGTAACTTGTATAATAAAAATAAAAGACAGGGAGAATAACTGTATCACCACTACAGCTTTGGCTAATTGCTTTGACATTAAGTAATCAACTGAAGTGATTTAACTCATATAATATATGGAACATCTAGTCTTACTTTGGCAATATAGTCCAGTTACTAGGAAAACCTACAGCCATTCTATATATTTTCTTGGATGGATTAACTGACTTAAGTTTCTACGGTCTATATCAATGTCTTTAAGCATTTACAAGCATAGAAAGTATCTGTCGATTTATATATAAATGCAGCCCTGTGCCTATTGATCTACATACCTACATATGTAACTAAGGATGTACAAATTCTCTTGTCTTTAAACTGTAGACATACCTGTGTATCTGTATGTCTACAGTTGTGTGTATGATGAATAGCACTGTGTTCCAAAGACTTGTTCCAAAGGCAGTTATGTCGCATAGCCATAATATCGATCAATTTCCATATCCTTCTCTCTGTGAAGGAAAATGTGCAGTTTGTCCTGACAGGTGCCCTGGGAAGCATACTGTCGCTCCTGTCAAGCCCACCTTTTCATGGCCTCCCTCTTTGGCCTCTGCTCTTCTATGATGGGCTGTGAGATGACTGGCCCTGGAATATCTGCTTTCCTACATGAAATTGTTTGGCAGCTGAAGTCTTACAGCAGATATCGTATTTGAGGTTTGGGACATGATGGGGCCTTCTTTGTGGCAGCAGAAACAAGCTCACTTGGGAATGAAGTATGGATGATGCTCCATAGGGGGCAGGCCCAGTGACAGCAGGCCAAGGCCTAGTCCAAGAATAGGTGTGGTTGGTTATTTTAGGAGGTGTGGTCCTGGAGGCAGTCATCACAGCTGTCTTGTTGGAGACCATCAAAGATGTGCTGACAGGAGCTGGGTGGAATGGTATGACATCACTAACTTTGAGTCTTCTTAAGTTGAGATTTCTCATTTCATTCTTGCCCAGATGTTACTTATTTCTTGGCTTTGAAGACTTATAAACCTCTGCAGTCCTAGCTCATCATTCCAGATGGAGGAAACAACTGGTTATAGCTTAACTCTTTGCTTGCAAAAGCTCATGGATGCAGACAGATTTCCTGACATTTAAAAAGCTGCTCAGGAAAGTACCAGAGGAATTTAAACTCAAGCCAATTCCCTGGACTGAGATTGAGATGATTTCAAGAAAAGACATGGAAATGCCTTTGACTACATATTCTCCAGGAAGGCTATGGGACATAGCATTGATACTGTTTCTACATGTCAAAACAAAAGACCTCTGGATCATGACTCGGGAACTGAAAAGAGGTAAATGATCATGAAGGGAGAGGGAACACAAGGGGAAAGTTATCCACATAGAAGCTGGCTTTAAAAATATTATTCTCTCATACAGTATATCCTGACCAGTTTTCCCTCCATTCATTCCTCCCACTCCTCCACACCTCCTTCTCCCCCAGATCCACTGCTCCTGAAATTCCCTTTAGAAAAGTGTAGGCTACTCAGTAATATCTACTGAAATGGTATGATAAGACACAATAAGTCTAGGCACAAACAGTTTATCCAGACAGGGCTAAGCATGCCTGGAGTAGGAAATGATTCCTATAAACAGGTGAAGATATAGTCAGAGACACCCCCACTCCCACTTCTAGGATTCCCTCAAAACCACCAAGCTTAGAACCATAATGTGAAGGTCATGTAACTCCTGTCCTAAGAGTTAATGAGGGCTGCACTGAGGACACCAATGGTTATTACGTACATCATCCTTTAACTGGAGTTGGGGAGAGTATCTTACTGCACATGACCATTACCAGTAAAATAAAAGGTACAGTTGATTGAAATAAATAAAGCAGAACATAATATTAACATTGTTTTCTTCTGTTCAACAATAAAATTATTCTTTCCCTTGTGTTTTTAAAAATTAGAATTCAAAACAATGTGTTTCATCACAGAATTCCTACCTCCTCTTTCTCCATTCTCCTTCCCTCCCTCCATTCCTCTACCTCCCTCATTTTGTTTTTTCTTTCTATCTTTGAAAATGTGTCACTATGTAGCCAAGGCTGGCTTCAAAGTCACTTTATAGAACAGACTACTCTTGAACTCATGATTTCATGCCTCAGCTTCCTGAATTCTGGGACTTCAGGCACACTGTGCCACACTGAGCTCAGATGGAGTTCTTTTCTATTTTATTTTATTGGTGTTTTTTTTTCCAGACAGGGTTTCTCTGTGACTTTGAATGCAGTCTTGGAACTAACTCTTGTAGACCAGGCCGGTCTCAAATTTTGGCCAGACATGTAGTGCTAAGAATAGGCTTTCATCTCCTTTCCCAGATCCTTACATGTATTTCCTATGAATTTCTTGAGACAGTAGTGGAAGACCTCAAATTCTTAAGCTTGGATGATCTCCAGGTGGGGGAGTATATCACAAGCCTTCCAGGGATTGTTGCGAATAATTTGTCAACACATCATCCTATATTTCAGATACATATTAGCTATCATCATGTTCCAATATGTTTGTTGTTCAAGATCCTTTTGGAGAACTATGATGTAAAGATATTGTATCCATCGTGTCAGCCAAAAATGTTGACGCATCTGGAACTATGTACATCATTTAGCTGGTCATTAGTCATGTGATTTTTTTGTCGACTCAGCATCGGCAAGATGACCAGTATCACTACATTTGTTTCTTCATGGGATAACTATCCAGTACTTTGGCAAGGACCAAGTTGCCTCATATTTTCAGAAATGCAGATAACAGATCATGGTTTTTTAACACTTTTTGGTAACTGTGATTAAATGCCCTGAAAAAAAAGCAACTCCTGGAAAAGGACATTATTTTGGCTTATGATTTATAATGATGAGACTCATCATGGAGAGAGATATGAAAACACACAGGCATGTTTATAAGGGCAGGAAGCTAACTACAAGGATTACACTGAGAGAATGAACTGGAAGTAGGGTGCCTGCCCCTAATCAACATCCTTCTGTAGCAAAGCCACTCCTGTTAAAACTTACAAACAAGACCATTAACTGAGGAGCAAATATTAACATGAATCAGCCATTGGGGGATATTTCTAATCCAATCATACTTCTATGCAGTCTAGCCCCTCCTAGTTCTCCAGAGGTATACGAAAAGGGAGAGTTTGGGAGGATAAGGCCAGCCTTCACTACTTGGCTCTTTTGAGGTTAGTGGGCTTTCTAGTCTACAGAGGACCCTGTCCCTAAATGCAGAAGAGAGAGAGAGAAAGAGAAAAAAAAGAAACTAGATTAAAGAAAGACAAATTCTAGCTCCTATCACCTTTTGATTTTTTCTTTTTAGGCTACTACCACAGGGGTGAAACTGGATATGGAGGTAGAGTCATTTTGACACAGTTGAAGTTTCTGCTTGCCTGCTTTTTTAAAAAAAAAATTAACCACTAATTTGATAAAGTAGTAATACCTAGGTAATTTTAAAGGGTTGAGTTAAATACATGGCAAGTTATCGTCAATTACAAGCCAGTTTCAGGGCCATATACATCCCAGAGCCTGCAACAGCATGTGGCAAGTAGTAGATTTCCCTTAAAGTGACTGACTTAACTGCCTGTTCTCTGTAGACCTGTGCAACCTTTTCTTCCATTAACAAGTTTCCCAGTCTCAGTGAAGTGAATTTTGGGGGCTGTGAAAGTTTTAACTGGAAATTATCTTGACTGTTGAGAGACATTATTGGTAGCTTTTCCTAACCACATGACAGGATTACCCCTATTGTGATGGAATTGGAAAATACAGATGTTATCTATTTTCTAATTAGAGAGACAGAAATATAGAGCATGAGCCACAGACATTCATCACAAAAGGAAATTTATGAATACAGAAAAAATTTTTGTATAGTAGAAATCTAGACCTTATGCTTTCCAATAAAGTAGCAGTGAAACTCCATCCAATCCTAATATTTATTTATCCATCAAATAACACTTAACATATAATTTTGTATTTATTTTAGGCTTATATTTATTAGGTTTATATGTGTGTGACAACAAGTGGATATGTTCAAGAGTGCTGGTTCCTGGAGGTGAGAGTCAGATTCCCCAGAGGTGGAGTTGCAGGCATTTGTGAACCATTTGATGTGGGTGCTGTGAACAGATTCCAAGTTCTCTGCAAAAGCAATATTCACTATTAACCTCTCAGCTACTATGTCAACCCATGTTGGGCAATGACATCCAGTTGGGGTCATGTAGGTCTGACAGGTCATGTGAAGTAGGAACGAGGGCTTCTCTCCTGTCTCTAGATTAAGACAGTTATCCCTCCATGGGGGATGTGTTCACAAAGTCCTTTTGTGCACCAGGGATACATCCTGGCTCCACTGTCTGAGGTCCCTTAGACTTCTCAGTCCTTTTGGCTGAGACCCATATTCAGTGGGGCCGGAGTCAGTCCCATCCTGGCTTCCCAGCTATCAGTCCGGTGGTCCATTAGCTCCTCCTTGTACAGGTAAGCTGACTCTATGTGTTTCTGCTGCCTGGTATTGTCCTCTCCATCTGCTTCTGAGTTCTACTTAGGCCTAGTGTTTATGTATGGGTGTTTGCTCCTGTTTCCAACAGGCATTAATTGAGGGCTCCATGGATAAGTTATTTGTTGATCTGACTCTCCGGGAAGGGCATTTATGGTAGCCTTTCCACGGATGATCAAATTGTTTGTTGACAGCAGTCTTGTAGGTCTCTAGACCTTTCTTTTGGTGCAATTTTCTCATAAAACCAATATTGGCTCCCTGTGTTATGTTATCTATCTATCTCTCTTTCTGTCTGTCTCTCTCTCTATCTCTCTCTGTCTTCTATTACTACCCTGACTCAATCTTCCTAGTCGCACGTGTTTTCCTTTACTACCCATCTTTCTCCTACTTCTATCCCCATTCAATGCCCCACCCACTTCTCCTGTGCTCTGGGGGCCTTGTCACTTCCTGCTTCTGTGAGGGATTTTATTTGGTTCTCTTAGAATACACCCTGTATCCTTGTTCCTCTGGTGGTGTGAATTATCAGCTGGTGATCCTTTCTTCTAGGTCTAAAGTCCAGCATGGGACTGACTCAGGCCCCCTTAAATATGTGTCTCAGCCAGAAGGACTGAACAGTCTAAGGTACTTCAGATAGTGGAGCCAGGATGTTTCCCTGGTGCACAAAAGTTCGCAAGGTTGTGAACACATCCCCCAAATAGAAATAACTGCCTTCACCTAGAGACAGGAGAGAAGTCCTAGTCACTACTTCAAATGACCTGTCAGATCTACATGATCCCAACTGGGTGACATTGCCCTCCATATGGAATTGGGGTGGGGGATGGGAGGGAAGGGTGATCAGGGTGCATGGGAGAGGTCAGAGTGGGTAAAAGTGAGGTAGTGTGAAGTGAACCTAGGTCCTCTGGAACGTCTACAAGTGCTTTTAATTTATTGAACTTTTGTAATGTACTAGTCACTGACACAAGTCCCAATAAATTTCAGGATAGAAGGCTCTTGCTCTCAGAGGGCTGGCTGCAGATGTTACTGGGGAAATATTAAAGTGTACTCCTGATCACACACCAGCTACCTGTTAAATACCCCAATGAAAGACAAGAGAAACAATTTTGTTAATCTCATTTGGCTTAGGACATTAATCCAGATATATGAAATACTGTATGTTAAACTATGAAATACTTTTAAAATTGACAATATAACAATCTGATAGCCACATCAGGATTGCTTCCCTTAGACTTCTAATCATAAGCCCAACATTTGTTTCATGCTCTGATACCTGAATCAAATTTTGCTTTGAATAAACATGGAATTATAAACATGTAAATCAAACAGAAAACTTATAAATAGAATGACTTGTGACTTACAGAAGACATGAAAGTTTTACACTTGAATAACACAATTTCTGAATGGTCACTCATGAAATTAGATAAAAATGAAGGATTCATGCATTTGTTCCTGGAGAGATACTCTGCCCTTTATAAATTTGTAATGCATTCCCCATAATTCATGCTTTATATTAGCAGTCACTCAGAGGTAAGTTTCCAGGTCACTCATAATAGTTTCACAGGCAATATATCAAATACATTATAATCCTGGATGGGTTGATATTACCACCTGAGCACCTGGGGCTCAAGCCACATGTATGTACCAAAGTAATGCTGGCCAGCTAGTGAGTTCTTTTTATCTGCGAAGTAATTAAAGGGAGTAAAAGTTCCAGGGAAAATGAAAGTTGAGTTTATTTGCTTTGTAGTGTTCTCATTTTGTTATTTTTTTGTTTTGTTTTTTGGTTTTATTTTATTTGTTTGTTTTTAATTTGTGCCTTTTTAAAAATTATTTTGTATAACCAAGTCCATTTAAATGAAAATAAACATTTATAGAAAATATTTGGGAATTTGGGGGTCATTCTTTCCAAACTACTTCCTGCTGGTAAAGGGTGCTGTCATGGGGGATTTGAAGAAGATTCAGAAATGCTAGCTGTAGTCTGAAAGGCTGCTTTGTCCAGCTGTTTTGAATGTAGGATCACCTGGTACTATGTTTCATGTGGTCTGGATTGATAAAACCACATTAGTCTGGAGGGAATTCACATCTTTTCATTTTCTGTGGAAACAAAAATAGAAATCCTTTTCCCCTGTAACTTGACCTTGAACTTAAATTTTGGAGTCAAAGCATTTTTTTTAATTTAATCTATTATTTTACATGTCGATCCCAGTTCCCTCTCCCTCCTTCCCTCCATCCCTCCCTCCCTTCCTCCTTCCTTCCCTCTCTGCCCTCTCACATGCACTCTAAACATACTCCCCTCCAATCCCCCCACCCCAATACTATATGTAGGGGAATGCCATCCAGGTGGGATCATGTAGATCTGACAGGTCCTGTGAAGTAGGGACTAGGGCTTCTCTCCTGTCTCTAGATTAAGGCAGTTATCCCTCCATGGGGGATGTGTTCACAAAGTCCTTTTGTGCACTAGGGATATATCCTGGCTCCACTGTCTGAGGTCTCTTAGACTACTCAGTCCTTCTGGCCAAGAACCAAACTCAGGGGAGCCTGAGTCAGTCCCAACCTGGCTTCCCAGCTATCAATCTGGTGGCACGTTAGCTCCTCCTTGTACAGGTAAGCTGTCTCTATGTGTTTCTGCCATCTGGTCTTTTCCTCTCCATCTGCATCTGGGTTCTACTTCGACCCAGTGTTTATGTATGGGTGCTTGATCCTGTTTCCAACAGGCATTAGTTGAGGGCTCCATGGAGAAGTTAGTTGTTGATCTCACTCTCCGGGAAGGGCATTTATGATAGCCTTTCCACAGAAGCTCAGATTGTTAGTTGGGAGCAGTCTTGTAGTTCTCTAGACCTTTCTTTGTGTTCAATTTTATCTTGAAACCAATTTTGGCTCCCTCTTTTATGTTCTCTCTCTCTCTCTCTCTCTCTCTCTCTCTCTCTCTCTCTTTCTGTCTCTCTCTCCTGTCTACTATTCCCAACCAGGCTCAATCTTCCTGGTCTCACATGTTTTCCTTTCCTCCCCCTCTTTTTCTACTACTTTTCTCTCCATTCGCTGCTCCCCCACTTCCCCTGAGCTCTGGGGAACTTGTCCCTTCCCAGTTCTGTGAGGGACTTTATATGAATCTCTTAGAATATCCTAGTTCCTCTGGTGGTGTGAATTATAGGCTGGTGATCCTTTGATCTAGGTCTAAATTCCATATATGAGTCAGTACATACTGTGTTCTTCTTTTTGTGACTGGGTTACCTCATTTAGGATGGTTTCTTCACGTGCCATCCACTTGCTTGCAAATTTCAAGATACCATTATTTTTTTTTCTGCAGAGTAGTATTACATTGTGTAGTTGTGCCACATATTCATTAACCATTCATCAATTGAGGGGCATCTAGGTTGCTTCCAGGTTCTTGCAATTACAAATAGTGCTGCTATGAACATAGTTGAACAGATGTCTTTGTTTCATGGATATGAATCCTTTGGGTATATGACTAAGAGGGGGATTGTCCTGTCCTGTAGTAAACTAATTCCCATTTTCCTGAGGAATTGTCATACTGATCTCCAAAATGGATGTATGTGTTTGCACTCCCACCAGCAGTGGAGGAGTGTTCCTCTCTCTCCACATCCTCTCCAACATGAGTCATCATTGATGTTTCTAATTTTAGCCATTCTGGCAGGAGAAAGATGGTATCTCAAAGTTGTTTTGATTTGCATTTCCCTCATATCTAAGGATGTGGAGCATGTTCTTTAGTGTCTTCAGCCTTTTTTATTTCCTCTATTGAGAATTCTTTCTTCAGTTCTGTACCCCATTTTTAATAGGGTTATTTGGTGTTTTGTTGTCTAGTTTCTTGAGTTCTTTGTATATTTTGGAGATCAGCCTTTTGTTGGATATATGATTGGTGAAAATCTTTTCCCAGTCTGTGGGCTGCCGTTTGGCCTTGTCCACTGTGACCTTTGCCTTACAGAAGCTTCTAAGTTTGAAGAGGTCCCATTTATTAATTGTTTATCTATGTGGCTGTGCCCCTGGTGGTATGTTCAGGAAGCAGTCTTCTACACCAATTTATTCAAGTGTACCTCCTACTTTCTCTTCTAAGAGGTTCAATTTGGCTGGATTGATGTTAAGGTGTTTGATCCATTTGGACTTGTGTTTTTTGCATGGCGACAGGCATGGGTCTATCTGCAGTCTTCTAAACACCCTCATCCAATTGTGTCAGCACCATTTGTTGAAGATGCTGTCCTTGCCCCATTGTATAATTTTAACTCTTTTGTTGAAAATCATTTGTTCATATGTGTGTGGGTTAATATCAGGATTTTCAATGTGATTCCATTGGTCTACCCATCTATTTTTATGCCAATACCAGGCTGTTTTCAGAACTAGAGCTCTGTAGTAGAGCTTAAAGTCAGGAATAGTGATGCCTCCTGAAGTTCCTTTATTTTATAGGGTTGTTTTGGCTATCCTGGGTCTTTTGTTTTTCCATATATAGTCGATTATTATCCTTTCAAGATCGGGGAAGAATTGTGGTGGGATTTTAATGGGGATTGCATTGAATTTGTAGATTGCTTTTGGCAAGATTGCTAAATTTTTTTTGTTTCTTTTTTTGTTTTGTAGGTAGACCAAAGTCCCTATGTTTCGAGTGTATTAACTCTAGAGGAAGCAAAGATTTTTCTTTGGTTAATGGCCCCACCATCTGGAGTCCTCCCTGACTTCTATTAGTTCTAAAATATTCATATACCCCTTTACCACAATGATTTGAGTAAGTTAAACATTCTCACATATGTTTACAAGCATGGAAAGTTTTGCATACCGTAAATGTCTCGTTCTAGAGGTGTGGGTATAGAAAGATCTCGTTTGTTGGTTGGGTTAAGGTGAGGTCTAAATATTGTCATATAAAGTGAATATAAATATCAGTTCATGAGAAATGGAAAAGTGTTGCATGAGAAGTATTGGGTGGCTTTTCCCCTGTTGTCCTTATCTTGGGACCCATGGTGTCACTGATCATCCATATGTTTAGATCACTTTAGACTTGTGTTTAAGAAATCTGTGATTTATTCTCAAGATGCATGAAGGTTTGTCCCTAGGAATTGGATTACTTCTCCAATTAAAGAAGCCCCAGAGGGTACAGGAATCCCCTGGATGTTAAGCGTCATTCCTGTTTCAGATCCATTAATACACACATATTAGACTTGTATAAATCATACGTATCTATAACTTGATTGATTGTGAATCTATGTATGTGTTTATATATCCATAAATGCCTATCATATACCTATGCACCCACCTATTATCTGTCATTGATGACTTTAAATTGTCCCGTTATTTCCATTCAAAAATTAGTTGTCTTTCCTAACAAATCATACATCTCTTCTTAAAATAACCTGGGTATCTCCTCCTCACTATCAATCTAAACATCCTATAATATATTTAATGTCTTTATACATATAACATATCTGCCTGATATCTATACTTAACATCTATTCATTCATCATCTTCACATTCTCTATCTTCACCTATTTTATTCCCATTATCTTCCTTCTGTAACCCATACCCTCTCTTAGTCATTATTGTAAGTGCCTTGGTGACTCATGAGCTTGAGTCTAAGGGAGCATTTTACAGGTATTATTTTAAGTACTGGCAGATGTTCACCACATGATGACATTTGCCAAATATATGATCTCAGGGATGAGGTACCCCAATTATTCTCAGGGCATCTGTAATTTTATCAGGGGAGATGTGGGTAGCAACAGCAGATGCAGAGATCAAGGCAGAAGAATTGTAGTAAGCCAGCCTGGAGCAGAGTAACCCGATGGAGATTCATCATCAGCATTTCAGACAGATTTGGGCATTTCTGATTCATATAACTGAACAGAACTATCCCTAGCTATTGGGATGGAATATCATGGCCTAGGGATATAATTCAGTTGGTAGAATGCTCACTTAGCATGCAGAGCATAGTGTTTGACTGTACAGCATATTGTTTGAAAATGGTGGAATAACTAGAAACCTATGATCTTAGTGCTGGCAGGTACTGGTAGGAGGGTTAGAACAACAAGGTCATCCTCAGCTATGGAATGAGTCTGAAGTCAGATTAGGACATGAGACCCTATCTCACAAAAAAAATATACTTAATGGTTGGCTGTTGAGAGGGAGAGTATGTCAGTCCAGGGACAAGTTTTATATGGTTAAACAATCACTGCACATATCATACATACCAGAAAAGATAAATGGACCTAGTAGGTTACATATTTAGGCACATGCATGAATACATATACATACATATGTATTTCCATGTAACAATAAAACAGAATAGATTATTAATTTGGGAAAACTGGGAGGAATTGGAAGTGATGTGGATGGATATATATGTGGGGTTCATATGAATTCTAAATAATAATGAAGAATAATTTAAAACAAAAGGAACAGGCCTCATAATAAATCAATCTGTCTACACATGTGTTTTCCCAGGTTGACTAGTTGCTATCTAACTTCAGCCTGTTATGAAAGGATCTCTGCTCTCCTTCCTTGAAATAAAAATCCAACTGGGCAACAATAACATACAGGAATCTGTCGTCAAAAATTATGTGAAGCTTTGATGAATCCTGTATGTAAATCACAGTGTCTTGGGTGAATTTTTTGTTAATGGTGGGAAGTGTTCCCAAGTCAATGTGGAAAAGCTAGAGGGTTCATGGGTGTGGTGGTTTGTAACAAAATGGCTCCCCAAGGGAGTGGCACTATTAGGAGGTGTGGCTTTGTTGTAGGTGTGGTCTTGTTGGAAGAAGTGTCATTTTGGAGATGGGCTTTGAGGTCTCATATTTGTCCAAGCCAGACACAGTGTGACTAAGAGCTGCTTCTCCAGCACAATGTCTCCCTACCTGCTACCATGTTCTACCATGATGACAACAGACTGAATCTCTGAACTGAAAGAGAGCCACCACAATTAATGTCTTCCTGTATAAGAGTTGCTATGTCATGATATCTCTTCACACCAATAGAAACCACAACAAAGTCATCATGATTAAGAGGAAATTCACAGAGACTAGTATCAAGTTTTGAGAAAACTATTAATTCTTGTACAGACCAATAGTTGTTGTGGATTTGAGCATAATGGTCCTGCCATGTTTTTCCCATGACAGTATCTGGTTCTTCTAGTCTTTCTGGTTCATCTTGTATGATGTTTCTGAGTCTTTTGGGAAGTGGTGACACAGATGTTCCATTTGAGGTGAAGTATTCTAGACTCAGGCTCAGAATGTTGACCCCTGTGAGCCTCTGTATTAAGCAGACCACTGCAAGGGGAAGGTTCTCTGATGAGGTTGCAGGGCAGAACTAATATAAGAATAATACGAAGCATTTAGAACAATACTTCTCAAGATGCAAGTCATGTCCATTTGGGGATCAAATAAATGTCCATTTTCAGGGGTCATCTAAGACCATCATATAATTCAGATATTTACATTATGACTCAGAAGTAGCAAAATTACAGTTATGAAGTATCAATTAAATAATTTTCTGGTGGGGGTGTCAACTCCATATGAGGACCTGAATATAACTGTCACAGCATTAGGGAGGTGGATAACCACTGATTTATAAGGAAATTTTGTTTTGCCCCCCTAGCAAAGCAATAGAAATGGATTCTCCCTTATTCCCTAACACTGGGGCTTCACCAATTTACAGGACCTGGCATGAGTCAAGCCAGAGAAAATGCCAGACGGAAGAGCACAGGCATCCAAGGAACCCACAACCTAGCTAAGGAGCTAATGGCAGCTGAAGAATGCAGTCAATTTTCTTCAGGTAAGAATCTTCTTGTTACCTGTGTTGCAATGGACAGTCCCCAAATCAAGTCCCTAATGCAATGATAATTGTGCATAGTGCAGTTGTTCTCAACCTTCCAAAAGCAGCGACCTTTTCTTTTCATTTTATTTATTTATTACATAAGAATCACAGTTCCCTCTCTCTCTTTCCCTTCTTCCTTCCCTCTTTCCCTCTCTCACCCCTTCACACGTATCCCGACCTTCTTCCTCTCCCATCCCTACCACCACTCCACATGTAGGGTGATGGCATTCAGGAGGGCTCATCTAAGTCTGTCAAGTCATTTGAAGTAACAACTAGAACTGCTCTCCTGTCTCTAGGTTAAGGAGTATCCCACCATGAGGGATGTGCTCGCAAGGTCCTTTTATGCACCAGGAATACATCCTGGTTCCACTGTCTGAGATCCCTTAGACTGCTCAGGCCTTCTAGCTGAGGCCCTTGTTCAGGGGATCTGAGTCTGTCCCATGCTATATTCCAAGCTATCAGTCTTGGGGCTACAAGTTCCTCCTTGTTCAGGTCTGCTGTCTCTTTGTGTTTCTGCAGTATGGTCTTGTCCTCCCTCTCTGCATTTAGATTCTAGTTCGACTCAGTGTTTAGTTGTGGGTGTTTGCTTCTGTTTAAACAGTTACTACATGAAGGCTCCATGATGGTGGATAAGTTAGTCATTTTTCTCATTATCAGGGAAGGTCATTTATGGTAGCCTTTCCACTGTTGCTCAAATTGTTAGTTGGAATCATTCTAGTAGGTATCTAGAAATTTCTTTAGGTTCAGTTTTCTTTTCAGTCCTATAGTGGCTCATTCTTACTGTTCTCTATCTCTCTCCCTCTCTATCTTTTCTGTCTCCTATCCCTGCCCTGATTCAATCTTCATAGTCCCTTGTGCTTTTGTCTCCTCCCCTTCTCTTTCTCCTAGTTCCCTCTCCACTCACTGCCCCCACCTTCCCATGTGCTCTGGAGACCTTGTCCCTTCCACCTTTTGTGAGGAACCTTATAAGAATCTCTTAGAATACACCTTGTATCATAGTGTCTCTGGCAGTGTGAATAATGGGTTGGTGATCTTTTGCTTTAGGTCTAATATCTATATATGAGTGACTACATGCCATGTTCCTCTTTTTGTGACTGTGTTAACTAATTCAGGATGGTTTCTTCAAGTTCCATCCACTTGCCTGAAAATTTCAAGATTCTCTGGAGAGTAGTATTCCATTGTGTTGATGTGCCACATTTTCTTTATTCATTCTTCAGTTGAGGGGCATCTATGTTGCTTCCAGGTAATTGCTGTTACAAATATTGCTGGTATGAACATAGTTGAACACATGTTTTTGTTGCACAAATGTGGATCATTTGGATATATGCCTAAGAGGGGGATTGCCCAGTCTTGTAGTAGACTGATAGCCATTTTCCTGAGGAATAACCATACTGGTTTCCAAAATGGCTTACAAGTTTTAAAATGGATAATATTCACATTAGAGAATTAACACCATATGTGAAAGACTTAGAACAAAAAGCAAAAACTCACCCCAGAGACGTAGATGCCAGGAAAATATCTATTTGAGGGCTGAAATCAATAAAGTAGAAACCAGGAAAACAATACAAAACTTCAATGCAACAAAGAGTTAGTTTTTTGAGAAAATCAAGAAGATAGACAAACCGTTATCCAAACAAACCAAAATGCAGAGAGAGAAGATGCAAATTAACAAAATCAGAAACAAAAAGAACATAACACTGGACACAGAGGAAATCTAGACAATTTTCCGGTCATACTTTGTAAACCTGTACTCCACAAATGTTGAAAATTCAAATTTCTCAAAGGACAAATTTCAGGATAACTATCATTACCAAACTTAAATCAAGAATAGATAAAAACAGCTTAAATAGACCTATAACCCTTAATGAAATAGAAGCAGTCATCAATAGCCTCACCACCAAAAAAAAAAAAAAAAAAACCCTCAAGGCCAGATGGATTCAGTGCAGTTTTTTTTAACCAGAATTTCAAGGAAGAGGTAATATTAAAGCTCCTCAAATTGTTCCACACAATTGAAACAGAAGGTTCATTACCAATCTCTTTTTAGGAGGTCACAATTACTTTGGTACCCAAGCCCACAAAGACACAACTAAGAAAGAAAACTACAGACCAATATCCCTCATGAACATTGATGTAAAAATACTCAATAACATAATGTCAAAACTAATCAAGGGACACATCATAGAAATCATCCAGCATGAACAAGTAGGCTTCATCTCTGTGTTGCAGGCATGGTTCAACATATGCAAACATATCAACATGATCCACCATATAAACAAACTGAAAAATTAAAACCACATAATCATCTCCCTAGATGTTGAAAAAGTCTTTGACAAAATTCAACACCCTTTCATTATAAAGGTCTTAGAGAGATCAGGGATAGCAGGAACATACCTAAACATAATAGAAGCAGTCAGTATACAGTAAACCAACAGCCAACATCAAACAGAATGAAGAATGAAGGAGATTCCTCTGAAATCAGGAAAAACACAAGGCCTCCCTTTCTCTCCATATCTCTTCAATACTGTACTTGAAGTTCTAGCTAAAGCAGTAAGACAAAAAAAAAAAAAAGATGATAAACGGGATACAAATTGGAAAAGACGTGGTCAGACTGTCACTATATGCAGATGATATGATTGTTTATATAAGAAATCCAGAAAACTATACCAGCTAACTCCTACAGCTGATTCACACATGCAGCAAACTTTCAGGATACAAGATAAACTAAAAAGAATACAATTAAATAAAAGCAGTAGCCCTACTTTATGCAAACGACAAATTGGCTGAGAAAGAAATCAGAGAAATATCAACCTTTAAAATAGCCACAAACAACATAAAGAATCTTGGGGTAATGCTTACCAAACAAGTGAAAGAATAAGAAGTATAGAATAAGAACTTTGTGTCTTCTTTAAAGAAAGAAATTAAAGACCATACCAGAAAATGGAAAAAATCCCATACTCTGGGATAGGTGGGATAAACATAGAATAAATGGTAATATGCTAAATGCAATCAAAATATTCAATGCAATCCCTATCAAAATTCCAGCGCAATTCTTCACTGACCTTTAAAGGATAATAATCAACTTTATAAGGAAAAAGAAATGATTCATGATAGCCAAAACAACCCTTTACAATAAAGAATCTTTAGGAGCCATCAACATCCCTGACTTTAAGCTCTACTACAGAGCTACAGTTCTGAAAACAGCCTGGTATTGGCACAACATTAGACAGGTAGACCAATGGAATCCAATCAATAATCCTGATATTAACCCACACACCTATGAACACCTGATTTTTGGCAAAATAGCTAATAGCATACAATGGGAGGAGGAAAGCATCTTCAACAAGTGTTGTTGGCACAACTGTATGATGGTGTGTACAAGATTGCAGGTAGACCCATGACTATAGCCATGCACAAATACTCAATCCCAACCCTCTGTTCCTCTTAGAAGAGAAAGTGGAAGGTATCCTTGAACAAATTGGTACAAGAGACAGCTTCCTGAACATAACTCCAGTAGCATAGACACTGAGATTGACAATTAATTAACCTCAACTGAAGAATGGACAGAGAATATGTGGCACGTTTACACAAATGGAATATTATTCTGTGAAAAAAAATGGAATCTTGAAATTCGTAGGCAAATGGATGGAACCTGAAGAAACCATCCTGAATGAGATCACAAAAAGAGGAACATGGTATGTATTCACTCATATATGGTTTTAGATATAGAGCCTATAATTCTCACTGCCAGAGAAACTAGGATACAGGAAGGAGCCTAAGAGGGTCATATACGGTCCCTCACAGAAGAGGAAAAGGACAAGATCTCCTGAGCATATTGAGAATGGGGGTGTAGTGAGTGGAGAGGAAAGCATATGGGAATGTGAAGATTGAGGTAGGGAAGGAATAGATGAGACAAAAAAAGAGAGAGTGACACACAGAGAGAGAGATGATAAAAGAGGGAACCATTGTATGTGTGAAGAGAAAACTGTCTTTAGAGAAATGTCCAGAGACCTACAAGAGTGGCCCCAACTAACAATATGAGTAACAGTGGAAAGGCTACCACAAATGCCCTTCCCTGATAATGAGATTGATGACTAACTTATCCACCATCATAGAGCCCTCATCTAGTAGGTGATGGAAACAGAAGCAGACACCCACAAATAAATACTGAGCAGAAATGTAATCCAGATGCAAGAGACTAAGGTACAGAAACACACAGAAAGAGATGACTTGAACAAGGAGGAACTAATGGGCCCCCAGACTGATAGTTGGGAATCCAGCATTGGACAGAGTTAGACCCCCTGAACATGGGTCTCAGTTAGAAGACCTGGGCAGTCTAAGGGACCTCTGACAGAAGAACCAGGATGTATCCCTGGTACACAAAAGGACTTTGGGAGCACATTACTCATGGTAGGAGATTATATATATATATATATATATATATATATATATATATATCACTTATTAATGTCTTATGGTGATATAATTAGTTTGAAAATATTTATTTGATATATATTTACATATTCATGTCACATTTTTTAAATGACAAATGCATAATATAAATCTTTATGTTCAATAAAACCACCCCTAGCTCAGTTAGCATATCTTAAATGTTCTCAGAATAAACCCATTAGTCTCAGGTGGGCAAAGAACAAATATCAGCTATACCAAAGTCCAGATTACATTAAAACACTGAGTATAACAAATGATCGCCTATTGTGACTGAAGAAAAATTGAATGACTGTAAGGTTATGCCTTCATATTTTAGAGCCAAACAAACTCAATCTATACTGTCTGCATAAACATAAGTTATATTTACAATTATATTTATGTATTATTGCTTTAGTAATGATAGTACCAACTGTCACTAGTTCTTGGTACCTCAGCAGTCACAGAACAAGGAAGGGCTTTATGCTTCTTCTAATATGCCTGTGCCTGGAACAACAGCCCCCAAGCAAGAAAACACTACTTTATTTTTAATTCAAATTTTTAAACTATTTTATGGCATCTCCTCCTCAAATATCAATTAACTGCCCATAGTCCCTCTGTGAAGAGTGGGGCTGCAAGACAAGATATGTCTACTGCTGTAACAGCTGCATGATTATTATTGGTGTGAGTAACCACCTTATTATTGATGTGTGTGTGTGTGTGTGTGTGTGTGTGTGTGTGTGTGTGTGTTTGTGTGTATGTGTAAGCATGCAAAGGACAGAAGTTCACCTCAGATATTAATCTTGACATTTGTGCTGGAGAGGTCTCTCAATTGGCCTGGAACTCACCAATTTGACTAGACAGGATGGTCCCAGAGCATTGAAGATTCTCCTTCCTCTTTTTCCCACTCCAGCACTAAGATTACAAGGGGCAAAGCCCATGGCTGTTTTTATGTTGTTTCTGGAAATGAAAGTCTGGTCTTCATTCTTGTGTGGCACACACTCTGTGGACTGAGCCATCACCCCAGATGCACATTTCAGATATCTGTCAGTCCCTTCTCAGCACTATGGGCTCTTATCATCAACAGAAGCAAACTCACCCAAATACATGCAGGGTACACCTGTGGTGCTTCAGACCCTGGCAGTGTATAACCAACCCACTGTGGTTCAAGGCAATCTGCAGCAGGTTCATTCTGGGTAAAAGTAGAAGCCAGGTCCTCACAACTGGCACCAGGTAGTTCACCAGCTTCCAACCTGCAACAAAAAGAACAGGTCTACATCAAGATGGGAAGCCAGAAGATGAATAAGTGACATGGTCATTTAGCCTACTCTGATTCCATAGCCTCTTAGGACAATCTCCTATTTTTGTCTTTTTGAGACAGAGATTCTCTGTATGGCTTTGGAGCCTTGCTGGAACTTGCTCTGTATACCAGGCTTACCTTGTACTCACAGAAATCAACCTGCCTCTGCTTCCAGAGTCTGGGACTGAAGGAATGCAATACCAACACCAGGCTAAGAACAGTCCCTTTAAAGCCCAGTGTTCATGACATTATATTTTTCTTCTTCTGTAAGATGGAACCACAGCTGCTCATTCTCTATGTTAATGTTGTAGTGAATGAACTAGCCCATTCCACTAGGTCTGTTATCCCAGACCTTGAACCTGGGGTGAAATTGTAGTTCATACTGGGTAATACAGTGAAAGGTTGGTGAGTTCTGTGCCTATACTTCAGACCACCTTGATAACTTTTGCTATGAACTCATATATGTCTCCTTCATATTTGTATGTTAAGGTTCTAATCCTATGTCTTCTGGGACTGTATTTTGAGACAGGGTCTTTATAGACAAAACTAAGTTATAAAGAGGACAATATGGTGGGATCTAATTTTGTATAACTGAAGACACAGGGAGAAGACAGCCATTTTCAGGTCAGTGAGAGAAGTATGGTACATAGTCCCCATCTTGCTGTTCTAAAGAAGCCCTGCTGACAGCACAGCATCATCTCACTTCTAGCCTCTACAATAAATTTCTGCTGCAAGTCAGACTATCTATATTTGTCACCGCAGCCAAAGCAGTTAGTCCATACAACCAATGAAATGTGGGCTAGTCACAGTTGTTCTCTCTATTGAACAACCATCAATGCATGCAGGCATCATTCATGTATGCACTCTCCATTTAATAGATATCTATTCTATACATGCTTCAATCCATGAATATCATATATCTATGCCTACAATCATCAATTACCCATCCATTCACCCAATCATCCATCTATCCATTCATATAATTATCTGTATACCCAACTAACTAAAAATGCATCCATCAATATAATAACATCCATCCCATTCATGTAACCTTCTATCATCTACACATCTATGCAGTCTTTTAGTCACCCATCTTGGCATCCATCTGTATAACCATCCATCCATTCATCCGTCTTGGCAACCATGCATCCATCTTAGAATTCATCTGTGTATACATGCATATATCCATCCATCTATACATTCATGCATGCACCATCTGCTTCTGCCTCCAATCCCAAAAGCGAGGCTGACAGATATCATCCTCCTGTAGATGATCAAGTTCTATAAGTATGCCCAGGATCATTGTAGTGCTAACTGCTATTTAGTGCCACAGATAACTGCTATGCTGTTCCCATGGAGTTTTAATTTCTTTGTGAACATTAATCTCCCATTTTCATCAACCTCAAGTACACAGCTATAATTTTTGTGGACACACACCAGAGATTCTCGATGTGGCAGTTGGACTGTCTGATAGAATCGCAAAACAGCTTTCCACAGTCACCTTCTAGATTATTGTTAGAAACCTGGAGGCTTCTCAGGTTCTTGTTGCTGCTGAAAATAGCCAGTGGTGATAAGACTATGTCTCAAACTGCAAGAGAAAAGTCACAATAGACTGGTTAATCCCTGACCTGAAGAGGAAGTGTTACAAAAGACTAGTGATGCCTGAAACTACAAACAGGGAAGAGTCCTTCAGATAACATCATCTTCTCAATAGTCAAGGAGAACATGGAAGTAAACCAGGTACATTAACATATTAACAATGGCGGGAAGATAAAATACAACAGGACTGGGGAAATGGCTCAGGAGTTTAGAACACACTGCTCTTGCAGAAGATCCATGTTTGGTTATCAGAACCCATGTCAGGCATCTCAAAACTACCTGTCACTCCTGTTAGGGGCATCTGATTCCTCTTACTCCCTCCTCAGGTACTTGCATACCCATGGTGTAAATACATACACTCAGAAACACCCACACACCCACCCACCCACCCACACACACACACACACACACACACACACACACACACGCACACACACACACAAAATGAAGGAAATAAAACTTTTAAATGTTGGACAAGGTACTGGAGAGATGTTTCAGAGGTTAAGATCATAGCTGCTATTCTACGTGCTCTGAGTTCAATTCCTAGCAACCACATGGTGGCTCACAACCATGTATAATGGAATTTGGTGCCCCCTTCTGGCATGTAGGCAGATATGCTAGGAGAACACTCAAAAATAAATGAATAAATCTTCAAAAAAGTAAAAGTTGGAAAAATATTATATAATAATTTGACTTCTGGTGCCCTGCTGGGAGCCGATTGAGGCCTGGGGATTGAGCAAAGGGGAATCTGTTCCTGTGGAACAGGCCATCCAGAGACTGCCAATGTTACAGCACTAGTCCTGCCTCCACTCAAGGGAGTAGGTAAGAATGGGCCTGTTACTAGTCTACCCTCCAGTGCTTAGAGCCCGTAAAGCCTGGGGAGTGCCCACAGGGGAAACCAGATCATCCAGAGTCTGCTGATATCGAGATGCTTGTCAAGCCTCCATACACAGGAAGATGAGAGCCATCAGAGTATTGGACCATCTTGCACCCAACAGAAGAGAAAACTTGTAATCTTACCCACCAGGAGAGGGAGAGTACCCACCGGCACCCACTGGAAGGAGGGATGAGAAGACAAGTAAAGAACACATTCAACAATATAAAGATCAATATGATGCTACCAGAGTCTAAGGACTCCAAACCAGGATCCTGAACATCTCAACACAGATGAAGCAGAAGAAAATGACGCTAAAAACAACTTTATGAAGTTCAAATGGGAAATGAGAAAAACCCTTAAAAAACATGAGATAAAAACAAAAATGAACCAAACATTACAAGAAATAAACAAATCTCATAAAGAAAACAAGTGAAGGAAACAATTCAAACAATGCAAGTCATGAAAGCTGAAATAGAGACAATAAAAAATAAAACAAAACAAAAAAAAACCAAGACAATAAAACAGACAAACAAAAAAACAGTCTGAAGGAATGCTGGAAATAGAAAAGCTGGGTAAGCAATCAGGAATTACAGATGCAAACACAACAAAATGAACACATGAGATGTAAGACAGTATCTCAGGCATTGAGGATACCCTAGGATTAAGAGATTCAACAACAGAAGAAAATTTTAAGACAAAATATCCAGGAAATATCGGACACTATGAAAAGGCCAATATTTGGGGCAGGTGCATCAGTGGGAGCAGACCAGCGGCGGGCGGAAAAAACTTACTCCTTACATATGGCCCCCACGTGGCTAATAAGAACTTCCATTTAAAATTTAACAAAAGCTTTAAAAAGGGGTTTTAAAAACAAAATAACAGAGACAAGCAAGGTTTCTTGGTAGCAGCATTTTTCTTGATTGGACTAGGCTTTGCGAGAGACAAACTGCCAACACAAAAAGACAGTTTAAAATTTCCTGCTTTGCTGAAGAGTCTGCCATACACACTATGGAAGATTACAGACAAACTTCAGGTGACTGACAAGGCAAGATGTCTCTGTCATTTCTAGAGTATTTATATTATCCTTCTGTGGTCTTTGAAGTAGTTGAAGACAGATAGTTATGGTTAAAGTTTTTCTTAGTTAGGATTACATATTAGTTACATAGAATTTAGACACACAAAGGATAGATGATGGAATATTTTCTTTAAATCTTACTAAATGTTAATGGACTAAATATCGTTAACTGTGATTCTTATTTAATAACTGTTGTGTGATATATGTTGCTATGTTATGGTTAAAACCTGTCTTTTTATTTTAGACAAAAAAAGGAGATGATGGGAGATGTCATTCTGTAAATATGTTTCTCATACTGGTTAATGAATAAAGCACTGTTGGAAAATAGGAAAGCAAGATACGTAGGACTAGGATACAGGAAGAAAAGAGAAAGTAAGTAAGGAGGAGTGAAAATGCAGAGCAGAGACTGGGGAGATGACACACCTGCCCCATTCCCCGGTAAGATAAGACCACGTGGAAATACATAAAAATGGGTTAATAATTAAGACAGAGCTAGCAGATAAGAAACTAATACCTGGGCAACAGCGTTATATCTAATACCGAGTCTTGGTGAGTTATTTGAGGCAGGCATGGCGGCGGGACCCGACCAGCGGCGGGCAGAAAAACCTTACTCCTTATACGACAAACCTAAGAATAATAGGTATAGAAAATGGTGAAGAAACCCACTTCAAAGGTGTAGAAAACATACTAAACAAAATCATAGAAGAAAACTTTCCTGACCTAAAGCAAGATATACCAATGAAAGTTCTAGAAGTGTACAAAATACCAAATAGAGTGAACTAGACACACAAAAATTACCTCGCCAAATAAAAATCGAAACACTCAACATACAGAACAAAGAAAGAGCATCAAAAGAAAAAGGCCAAGTAACATATGAAGGCAAACCTTTTAGAATTACATGTGACTTCTCAATGAAAACACTGAGAACCAAAAGGTCTTAGATATTCTACCAACACTAAGAGACCATGGATGCCAGACAAGATTACTATACCCAACAAAGCTTTCAATCACTATAGATGGAGAAAATAATATTCCATGACAAACCAGATTTAAATGATACATATCCACTAATCCAGCCCTACAGTAATTTCTGAAAGGAAAGCTCCAACCCAAAGATATTAACTACACTCACAAAATTTTAGGCAAAAGAGAATCCCACTTTACCAATAGACAAGAGAAAGAAGGGAGGGAAGTCCACACACAGTACCACCAATAACAACAAATGCAAAGCAAACAAAAACTAACAATCAAAGATCAGTATTATACCTCAGGCTAATAGACTGGGTACGAAGACAGAATCCATCCTTCTGGTGCATTCAAGAAACACACACCTCAATTTCGAAGACAGACTTTACCTCAGAGTAACAGGTTCAGAAAAGGTTTTTCAGACAAACGCACTCAAGATCAAGCTGGTATAGCAATTCTAATATTGAACAAATTAGAACTCAAACTAAAATCAATCAAGAGAAGGTCATTTCATATTCATGACTGCAAACGTTCATCAAGGTGAAGTCTCAATTCTGAACATCTATGCACCATAACCAAGGGCATCCACATTCTTAAAAGAAACATTACTAAAACTCAAATCACACATAAAAGCTCACACACTTATGGTGGGAGAACCTAAACCCCATTCTCACAATTACACAGAACCACTAGACACAAATATAACAAAGAAACTAAGGAACTAACGTGTGATGGCATAATTGGTTTAAACACACACCTATTGGACATTTCATCCATCTCAAAAGAAAATACATTCTTCTCATCCACACATAGAATCTTCTCTAATCAACTCACAAACACATCAAACTACAATAGATAAAAAAAGAAAAAAAATGGAATAACTACCTCTATCTTATCAGCCCACCATGATTTAAGTTAGAATTCAACAACAAGAACAATGCAGAAACCATACAAACTCGTAGAAATTGAAGAATGTACAATTGCACCATTCCTGGGACAAGGAAAAAAAATAGAATTCCTAGAATTTAATGAGAATGAAGGCCCACCTTATCCAAAATTATGGGACACTTTGAAAGCAGTGCTACAAAGAAAGTTCATTGCACTATGTGCCCATATGAAGAAAAAATGAACAGTCACTCTAGGGAATTAACAGGACAACTGAAAGCTCTAGAACAAAAATAAGGAAACCCACCCCAGAGTAGTAAACCACAGTAAATAATCAAATTGAGGGCTGAAATCAATAAAGTAGAAACAAAGAAAACCACACGAAGAATTAATATTTAAAAAATGGTTTATTGAAAAAAATCAAGAAGATATACAAACCTTTATCCAAACAAACCAAAAACCAGAAACAGGACATGCAAATTACCGAAATCAGAAATGAAAAGGGAGACATAGCAAGAGACACTGAGGAAATCCAGAGACTTTTCAGGTCATACTTTGAAAACCTGTACTCCACAAAATTTGAAACTTCAAAGGAGATTAACAGATTTCTGGATAGATATCACTTACTAAAACTAAATCAAGAAGATATAAGCAATTTAAAGACCCAGAACCCCTAAAAAATAGAAGCAGTCATCAAAAGTCTCCCAATCAAAAAGCCCAGGGCCTAATGGCTTCAGTGCAGAATTCTACCATAAATTCAATAAAGAGCTTATCCTAATATGCCTCATTTTTTTTCACACAATAGAAGCAGGAGGTTCATTGCAAAACTCTTTTTATGAGGCTATAGCCTTGTTACCCAAGTCTCACAAAGACAAAGACAATTACATACCAATATTTATTATGAACATTTATGCAAAAATACTCAATAAAATACTGGCAAACAGAATCCAAGAACACATCAGAAAAATCATTCACCATGATCAAGTATGATTCATCCCTGGGATGCAGGCATGGTTCAACATAGGAAAATTCGTCAATGTAATCTAACATATAAAAAAAAATGAAAAAGAAAAACCACATGATCATCTTAGTAGATGCTGTAAAAACTTAAACCAAATCCAACAACCCTTCATATTAAAGGTCTTGGTGAGATCATGGATAAAAGAACATGCCTAAGCATAATAAAAGCAATATACAGAAAATCACAGATAACATCCAACTAAATGGAGAGAATTTCAACTCGATTCCTCTAAAATTAGGAACAAGTCTATCCACTCTCTTCATATCTCTTCAATGTTGTACTTGAAGTGCTAGCTAGGTTAAAAACACAACAAAAGCAGATCAAGGATGTTAGGAACGAGCAGCCAGTTGACCTCCGCCCCAACGATGGGCGGGACGCTCATGGCCGTGTCATTCCTATGTCAGCTTTACCTGGTGGCAGAGGACTCAGTTATGCATGTGCAAGCCTCTTTTAAAGCAAGTGCCCCACACCCTCTCTCTCTCCCCTGCTTTCAGTTGGCCACCAGCTACCCCCCCCCCCCCTTTCTCTCCCCTCTCTCAATAAACTCCACGTGGGCGCTGAGTCTCGTGTTTGTGTTTCTTAGACATTAGCTGCACAGCAAAAGAACAACAAAGGATATAAACTGGAAAAGAGGAAGAACACCGTTCACTATTTGCAGATGACATGACTGTTTCCATCAGTGACCTGAAAAACTCTACCAGGGAACTCCTACCATTGATGAACGACTTCAGCAAAGTGGCAGTATACAAGATTAAAAAAATTCAGTAGACCTAATATATACAGACAATATATAGGCTGAGAGAGAAACATCAACCTTTACAATGGCCATAAACAACATAAAAGATCTTGGGGGGGGGGGGTAACACTACCTAAACAAGTGAAAGACTTTTATAGCAACAACTTTGAGACTTTAAAGAGAGAAATTAAAGAAGACACCAGAAAATGGAAAGATCTCCCATGTTCATGGATAGGTAAGATAAACATAGTAAAAATGGCAATCTTGCCAAAAGTCATCTACAGATTCAATGCAATCCCATTCAAAGTACCAGCACAATTCTTCACAGACCTTGAAAGAATAATACTCAACTTTATATGGAAAACCAAAAGACTCAGGATAGCCAAAACAACCTTGTACAATAAAGGAACTTCTGGAGGCATCACAATTTCAGATTTCAAATCCTATTATAGAGATATAGTCCTGGAAACAGCTTGGTACTGGAACAAAAAATAGACAGGTGGACCAGTGGAATTGAATGGAAAGCCGTGATATTAACCCATACATTTATGAGCACTAGAATTTTGACAAAGACGCTAAAATTATACAACAGAAAAATGAAAGTGTCTTCAACAAATGGTCCTTGTATAACTAGATGCTGGCATGTAGAAGACTGCAGATAGATCCATATCTATTGGCATGCACAAAATTTAGATCCAAATGGATCAAAGAACTCAACATAAATCCAGGCACACTGAATCTCTTAAAAGAGAAAGTTGCAGGTACCCTTGAACAAATTGGTACTAGAGACCACTTCCTGAACATAACGCCACTAGCATAGACAGTGAAATCAACAATTAATAAATGGCATCATCCAGAATGGGAAAAGATATTCACCATCCCCAAATTTGACACATGGTTGATTTAAAAGCATACAAAGAATTCAAGAAGCTAGTCACCCAAAAACCAGATATACATTAAAAAGTACGACACAAAACTAAACAGAGAATTGTCAATAGAATAACATACAATGGCTGAAGGACATTTAAGAAAGTGCTCAAAATGTTTAGCTACCAGGGAAATACAAATCAAAACCATTCTGATATACCACCTTGTTCCCGTCAGAATGGCTAAAATGAAAATCACCAACGACAGTTTATATTGGATAGGATTTGAAGAACGTGGAACACCCCTCCATTGCTGGTCAGAGTGCAGACTCATACAACCACTTTGGAATCTCAGAACAATGGGAATCAGTGTACCACAGGATCCAGCAATTCCACCCTTAGGCATATTCCAAATAATGCACATTCATACCACAAGGACATCTGTTCTATTATGTTCATAGCAGCATTATTTTTATAGCAAGAGTCAGGAAGCAACCTTGATGCCCCTAACTGAAGAATGGATAAAGAAAATGTGGTACATTTACACAATATAGTACTATTCAGCAGAAATACAGAAAAACAAACAAATCAATGGAATCTTCAAATTCACAGGCAAATCGAATGAACTAGATGAAGCCATCCTGAGGGAGGTAACCCAGTCACAAAAAAGGAAAACATCGTATGTATGTACTCACTCATATATGGATACTGGACATAGAGCAAAGGATTGCCAACCTAAAATCTATACCACCATAAAAGATAGGAAAGATGGAGGACCCTAATAGAGACAAACAGTCTCCCTGAGAAGGGGAAAGGGACAAGATCTCTTGAGAAAATTGGGAGCATATGTGGAGAGGAGAGGGAATTAAGAGAAAGAGAAGGGTAGAAGAGGATTGGAGAAGAGGACATTAAGAAGCAGGACGATTGAGCCGGGGGGTAAATACAGGAGGGCAAGAGTAATGACAGCAGAGGGAGCCATTATAGATTGAAAGGGAAATCTGTCACTAAAGAAATGTCCAGAGATCTATCTACAAGGATGACCAGAACTAAGATTCTAAGCAATAGTGGATAGACTACCTTAAATGACCTTCCCCTGTAATGAGATTGAGAACTACCTTAAATGCCATCCTAGAGCCTTCATCGAGTATCTGATGGAAGCAGAAGCAGACACCCACAGCTAATCAGTGAGCCAAACTCCTGGAATTCAGTTATGTAGAGGGTGGAATGATGAGCAAAGGGGTCAAGACCAGGCTGCAGAAACAGCTGTTTTGAATAAGGGCGAGCTCATGGACCATATTGATAGGTTGGAAAACAGCATAGGACCGACCCAGACCCCCTGGATATGGGTGTCAATTAGGAGGACTGGAGAGTCAATGGGGCCTCTGGTAGTGGATCAGTATTTATCCCTAGGATAAAAATGGACTTTTTATCCCCACTTCTCATAGAGGGATAGCCTCTCAGCATAGACACATGGGAAAGGGCCTTGGCCCAGCCTCAAATGATGTGAAAGTCTTTCCCATCCCTGGGGAGCAGAAAGGGAATGGGATAGGGGTTTGGGGTTGATGAGAGAATGGAAGGGAGAGGGAACTGGAACTGACATGTGAAACAAGATGCTTTATATTTACATATGAAAAATAGCCAAAGCCATCATTGGAGGGAAAAAAACAAACAAAACAAAACAATAACAACAACAACAACAACAACAAACCCATGAAACCATGGTCCCACATGTGTGGATTTCTCACAGAAAGTTATTTGATCATCAAACACTAGTCTACTTGCCACAATCAAAACGACCACCACATTAAATAACCCAAACAACTCTCAGTTTCGTGATCTGACATTAAGAGTTCTGACATTTCTCTTCCCATTAATAGTTATTCTTTCCAAATTAGACTTGTGATGCATGTTAACTAATCCACACATGTATGTTTGGGGCTCTCTTCCATGTCTTATTCTTGCTCTTTGGGTTGAAATGTCCCCAAGGACATTTGGGGCTCACTCTTTTAAACACTTATTCACTGATTTCAATGCAATCTAATGATGGTTATGTTCCAACATAAGGGTTCTTAGAGAACAACAGCCCTCACCTTCTTATTTCTTTTCATTTAAAGGATTTTTTTTCAGCTTTTGAGATCAGCCCCTGCCTCTAGGGCATGCCACAGAAGCATTCTTCAACCCCTGACAGAAAGGTTGAAGGCTAAATTTAATATGTGAAACAAATCCCTCCCTAAGAATTTGGAATCCAACATGTTCATCAGTAATCTGGGTCAAAATGAACTCACCTTTTGCCACTCGAAACTTATTTTACACACACACCTATGCTAACAAACCCAAACATACTCACACTTAGCATCACACACACACAAACACACACACACACACACACACACACACACACACACACACACACACACACACACGACTTTCAAGACAGCATTTCACTGCACAGCCCTGTTTGTCCTGGCATTCACTCTGTAGATCTGGTTGGCCTCTAACTCAGAGGTTAGCCTACCGCTGCCTCTCAAGTGCTAGGATTAAAGGTTAAGAACTACCACTGCCCTGTGAACTCACAGACTACTTTTCCTGTAATATTATGTCTGGTTTTAGGTGTTGGGTTCAACGGCATAGGCCACAAAGTCAGGTATTTCCTTTTATACACATAATATTGACGTTGAGGCATGCCTAGGCACTTGATCTCTGATAAACGGACCTGACAGGGGTGTAAATCATCAGTTCAGAAGCTTAAAATTTATACTGTTTTCTGTCCCCTCTAATAACGCTCCAGTGCTGGCTCCCCTTCCTGGCACATCTCTTTTCTGTCACATACTAACACCTTAGGATTTTGATGCTGCACCTAGGAAGATTTTATAAGAGGAATGGTGAAAAGTCAGGCGATAGAAGGGAGCAGGTCTCTTGGCAGCATTTATTCAGGCAGGCAGTGGCCAGCACAAGCTAAAGGCCTTGGATGCACCTCTTCTAGTTCTCCTGAGCAGCACTAGTTTCCCTGGGGATAACAGACACTCATCCTGACATCTATTCCAGTCTAGAGACTGAGTGGGGCAGATTCACACTCTGGGTCTCGATTGCTTTTGGGTACTCTGAGTCAATTCCCTGGAAGTTGTCTTGGACTCTGTTGTGACAGGTATCCCTGATTCAGCTTCCAGTTCCCAACTATCTATACTGTCATCTATCCCAATTTCATGTCTGTCCTCCCGCGCACCCTTCATTGTCGGCCAGCTTCCCCAGTGCTGCCATGAAGTCTACTTCAGGACTCACTCACTCCTGCCTTTCTTCTCTCTGTTCAGCAGCATTCGGCCACCAGAGCTCTTTCTTGTTGAAATTCCAGTTGGAGAAATCATCTGTACCTAAGAAACTGCAGAAACAAATGCACACACACTTGCTCCACAGACATCAATGCACCAAGACCAGACTTCGGATTTGGTGCCGTCCGTGACATCATAGAGATACATCAGCCTCTAACAGGAGTATGTGATGTAATTATAGGATGTAATTGTAGTTACTATGTCATACATTAGATTTTTATATGTGAATCTTTGATCTTCATTTCTTTTTTTTTCATTTTTAAATTTATAAACACAGTTCCTCCTCCCATCCCTCCTTCCACCCCCACTTGCTTCCTTCTTTATTTATTTATTTATTTATTTATTTATTTTATAACCAAGTCCATTTAAATGAAAACAACCATCTATAGACAATATTTGGGAATTTGGGCATCATTCTTTCCAAACTACTTCCTGTGGTAAGGGGAACTATCATGGGGGATTCTAAGAAGATGCACAAATGCTGTCTGTAGTCTGCAAGGCTACTTTGTCCAGCTCTTTTGAATGTAGGATAATGTGGTACTCTATTTTAAGCGGTCTGGCTTGATCAAACCACATAAGTGTGGAAGGAATCCACATCTTTTCATTATCTGTGGAAACAAAAATTAAACTCATTTTCCCCAGTAACTTGTCCTTGAACTTAAAATTTGGATTCAAAGCATGTTATTTTATTTTTAATTTATTATTTTACATGTCGATTACAGTTCCCCCTCCCTCCCTTCCTCAACCCTCCCTCCCTTTTACCCTCTCTGCCCTCTCACATGCAACCTAACTACACTTGCTCCAATAACCCCACCCCAATTCCATATGTAGGGGAATTTCCTCCAGTTGAAGACATGTAGATCTGATAGCTCATGTGAAGTAGGTCCTAGGGCTTCTCTCCTGTCTCTAGGTTAAGGCAGTTATGCATCCATGGGGGATGTGTTCACAAGGTCTTATTGTGCACCAGGGATACATCCTGGCTCCACTGTCTGAGGTCATTTAGGCTGAGACCAGTATTCAGGGGGGCCTAAGTCATTCGCATGCTGGTTTCCAAGCTATCAGTCTGGGGTCCTGTTAGTTCCTCCTTTTTTCAGGTAAGCTGTCTCTATGTGTTTCTGAAGCCTGGTCTTGCTCTCTCCATCCGCATCTCGGTTCTAGTTCAACTCAGTGTTTATTTATGGGTGTGTGATGCTTCTTTTAATAGGTATTATATGAGGGTTCCATGGATAATTTAGGTGTTGATCTCACTATCCGGGAAGGGCATTTATGGTAGCCTTTCCATGGATGCTCAAATTGTTATTTGGCGGCAGGCTTGAAGTTTTCTAGACCATTCTTTGTGCTCAATTTTATCTTCAAACAATTATTGGCTCCCTCTTTTATATTCTCTCTCTCTTTCTCACTCCTCTCTCTCTATCTCTCTCCCTCCTCTCTTCTATTCCTAACGGGGCTCAATCTTTTTAGTCACATGTCATTTCCTTTCCTCTCCCTTGCTTTCTCCTATGTCTCCCTCCATTTGCTGCTCCCCCCACTTCCCCTGTGCTCTGGGGGCCTTGTCCCTTCCCGCTTCTCTGAGGGACTTTATATGAATCTCTGAGAATATACCTTGTATCCTAGTTCCTCTGGTGGTGTGAATTATAGGCTGGTGATCCTTTGATCTAGGTCTAAAATCCATGTACGAATGAGTACATACTATGTTCCTCTCTTTGTGACTGGATTACCTCATTCAGGATGGTTTGTTCAAGTGCCATCCACATGCCTGAGAATTCCAAGATACCATTATTTATTTCTTCAGAGTAGTTTTCCATTGTGTAGATCTTTCACATCTTCTTATCCATTCTTCAATTGAGGGGCATCTAGGTTGCTTCGAGGTTCTTACTCAAATTGGTGCTGCTATGAACATAGTTGAACAGATGTCTTTGTTCAATGGATGTGAATCCTTTGGGTATATGCCTAAGAGAGGGATTGCCAGGTCCTGTGGTAAACTAATTCTATTTTCATTAGGAATTGCCATACTGATCTCCGAACTGGCTGTAAGTGTTTGCACTCCCACCAGAAGTGTAGGAGTGTTCCCTTTTCTCCACATTCTTTCCAGCATGAGTCTTCATTGTTGTTTCTAATTTTAGCCTTTCTAGCAGGAATAAGATGGTATCTCAAAGTTGTTTTGACTAGCATTTCACTGATAGCTAAGAATGTTGAGCAGAGCCTTTTTGACTTCATCTATTGAGAATCCTTTCTTCAGTTCTGTAACCATTTCTTTAATAGGGTTATTTGGTGTTTTGTTGACTAGTTTCTTGAGTTCTTTGTATATTTTAGAGATCAGCACTTTGTCATATATAAAATTGGTAAAACACTTTTCCCAGTCTGTGGGCTGCCATTTGGTATTGTCCAATGTGTCCTTTGCCTTACAGAAGCTTCTAAGTCTGAAGAGGTCCCATTTATTAATTGTTGCTCTCAGTGTCTGTGCCCCTGGAGTTATGTTCAGGAAGCTGTCTCCTATACCATTTTGTACAAGGGTAATTCCTACTTTCTCTTCTAAGATGTTCCATGTGGCTGAATTGATGTGGAGGTCTTTGATCCATTTGGACTTGTGTTTTGTGCATGGCAACAGACATGGGTCTATCTGTAGTCTTGAACACACCCTCATCCAATTGTGCCAGCACCATTTTTTGACGATGCTATCCTTGCCCCGTTGGATAATTTTAGCTGTTTTGTTGAAAATCAGGTGTTCATATGTGTGTGGGTTAATATCAGGATTTTCAATTCGATTCCATTGTTCAACCTGTATATTTTTGTTCCAATACCAGGCTCTTTTCAGAAATATAGCTCTGTATTAGAGCTTAAATTTGGGAATGGTGATGACTCCTGAAGTTCTTTTATTGTATAAGGTTTTTTTTGTTTTTTTGTTTTGTTTTGTTTTGTTTTTTGTTTGTTTGTTTGTTTGTTTGTTTGTTTGTTTGTTTTTGCTATCCCGGGCCTATTGTTTTTCCATATAAAGATGATTATTATCCTTTCAAGGTTGGTGAAGAATTGTGAATTTTGGTGGGATTCAAATGGGGATTGCATTGAATCTATAGATTGCTTTTGGCAAGATTGCCTTTTTGCGTATGTTAATCTTACCTATCCAAGAGCTTGGGAAATCTTTCATTTTCTGGTAACGTCTTTAATTTCTTTCTTTGGAGCCACAAAGTTCTTATTATATTTGTCTTTTTCTTGTTTGGTAAGCGTTATACCAAAGATACTTTATGTTGCTTGTGGCTATCGTAAAGGGTGATGCTTCTCTGATTTCTTTCTCTGTCTCTTTGTTGTCTGAAAAAACTAGGGCTACTGATTTTTTTGAGTTTATCTTGTATCCTGCTAGTTTGCTGAAGGTGTTTATCAGCTGTAGGAGTTCCCAGGTAGAGTTTATTAGGTCACTTATGTAAACTATCATATCATCTGCAAATAGAGACAGTTTGAATTCTTCCTTTCCAATTTGGATCCCCTTGATCTCCTTTTGTTGTCTTATAGCTTTAGGTAGATCTTCCAGTACAATATTGAAGAGATATGGAGAGAGAGGTCAGCCTTGTCTTGTTCCTGATTTTAGAGGATTGGCTTAATTTTCTCTCTATTCAGTTTGATGTTGGCAGTTGGTTTGCTGTATATTGATCTTATTATGTTTAGGTATGTTCTTGTTGTCCCTGATCTCTCCAAGACCTTTATCATGAAATGGTGTTGAATTTTGTCAAAGGCTTTCTCAGCATCTAGCGAGATAATTGTATGATATTTCTTTTTCAGTTTGTTTATATGGTGGATCAAGTTGATAGAATTTTGTATGTTAAACCATCCCTGGAATCCAGGGGTGAAGCCTACTTAGTCATGGTGAATGATTTCTCTGATGTATTCTTGAAGTGGTTTGCCAGTATTTTACTGAGTATTTTTGCGTCGATATTCATCAGGGATATTGGTCTGTAGTGTTCTTTCTTAGTTGTGTCTTTGTGAGGCTTGAGTACCAAGGTTATTGTGGCCTCATAAAAAGAGTTTGGCAGTGATCCTTATGTTTCTATTTTGTGGAACAGTTTAAGTAGTAGTGGTATTAGTTCTTCCTTGAATGTCTAATAGAATTCTGCACTGAATACATCTTGCCTTGGACTTTTTTTTTTGTTGGAAGGCTTTCGATGTGTGCTTCTATTTCATTGTGGGTTTTAGGTCTATTTATGTTGTTTGTTCTTGATTTAAATTTGGTAAGTGATAGCTATCCAGAAATTTTTTTCGTTTCCTTTGAATTTTCTATTTTTATGGAATACAGATTTTTCAAATTATGACCTGAAAATTGTCTGGATTTCCTCTGTGTTCATTGTTATATTCCCTGTTCAGATTCTGATTTTGTTAATTTGCATGTTCTCTCTGTGCTTTTTCGTTAATTTGGATAAAGGTTTATCTATCTTGTTGATTTTCTCAAAAAACAAACTCTTTGTTGCATTGTTTTTTTGTATTGTTTTGCTGGTTTCTATTTTGTTGATCTCAGCCCTCAAATTGATTATTTCCTGGCATCTACTCCTATGGGCTGAGTTCACTTCTCTCTGTTCTAAGGCTTTCAGTTGTGCTGTTAATTCTCTTTTCTTCATATGGGCATTTAATGCAATGAAATTCCTTCATAGCACTGCTTTCAAGGTGTCCCATAAGTTCAGGTATGTTGTCTCCACATTCTCGTTGAATATTACAAAATCCTTAATTTCTTTCTTTATTTCTTCTTTGACCGAGGTTTGGTTCAGTTGCACAATGATCAGTTTCCATGAGTTTGCAGGTTTTCTGATATTTGAGTTGTAGTTGAATTCCAATTTTAAAGCATGGTGGTCCTATAAGGTACAGGGGACTTAGCCTATTCTCTTGTATCTGTTGAGGTTAGTTATGCCACCTAGTATGTGGTTGATTTTAGAGAAGGTTCCATGTGGGGCAGAGAAGAAGGTATATTATTTTGTGTTTGGATGGAATGTTCTATAGATGTCTGTTAACCCCAGTTGACACATAACTCCTATTAGCTCTTTTGTTGTTTTGTTGAGTTTCTGATTGGTTGTCCTGTCTAGTGTTGAGAGTGGTGTGTTGAAGTCTCCAACTATAAGTCTGTGAGGTTTTATATGAGCTTTGAGTTTTAGTAGTGGGTTCCTTTGTCTTCGGTGCATAGATGTTCAGAACTGAGACTTTGTGTTGATGGATTTCTCCTGTGATGAATATGAAATGACCATATTCATCACTTTTGATTAATTTTGGTTTGAAGTCTAACTTGTAAGATATTAGGATAGCCATGCCTGTTTGCTTCTTGGTTCCATTTGATTGGAAAATCTTTTTCCAACCCTTTACCCTTAGTTAGTTTCTATCTTTGAAGCTTAGATGTGATTCTTGTATGCAGCAGAAGGATGGATTCTGTCTTCGTATCCACTCTGTTAGCCTGTGAATTTTTTATAGGTGAGTTAAGGCCATAATGTTGAGGGTGAGTAAGGACCATTGGTTGTTGATGTTTATTGTTTTTTTTTTTTTCTTTCTTTCTTTTTTTTTTTTTTTTTTTTTTTTTTTGGTTTGTTTTTGGCAGAGGTATTGTGAAAATATTTGTTCTTCTTTACCCTTGGTTTCTGGAATAGTTAGATTATCTGTTGCCAACATTTTTTTGGGTGTAGTTACGTACCTTATTTGGGTTAGAGTTTTTCTTCCAATACTTTCTGTACAGCTGAATTTGGAGATATGTATTGGAAAAATATGGCTTTGACATTAAATATCTTGTTTTCTCCATCTATAGTGACTGAGCGTTTTGCTGGGTATAGTAGTCTGTGTTAGCGTTCATGGTATCTTAATACTTGTAGAACATCTATCCAGGACCTTCTGTCTGTAAGGACTATGGGTTTTTCCTCCCGCTGCCAGTCTTGTCCCGCCGCCACGCCAGCCCCAAATAATACACAGAGTCTCTGTATTAGATATTATACTGTTGGCCAGTTACTACTTTTTTATCGGCTAGCTCTGTTTTAAGTATTAACCCATTTGTGTTAATCTATGTATTTTCATGTGGTCTTCTTACCGGTCACATACAGCTCTCTCCAGACTCTCCATCTTTGCCCCTCCTTCTTACTTCCTCTTCCTCCTTGTCTCCTAGTCCCTCCTGTCTTCCTTTCCTATTGGCCAACAGTGCTTTATTATTAACCAGTATGAGAAACATATACAGAATAACATCTCCCGTCATCTATCCTTGAGGGTTTCCATGTAGAAGTCAGGTCTAATTTTGATAGGTATGCCTTCATATGTTACCTGTCCTTTTTCCTTTGCTGCTCTTAATATTCTTTCTTTATTCTTTATGCTAGGTGCTTTGATTATTATATGTTGACGGGTCTTTTTTCTTTGGTCCAGCCTATTTGGGGTTTGGTATGTTTCTTGTACTTTCATGGGCATGTACTTCTTCAGATTGGGAAAGTTTTCCTTGATTATTTTGTTGAATATGTTTTCAGCACCTTTGAGGTGGTCTTCCTCACCTTCCTCTATGCCTATTTTTCTTGGGTTTTGCCTTTTCACGGTGTCCCACATTTCCTGGATGTTTTATGTTAAGGATTTGTTGGATTTATGATATTCTTTGGTCGATGAATCTATTTCTTCTAGTTTATCTTCTTCGCCTGAGATTCTCTCTTCCATCTCTTGAATTCTGTTGGTTATGCTTGTGACTGTAGTTCCCGATTTTTTTGCCCAGTTTTTCTATTTCCAGCATTCCTTCGGTTTGTGTGCCTTTATTTTCTCTATTTCAGTTTTGAAGTCTTGGACTGTTTCCTTCACCTGCTTAATTGTTTTTCTTGGCTTTCTGTACTTTCTTTACTTTCCTTAAGGATTTTGTTCATTTCTTCCACTTTGATGTTTGTTTTTTTTTTTTTTTTTTTTCCTTAAGGGATTTTCTCACATCTTCTTTAAGGGCCTCTATCATTTTTATGACGGTAATTTTTAAGTTGTTCCCTTCTGCTTCCTCTGCTTTGTTGTTGTGTTCCATTCTAGTTGGTGTAGATTCTCTACACCATGCTTATACATGTCATGCTTGTCTTTCTCTTGTTAAGTGTTTCCTTGTATTGCCGTCTTCTGATACCTTTTTCCAGCAGGTGTTGTTGAGTTCTCCCCCTCTCTCTATGGTACTTCCCTGGTGGACTTATGTGGGTCAGAGGTTCAATATCTGTAGCTCTGTGTGGTTCAAGCTCTACAGAAGTTCTCTCTGCAGACAGCAACCAGGTATGGGGTCAGGGATGAGGGTCTAGTAGAAGATGCCTGAATAAACTCAGAGTAGTCCTGCAGAGATAGCCAGGTCTCTGGGAGGGGCCCACGATTCCAGCAGCGGACTAGATTTGGGGTCAGCGACCAAGCAGGTGGAAATTACATGTGGTCACACGTGGATAGGAAGGTCTCCTTGTTCAGAATTGCTCCGGGAAGTTCCCGAGAAGTCTCTGAAGTAGTGTGGACTGTTGGCTCCACCCTCTGTCCCAGTGGTCAACTAGAGAAGGGGACATTGGGCAGGGTAGGGCACAGGGTTGGGGGGGTAGTCTCATGGTGGGGATGGGTATGTGTGTATCAGAACCCAAGGGTGCTCTCAATGGGTACAGGACACAGAAGCAGGGGGATTAGGGGCCAACCCAGGGAGTTCAGGGGGAGGAGGTTGTAGCGGAGAGGCTGGCCCATTTGGATGCAGACTCACCTCTATCCAATGGCTGTGGGAAGAGGACAAAGGCTGGGCTGGTACTCAGGATGTTTCTGCACTGGTAGTGGGGTCTCAGTGGGAACTGACACTCTCTGCCTGAGGCCTCTTTCTTTAGCAGAGGCCCTGCTTTGGGGGTCAAGAATCTTGCTGGCGGTTGGTCAGAGTTGACCAGCAGAGATAGTTACTACTCTGGGTGGGGCCTGGGACTTCAGCAGAGGACTGGAGCTGGGGGTCATAGACCAAGCAGGTGGAACTTGGTCCCGCGTGGATAGGCAGGTCTCCTTGTTCACAGTTGCTCCGGGAAGTCCCCAAAAAGTCCCTCTGATCTTCATTCATTAAAAGTTTAATTAATTAACTTTTGGTGTCATTAAGTAAATGACTCCCAGGACATGATGCTGGGAAATACAGTTATATCATTTATACTGTGTTTTAAAATAGAGAAACAAGCCTGGTAAGATGACAAAATCAGTGTTATACTGGGTCAGAAACTAAAAATTCCTCTATATAATTTCGTGTGAGGCATATTTAAATTAAAAAGTAGAAGCAAGAAATAGTATTTTACCAAAGATGAAAATACATGAACAAGGGAAATTTAATTCACTGTGGTGTATGAATAATGTAGTGATAGCAGTATCAGAGTTAAGCCGGATACATCAGCCTAGAATCAATTTCAGGCAGAGCCCGAGCTTCAGACACAGAGAACCAGTAGCATAGACACTGAGAGCAACAACTAATAACTGATACCTCCTGAAACTCAGAAATTTCTGTAAACAAAATACATGTTTAACAAGATAAAACAGCTTCCTATAGCATGGGAAAAGATCTTCACCAATTCCACATCCAATAGAGGGCTATCTTCAACATATACAGAGAACTCAAAAAACTAGGCATAAAACCCCAAATAATCCAATTTTAAAAGATGTGGTAGAGAAATGAACAGAAAATTCTCACCAGAATAATCTCAGAATGACAGAGATCTAAAACACTCATGACAGCTTATGCTGGAGAAGATATAGAGAAAGGGGAACACTCCTCCATTGTTGGCAGAAATGCAAACTCTTACAGCTGTTATGGAAATCAGTGTGGCAATTTCCCAGAAAACTAGAGATCAAGCTACCACAATATGCTGCATTACCACTTTTGAACATGTGCCCAAAGGAGGCACATTCACACCAAAAAGCCATGTGCTCAACTACCTCCATAGTAGCATTATTCATAATAGCCAGAATTTGGAAACAACCTAGATGCCTGTCAACCAAAATAAGGATAAGGAAAATGTGGTACATTTACACTGTAGAGTACTAATAATTGGTAAGAAAAAAGAAGCATTCAAAATTGGAAGGCACTTGAACAGAACTAGAAGAAAACCCATCCTGTATTAAGTAATCAAAAAGCCCAAAGGCAAATATAGTATGTACCCACTTATAAGTGGATAATAGACATCAAGCAAATGAAAACCAGCCTACAATCTACAAAACCAGAGAAGCTAAAACCCCTTCTAGAAACAGATGGAAGCAGATACAAAAATCCACAACTAAGTATTGTGCCAAAATTCTGAATCCCCAAACTAATTCCCATTTTCCTGAGGAACCGCCATACTGATCTCCTAAATGGCAGTATGAGTTTGCACTCCCACCAGCAGTGGAGGAGTATTCGCCTGTCTCCACATCCTCTCCAACATAAGTCATCATTGGTGTTTCTAATTTTAGCCATTCTGGCAGGGTAAGATGGTATCTCAAAGTTGTTTTGATTTGATTTCCCTGATAGCTAAGGATGTGGAGCATTTCTTAAGTGTCTTACAGCCTTTTTGATTTCCTCTATTGAGAATTCTTTCTTCAGTTCTGTACTCCATTTTTTAATCGAGTTATTTGGTGTTTTGTTGACTAGTTTCTTGAGTTCATTGTATATTGTGGAGATCAGCCCTTTGTCGGATATTGGATTGGTGAAAACCTTTTCCCAGTCTGTGGGCTGCCGTTTTGTCTTGTCCACTGTGACCTTTGCCTTACAGAAGCTTCTAAGTCTGAAGAGGTCCCATTTATTAATTGTTTCTCTCAATGTCTGTGACCCTGGAGTTCAGGAACCGGTATCCTATACCAATTTGTTCAAGTGTACCTCCTTCTTTCTCTTCTAAGAGGTTAAATGTGGCTGGATTGATGTTGAGGTCTTTGATCCATTCGGAGTTGAGTTTTGTGCATTGTGAAAGACATGGTTCTATCTACACTTCTACACACACTCATCCAATTGTGCCAGCACCATTTGTTGAAGATGCTGTCCTCGCACCATTGTATAATTTTAGCTGTTTTGTCGAAAATCAGGTGTTCATATGTGTGTGGGTTAATATCAGGATTTTCAATTCGATTCCATTGGTCTACCTGTCTATTTTTATGCTAATACCAGGCTGTTTTCAGAGCTATAGCTCTGTAGTAGAGCTTAAAGTCAGGAATGTTTATGCCTCCTGAAGTTCTTTTATTGAATAGGGTTGTTTTGGCTACCCTGGGTCTTTTGTTTTTCCATATAAAGTTAATTATTATACTTTCAAGGTCGGTGAAGAATTGTGGTGAGATTTTAATGGGGATTGCATTGAATCTGTAGATTGCTTTTGGCAAGATTGCCATTTTGCCTATATTTATCCTACCTATCCAAGAGCATGGGAGTTCTTTCCATTTTCTGGTATCTTCTTTAATTTCTTTCTTTAGAGCCACAAAATTCTTATTATATAGGTCTTTTACTTGTTTGGTAAGCATTACACCAAGATACTTTATATTGCTTGTGGCTATTGTAATGGGTGATGTTTCTCTTATTTCTTTCTCTTTCTGTTTATCGTCTGAAAAAAAAGTAGGGCTACTGATGTTTTTGAGTTTATGTTATATCCTGCTAGTTTTCTGAAGGGGTTTATCAGCTGTAGGAGTTCCCTGGTAGATTTTATTGGGTCGCTTATGTAAACTATCATATCATCTGCAAATAGAGACAGTTTGACATCCTTTCCAGTTTGGATCCCCTTGATCTCATTTTGTTGTCTTATTGCATTAGCTAGAACTTGTAGTATGATATTGAAGAGATATGGAGAGAGAGGACAGCCTTGTCTTGTTCCTGATTTTAGAGGAATTGGCTTAAGTTTCTCTCCATTCGGTTTGATGTTGGCACTTGGTTTGCTGTATATTGCTCTTATTATGTTTAGGTATGTTCCTGTTATCCCTGACCTCTCCAAGACCTTTATCATGAAATGGTGTTGAATTTTGTCGAAGGCTTTTTCCGCATCTAGGGAGACAATCATATAGACTTTCTTTTTATGTTTGTTTATATGGTGGATCATGTTGATAGATTTTCGTATGTTAAACCATCCCTGTATTCCAGGGATGAAGCCTACTTGGCCATGGTGGATGATTTCTCTGATGTATTCTTGAATTCGTTTTGCCAGTATTTTATTGAGTATTTTCTCATAGATGTTCATCAGAGATATTGGTCTGTAGTTTTCTTTCTTAGTTGTGTCTTTGTGATGCTTGGGTACCAAGGTTATTGTGGCCTCATAAAAAGAGTTTGGCAATGAACCTTCTGTTTCTATTTTGTGTCTGAGTTTGAGGAATAGTGGTATTAGTACTTCCTTGAATGTCTGGTGGAATTCTGCATTGAATCCATCTAGCTGTGGATTTTTTTTTTTTTTTTTTTGGTAAGGCTTACGATGACTGCTTCTATTTCATTGTGGATTATAGGTATATTTAAGTTTTTTGTCTGTTCTTGATTTAATTTGGTAATTGATAGTTATCCAGAAATATGTCCATTTTCTTTGAATTAACAATTTTTCTGGAATACAGAAAATTGTATGGATTTTCTCTGTGTCTGTTCTTATGTACTTCTTTTCCTTTCTGATTTTGTTAATTTGTTAATTCTCTCTGTGGTTTTTCGTTAATTTGGATAAAGGTTTCTCTATCTTATTGATTTTCTCAAAAAACCAACTCTTGGTTGCATTAATTTTTTGTATTGTTTTCCTGGTTTCTATTTTGTTGATTTCAGCCCTCAAGTTGATTATTTCCTGGCGTCTACTCCTACGGGGTGAATTCGCTTCTCTCTGTTCTAAGGCTTTCTGTTGCGCTGTTAATTCTCTTATGTGACTATCCTCTATTTTCTTCACATGAGCACTTAGTGCAATGAACTTCCCCCATAGCATTGCTTTCAAGGTGTCCCATAAGTTCGGGTATATTGTGTCGTTTTTCTCCTTGAATATTAGAAAGTCCTTAATTTTTTTCTTTATTTCTTCTTTGACCCAGGAGTGATGCAATTGCACATTGTTCAGTTTCCATGAGTTTGCATGTTTTCTCCTATTTGTGTTGTTGTTGAATTCCAATTTTAAAGCATGGTGGTCTGAGGAGATACAGGGGACTATTCCTATTCTTTTTTATCTGTTGAGGTTTGTTATGTCACCTAGTATATCGTCAATTTTATAGAAGGTTCCATGTGGAGCAGGAAAGAAGGTATATTCTTTTGTCTTTGGATGGAATATTCTATAGATGCCTGTTAACCCCAGTTGAGACATAACTTCTGTTAATACTTTTGTTTTTTTGATGAGTTTCTGATTTGTGGTCACGTCTAGTGTTGAGAATAATGTATTGAAGTCTCCCACTATAAGTGTGTGAGGTTTTATATGAGCTTTGTGTTTTAGTAGTGTTTCTTTTACAAATTTGGGTGACTTTGTATTAGGGGCATAGATGTTCAGAACTGAGACTTTGTATTGGTGGATTTCTCCTGTGATGAATATGAAATGACCATATTCATCACTTTTGACTAATTTTGATTTGAAGTCTAACTTGTTAGATATTAGGATAGCTATGCCTGCTTGCTCATTTCCATTTGATTGGAAAATCTTTTCCCAACCCTTTACCCTGAAGTAATGTCTATCTTTGAAGCTTAGATGTGTTTTTGTATGCAGCAGAAGGATGGATTCTGTCTTCGTATCCACTCCGTTTGCCTGTGTCTTTTTATAGGTGAGTTAAGACCATTAATGTTGAGAGTGAATAAGGACCATTGATTGTTGATGATTGTTTGATTTAGTTTTGTTGTTGGCAGTGGTATTGTGAATATATTAGTTCTGTTTTACCCTTGGTTTCTTGTGTTGTTGGATTATCTGTTGCCTACATTTTTGTGAGCATAGTTACCTTTCTTGGGTTGGAGTTTTCCTTCAAATATTTTCTGTAGGGCAGGATTTGTAGATACATATTGGGAAAATCTGGTTTTGTCATTAAATACCTTGTTTTCTCCATGTATAGTGATTGAGAGTTTTGCTGGATATAGTAGCCTAGGTTTGCATCTGTGTTCTCTTAATACTTTTAGAACATCTATCCAGGACCTTCTGGCCTTGAGGGTTTCCATGGAGAATTCAGGTGTAATTTTGAAAGGTCTGCCTTTATATGTTACCTGTTCTTTTTCCTTCACTGCTCTTAATATTCTTTCTTTATTCTGCATGCCAGGTGTTTTGATTACTATATGTTGAGGGGTCTTTTTTCTTTGGTCCAGCCTATTTGGGGTTCAGTCTGCTTCTTGTACTGTCATGGGCACATCCTTCTTCAGATTTGGAAAGTTTTCCTTGATGATTTTGTTGAATATGTTTTAGGCACATTTGAGCTGGGTTTCCTCAACTTCCTCTATGCCTATTATTCTTAGGTTTGGCCTTTTCATGGTATCCCACAATTCCTTGATATTTTATGTTAAGGATTTGTTGGATTTATGATTTTCTTTGGTCGATGAATCTATTTCTTCTAGTTTATCTTCTGTGCCTGAGATTTTCTCTTCCATCTCTTGAATTCTGTTGGTTATGCTTTTGTCTGTAGTTGGCAATTTTTTGTTCAGTTTTTCTAATTACCGCATTACTTCAGTTTGCGTTGCCTTTATTTTCTCTTTTTCAGTTTTCAAGTCTTGAACAAATTCCTTCACCTGCTTAATTGTTTTTTCTTGGCTTTCTGTTCTTTCCTTAAGAAATTTGTTCATTTCTTCCACTTTTTTGTTTGTTTTTTCCTCCATTTCTTTAAGGGATTTTCTCACATCTTCTTTGAGGGCCTCTATCATTTTAATGATGGTAATTTTTAAGTCGTTCCCTTCTGCTTCCTCTGCTTTGTTGTTGTGTTCCATTCTAGTTGGTGTAGATTCCCTAGATTCTGGTGGTGTCATTCTTGTCGTTCTGTTGTTAGGTGTTTTCTTGTATTGCCTTCTTCCCATATCTTCTTCCAGTAGGTGTTTTTGGGGTCTCCCCTTCTCTCCATGGTACTTCCCTGGTGGGCTTATGTGGGTATGAGTTTTTATATATATAACTCTGTGGTCCAAGCTCTCTAGGAGGTTTTTCTGCAGACAGGGACCCAGGGATGGGGTCAGGGATGAGGATCTAGTAGAAAATGCCAGCAGGTACTCACAGTGGTCCCACAGAGATAGGAGGATCTCTGGGAGTGGCCCGGGATTCCAGCAGATGACTGGAGGCAGGGTCAGAGACCAAGCAGGTGGAAATTACAAGTGGTCCCACATGGATAGTCAGGTCTCCCTTGTTTAGAGTCGCTCCAAGAAGTCTCTGAAGTAGGGTGGACTGTTGGCTCCACCCTCTGTCCCAGTGCTCAACCAGAGTGGCAAGACTGTGGGTAGGGTAGGGCACAGGGTAGGGGATGTAGGCTCGCAGTGGGGTTGGGTGTGTATGGGGTTGTATCAGAGCTCCAAGGGTGCTCTCGATGGGGACAGGAGACAGGAGCAGCAGTATCAGGGGCCAACCCAGGGAATTCGGGCAGGGGTGTAGGGGGGGAGAGGTTGTAGGGGACAGGCAGCCCCAATTGGGCCCAGACTCACCTCCGTCCAATAGCTGGTGGAAGTGGACAAGGGCTGAGCTGGAACTTGCGAAGATTTTACAGGATATTCGGATCTCACTGGAAACTGGAATTCTCCAGCTGAGGGCTCTTTCTTAGCAGAATCCCAGATTTGGGGGTCAAGGTTCTTGCCCGCAGGAACTCAGAGTGGACCTGCAGAGATAGGCGCGTTTTGATCATACTAATTGTGTTATCAATAACAACCTGTTAGAAGAAACCATCTCCCTAGGCAGATGAGAAACCTACTTTTGAGAAAATATGATTAAATGACCTATCTTACGTTGTCTTTTCTTTGGCATTCAGATCGCCCACGGAAACTTAGTAGCTGACATTGCTGAAGAACAAATTAACATGTAATAGGTCTTGAATAAGCTATTGGATTCCATACTCTGTTGATTACATCTTTTACCTAGATTTCTGGGGATGGATTCCAGGGTGTCAGAGAAACATAGCACATACTCTGTTCATGAGTCCATCCTAGTTCTCTGTCCCTTCTCCTCTCAACAGCCTGTAAAGTGCATAGTATTTGTATATTCATATATCGGGAAAAGGGACAGGGTTTTTAGTACCCTCAAAGACTAAATGACCAAGTTGCAAATATGAGAAACTTATATCTACTCCCTAATATTTCTAGATACATGGTTACTATGCATTTCTATGAAGGTAAGTGATGACTCTGAACATGGTCAAAAAGGATGATAAATCTTATCAGGTCAATGTCCTGGCTGGGAACATGGACTCAATTTCCTGTACACAGATACGTACTCAGAAAAGAGCTGTGTCATGTTTATGGGGATGGAAACCCCTCCTGGGACAGCATAAAATTTCTTTTAATCTGAAAGATGTCAGTATGAAAATTCCTGTTCTGAAAAGAGAAAAGGCATTCTCACAGTCAAACTGATATCCCCACAACACTCATTCCTCTCTTCCCTCTCTCATTCTCTCCTCTTCTCTCCCCTTTCCCTTTCTTTTCTTCCTCTGTGTCTTCTCCTAATTATGACCACTCTGGTTCACTTTCATGCCTCTACTCTTTCCCCCTCCTCTCCTCCTGTCTTTTCTCTGATATGCACACTTCTTCCTCCTGCACAGATGATGTAGAAGCCTTCCTTCTATTCCTAGTGATCACTGTCATTGGTGTTCTGTTAGACCTTGTTTTTGCCATAGTCCTAATTGGCCTCCTTCCCTTCTTTTCCTATCTTTGTCTTTGTCTTCCTTCTCAGTCCTCTCCTGCTTTTTAATCCTTTATGTGCATTTATCTCTGTGTTTTTCTCTTCTTGATCCCTTTGTTGTAGTTTGACTTAAAGAAATAAAATAACTTAACAGTAGAACTGAGGATGAAGAAGAATCAAGCCAAAAAAAAAAAAAAAAGAAAAGAAATAGAGAAAAGAAAAGACATTAGGTCCGTTCAGGCCAATCATTGTGAGGAATAAGAGGGGTTGTGCTCAAACCTGAGACCACTAAACTTTGTAGGACAATTTCCAGGGTACAAAAATTATTTCAAAGAAAAGGGATGATTCATTGCTTTCCCAACACTAGCTCTGCTGAAGAACTCAGATTAAGTTGACACTGGGAATGACACTCTTTTGCTGTGTCTGGTATGGAATTTATTAGAATGTCTTAGAAAACCAACTGTGTTTTCAGCATATCTTTTAAGAGAACCTGGTGTATTTAGAATGTGCACCTAAAAAGGAGGCTTCTATAACATTCATTTAAAACATTCTTGATATACCTTAGTTTTCACAGTGTTACATTCCTAGCCATGGCTTGCACTAGACCCAATGGCAAGGCTGCAACCAAGCAGGAGCAAAGTGAAGTCTGGCTGGGTAGGTGGCAGTGGCAGTCCCAAGACAGACAGCATAGGAAGTGGTGGTGGCACTGAGAGGGAGAGATAGCTGCCAACACATTTGTCATGGTATTGGCAGTGATGGTGACTGTGGCCCCTGTTCCTGGCCTGGGTTGTTCTACTATACTGTGCACTATGTGCAACCGAAACCACTGTCACTGCCACTGTAGCTGTCCTATAACTTAGTTTTTAAAGTGTTCTGAGCCATAAAGGAATTTGCTCTTGTACCTACCTGGCTGAAATTCTACACACTTACTGTTTATATTTGGGTGAGCACACCACTGCAATTGATTCTGGCAGCAACTTCTGGTAGCAAAAATGTGTGTACATCCACACTCGACAAAACGTCTTTCTGGGTTGGATGGGTCTAAGGAGACTAAAGAATTCAAGAAATCCCAGCAAGCCCCAGACTGATCCAAGGCAGCAAATCCCAAGGAATTTCAACTACTGCCTCCCACCATTATGCCCCAAATCATGATTGGTCACATCCCTGGTCTGCTAGGTGGAGAAGGAAAAGGAAATGTTCTCTTTTGTCAAAAGAAGCTGAGCTTTAAACAATTACTTGATAGCTGTTCACTCACTGAGGACTAGTAACACCCGATTTCTAAGTAGTAACCATTCCAAGTTTTGTCCTTCAACTTCTAACCTACATCTGCTTCCCTCCTCCAAACAGTAGACTCTATTTCATCTTAACCAAGAGTTCCCGAATTATTTAAAATATCAGTTCAAGAGTCTCTCTGGGTCTTCAGTTCCCTGCCATCAATCCTGCCACTAAGAGCTGTGGAACTTATCCCTATGTGAAGAAGAGCGATATCTGGTTTTATTTTTGGAACTGCACCTACTACTCTTGCATTTACTTATGCCTCCTCCCTCCCTTCTGTCATTATCTACCATGTGTAAGCACACCTCAAACAACTGCATGCCAGAGTGGAGAGTAACACTGCAGATGTTAAGGCAAGCAAGCCAGATGTAAAGGCTAAATATCTAACCTCTACATTTCAAGACAAAAGCAGTAGTGGAATACTGATCATATAGTGGAAGGCACATTTAGTAGATGAACTCTACTGGAACGTGGAAGAGATGGTTAGAAAAAGAAGGGGATCAATCTTAGAAGATAGAAGTTGCAAGGCTGGACCAGGCTGTTGGAAATTTCATGATTCCTTCTCTGAGTGTATTGTGCACATGGATGTTTCTTCAAGGAATAATTAACTACACAATTGATGTATGTATGCTTATAAGTTAGCTATATTTTAAATATAAAACATTTGTAAAATGAAGTAAAGAAATGGTAAAATCAACAAAACAAAAATCTTGATCACACCATTTCCCCATTCCTGTAAATTCTAAGACTCTATTAACCTACTGCTGCATAGAGTGGCCTCATCACTCTCCCTTGCCCTAGGATATACAGCCTAGTTGAAGCCTCAACATGACAGTCCTGTGCAACTTCCATATATGTAGCCATATATTCAACACATTTTTTTCAAGCCTTGTTCTTTCTGTTTATTATATTTTGCTGCCAATATCATTATCCAGAAGCCTTACCTCCTAAATGATGGATTACATTGCTCTGCCAGTATACTCATCTTTCTATGTATCAGCAAAACCTTGTATTCTCTGGCCACCATGGCCTGCCTAAAACTCAGAGGCCAACCTCCTCAATGAACTCTAGCTCAGACATGAGAACCGAATCCCCTTGTAGATGGAGAGTGTCCCTGGGTCACATCCCGAATTGTCTCTGTCACTGTCCAAACTGTGTGGCTTCTGGGAACTCTATAACCATTTCTCCTGCAGCCTTTTGTCTCTGGCATCTCCCACTGTGTTCCTGCAGTATCCATTATATTTCCTTAGCTGTCAGAAATTCACTTCTCCTGCTGTCACACTCCCCATTTATCAGTTTTTTTGAGTTCTCTGCAAACAAAAGCCTCCAGGGTTTATCTCCTGCCTTCATCTGTCTTCAAAGAACATAATTCCATCTTCCATGGTATATTATTGTCAGGCAAATAAGTAAATTTGTTGCAACTTTGCTTGAAGGAGCTCCTTGTGTGTACACAAAACAAGTGCTTCTTCATAAAGAAAAAAATGCAATCTTGAAAATGAACACTCTTGACTGAGTTGAGATACTTCCATACAGCTTTTAGGTAGATGGTGTCTACACCATGTTCTCATATCTCCTACAAATCACCACTCAATCACAATGAAGTGGAACATTGAAGAACTAAATTGAATAAGTGTTAAATTAGTAAATCTTTAATGTACCCAGGCATGTGCCTTTGACTAAACACCGGAACACTAATGAGTATGTGTGCTCATAGACTGATGAATTGGAATGTGTTGACTGTACAGACACAGATCTGGGCAGTGCACTTGGAAGAGTAGCTCACCACCAGTGAGATCAATTTTCTTACATGGATCTAACCTAAGGTTAGATGGCCCAGTTCCTCTTTCATGAAAAAATATTTCTTCCTCGTTCTGGGCATAACAATAATCAGGCCCTGCTTTCTGCCCAGAAATAATTACATGGGTCTCATGGTATTCTTCATTGACCTACCAGGTTTAAGCACACCTCAGAAAACTGCATGCCTCTTAGAGTTACTGTCAATGCACTTTACATAAATAAGTGAAGCACTCACCCCAGTGAATGATTCTCATCCTTCTCCCTCACTCCATGGTTCCCCCACATTGGATGCTCCTGTATTTTGCTGGGATACCAATCAACGCAGGGGTGATGACATGGACATTAGATGTCTCCTTTAGCACATCCTAGGCCTAGGGTTTTCGGGGGGCAGGCATTAGGTCTGCTCACAGGACTTAAGTTGTTCAATTTATATTCTAAGCCTTAGCCCAGAGTAGGCACTCAGAATAGGCCACAGAAATTATTGAGTCATTCTCTTTTTAGAATTAGCCAAGATGCTGTCTCCATTCCTCATTACCACATTTCAGTCTGCCAGCCAGGCTGTTTTGCTTCAGTGTCTCACTCTGTGTGTGAGCCAGGTTTGAACTTGTAGGTAGCCTCAGTCTCAGTTTTCCAATGACTGGGATTACAGGCAATAGCCCTGAGTAGAGTGAAAATTTCTAACTATGCCATTGAATGTAAGTGTTCACTTCAAGAATCTCTGAAAAGCAGCCTAATACAAAGTCATCAAATTCATTTTAGCTAAGTTATTTTCACTCATGGTTCCTTCGATTGAGTGATATATATGGATAAAGCCCCTGGATATATGTTTCAGGAGTCATGGGCAGCCAAAAGGAAGAAACACAATCCAGTTAGAAAATTTCTAAGAAGCAAACATAGGAAAGATAAACAGGAACTTGAGAAGAAAGTGCAAAGCCAATAATCCTGAAGTTTAAATACCCAAAACTGTAGCATCTGCTAAGCATAGCACAGCTGATAGTCTGGTAAATACAAACTTCTGAACTTCTGTGGCTGAAAGCTTAGGTGGTCCATTGCTTACAAAATGCTAACAGAGACTGATCTTTATGTACAAATCATGGAGGATGGAGAGAGGTCATGAGGAAGAAGCAGCACACAAAGGGGAAAAAACCTACGATGAAGGGAGGGAGAAAGGGGGGTAAAGATTGAAGAAATGGAAGGAAACTGGGAATCCAGTGGAGGAGAAGTGCAGAGGGAAAGAAGAGAGTGTAAGGCCAACGAAGACAAGGAGAAATGAGAAGCCATGGGAAGAGGAGGAATAGCAAGAGATGGGGAAAAAGAAAGGGGTTGAAGAGGAAAACACTGTGAGTCTGGTAGGGTATTAAGAGAAGAATATGCAGTAAATAGTTTTCAATTCAATTATTTAAATGATTAGTGTGTTCACTTAATAATGAAAAATGAGTTTAATTGAACTGCCTTCATAGAATCACACAATCTAAGTTAAAGCAAAGTTTTGAGCCTTAGCTCAAGTTTCAAAAGTATCATGATCCATCTATCAATTCATAGTCTATTATAAATTTCATTTGATAATGAGCACACACCTGCAGAATAAAGCTCTTAGAATATGGGATAGTTCTTTTTATTTTTATTTTATTTTATTTATTTATTTTTTTAGTTTTAGGGATATTATTTGTTCTCTTGTGGATTTTCCATTTTTCTTTTTTTTGTTCCCCTTTTTATTTATTTATTTTATATATCCACATTTAAATGAAAACAAACATTTATAGACAATATTTGGGAATTTGGGCGTCATTCTTTCCAAACTATTTCCAGTTGGTAAGGGAAAAAAAAGAATATGTAATAGTTCTTGGCTATATTCTGTGTAAATAATGCATTACAGGTAAATGCATGCAAAATGATCTCCAAAGAATCACAAACATTTCACAAAGAATGGGGTAAGATGGCAGCCTCCATAATTCAGAAGCTTCTTCTTGAGAATTTGCATGAAAATTAAACTAAAATGAATGAGTTGTGCATTGATTTAGAAATGTACTGGAGTAGATGATAAACCTAATTCATATTTTCAGCTCAATAAAAATTCATCAAAACATTCATAGAAAAGTACATACCTTGTCTGAAAGAGACGCAAACAGTGATCCTCTCCACATGAAAAAAAAAATCTTCCTTCAGCAGGGATAATAAAGAATCTCAATTTTTAAAATCAGATCACTTTTGAAGTAACAATACATATGCCATATTTCTGAGACCACAGTTTTATTTTAATCTTGTTTGTAATCACTAACTCTCCCAAATTCCAACTGGAAATGGTACATCACAGAAGACAGTGTGTGAAAGTAAGGAGAGAAGGATGGTTAGGATACATCAAGATAATTGTCAAGCCAGTGAACCTCTTAGGGTTTAAATGATTAGCATAAGCATGCCTACACACAGGCAGCATTTGTTCATGTTGTTTACTTTATGTTGTTTGTGGCTATTGTAAAACATGATGTTTCACTAATTTCATTCTCAGCCTCTTTTCATCTGAATAAAGTAGGGCTACTGATTTTTTTGAGTTTATCATGTATCCTGCTAATTTGCTGAAGGTGTTTATCAGTTGTAGGAGTCTACTGGTAGAGTTTATTGGGTCGCTTATGTAAACTATCATATTATCTGCAAATACAGACTGTTTGACTTCTTCCTTTCCATTTTGGATCCCCTTCAGCTAGAACTTCAAGTACAATATTGAAGAGATATGGAGAGAGAGGATAGCCTTGTCTTGTTTCTGATTTTAGAGGAATCACCTTGAGCTTCTATCCATTCAGTTTGATGTTGGCTGTGGGTTTACTGTATATTGCTCTTATTATGTTTAGATATGTTCCTGTTATCCCTGATCTCGCCAAGACCTTTATCATAAAAGGGTATTGAATTTTGTCGAAGTCTGTTTCAGCAGCTAGGGAGATAATCATATGGTTTTCCTTTTTCAGTTTGTTTATATGGTGGATCATGTTGATAGATTTTCATATGCTAAATCATCCCTGCAATCCAAGAATGAAGCCTACTTGGTCATGGTGGATGATTTCTCTGATGTATTCTTGAATTCGGTTTGCCAGTATTTTCTTGAGTATTTTTGTATCTATGCTCATCAAGGATATTGGTCTGTGGTTTTCTTTCTTAGTTGTGTCTTTGTGAGGCTTGGGTACCAAGGTGATTGTGGCCTCATAAAAAGTGTTTGGAAATGAAACTTCTGTTTCTATTGTGTGGAACAATTTAAGAAGTATCAGTATTAACTCTTCCTTGAATTTCTGGTAGAATTGTGCACTGAAACCATCTGGCCCTTTTTTTTTTTTTTTTTTTTTTTTTTGAGTTTTTATGTAACAAGAGAAGGAAAATATTTTATTATCCATGTTATATAAAATTTTTTTATTACAGTTTGTGGAAGATTCAGTCTGCCTTGTGTATATTTTTGGGAACACTTTTTCAATCATTAGTTGTTTATACCCTATGAAATAATTTCTGGTTCTGTATTCTGTTACAATACCTATGTGTCTGCAATCAGTGCTATGTTGCTTTCATTACTATAGCTTTCATGATATTTTATAGTCAATTAATGTGACACTCCTGTTTTCTCTTTTTTAAAAATCGCTTGACTCTCTGGAAAATGTGTCCTCTCAGTGACACTTGGATAATCGTAGAATTGTTCTTTTTTGTTATTTCAGTGAAAAGTTCATTAATTCTTATGAAAGAAATGAAGTAAATCTGCATCTTACTTTGGGTAATATCTCCATATTATTTTAATCTCCACAACACATGATAGAAAGCAGGATCACTGTGCCTTCATAGAGGTATCTTCTTGATTCATCTTGAGTTGGACATCCAATGTTGGCTTAGTCTTTATACAATGATAAATAATTTTCCCTTCTTTTTACTGCCATGATAATCTTTGTCTGAATCAACAGAGAACTTGATTATATTCTTCTCAATATCCTGAAGAATGTCCATTCACAAAACCAAATATAGTTCTATATTCTGCAGAAATCCACAGGTATTAACAGATGCCATTGATTTTCTACTAAATGATTAATTTCTGGGACTCTATATATGTGTATTTAGCCTACCCTGGGAAATGAGTCAGGTCTGCTGGAGCCATAAATAGAGTTTTCACTTATGCAAAATCGTCCACTTTGATCATATAGAATTTGACAAGTGTGTTCCTTACTCATAGGTCCGATCCTTTTATTTTTTTTTTATTTTTTTATTATTTTATTTTATATAGCAAAGGCTAATTAAATGAAAACAAACATTTATACACAATATTTGGGAATTTGGGTGTTGTTCTTTCCAAACTACTTCCTGCTGGTAAGGGGCACTGTCATGGCAGATTCGAAGAAGATTCAGAAATCCTGGCTGTAGTCTCTAAGGCTGCTTTGTCCACCTGTTTTGAATGTAGGATCACCTGGTACTGTTTCAGGCGGTCTGGCATGATCAAACCACATTAGTCTGGAAGGAATCCACAGATTTTCATTTTCTGTGGAAACAAAAATAGAATGCTTTGGAGGCAAAGCATTTTTTTAATTTAATTTATTATTTTCCATGTTGATCCCAGTTCCCTCTCCCTCCCTCCCTCCTTCCCTCCCTTTTACCCTCTCTGCCCTCTCACATGCACTCTAACCACCGTCCCCTCCCATCCCCCCACCCGAATTCCATATATAGGGGAATACCATCCAGTTGGGGTCATGTAGATCTGACAGGTCATGTGAAGTAGGGACTAGGGCTTCTCTCCTGTTTCCAGATTAAGGCAGTTATCACTCCATGGGGGATATGTATGCAAAGTCCTTTTGTGCACCAGGGATACATCCTGGCTCCACTATCTGAGGTCTCTTAGACTGCTCCTTCCCTCTGGCTGAGACCCATATTCAGGGGGGCCTGAGTCAGTCCCATGCTGGCTTCCCACCTATCTGTCTAGTGGCCATTAGCTCCTCATTGTTCAGGTAAGCTGTCTGTATGAAATGCAAATCAAAAAAACTTTGAGATACCATCTTACCCCTGCCAGAATGGCTAAAATTAGAAACACCAATGATGACTTATGTTGGAGAGGATGTGGGGAAAGTGGAACATGCCTCCACTGCTGGTAGGAGGGCAAACTCATACAGCCATTTTGGAGATCAGTATGGCGGTTCCTCAGGAAAATGGGAATTAGTTTACCAGAGGACCCGGCAATCCCCCTCTTAGGCATATACCCAAAGGATTCACATCCATGCAACAAAGACATGTGTTCAGCTATGTTCATAGCAGCCCTATTTGTAATAGCAAGAACCTGCAAGCAACCTAGATGCCCCTCAATTGAAGAATAGTTAATGAAGATGTGGCACATCTACACAATGGAATACTACTCTGCAGAAAAAAAATAATGGTATCTTGAAATTCACAGGCAAGTGGATGGCACTTGAAGAAACCATCCTGAATGAGGTAACCCAGTCACAAAAAGAGGAACACAGTATGTACTCACTCATATATGGATTTTAGACCTAGATCAAATGATCACCATCCTATAATTCACACCACCAGAGGAACTAGGATTCAAGGTGTATTCTAAGAGATTCATATAAAGTCCCTCACAGAACTGCGAAGGGACAAGTCCCCCCAGAGCTCAGGTGCAGTGGGGGGGTAGCGAATGGAGAGAGAAGTAGGAGAAAATGAGGGGGAGGAAAGGAAAACATGTGCGACCAGGAAGATTGAGCCTGGTTAGTAATAGAAGATAGGAAAGAGAGAGAGATAGACAGAGACAGAGAGATAGAACATAAAAGAGGGAGTCAATATTGGTTTGAAGACAAAATTGAACACAAAGAAAGGTCTAGAGAACTATAAGATTGCTCCCAACTAACAATTTGAGCTTCCATGGAAAGGCTATCATAAATGCCGTTCCCGGAGAGTGAGATCAACAACTAACTTCTCCATGGAGCCCTCAACTAATGTGTGTTTTAAACAGGATCAAACACCCATACATAAACACTGAGTCGAACTAGAACCCAGATGCAGATGGAGAGGACATGACCATGCAGCAGCTCTGATCCTTTTAATGTCATTTTTTTTCTGTTGATTTTGGAAAGTTTGAGAACGTCTAAGCACATTTCTTCCAGTGTCCATGAATATTAAACATCCCCAAACCTGTGTTCCTTGTGCTTACTGTGGTTTGAATCTGGCATAGCCCCACCCCTAGTCTCCAGTATTTGAACAGCTAGTCCCCAGCCTGTGGTGTTAACTGGGAAGTCTGTGTGACATTCAGAGGAGGAGTATTCATAGAGTAAGTGGAGTATACCTGACCATGCTTTCGTTTTTACTGTATATACAATGAGAATATCGCCTCCTGCATTTGCTTGTATACTTTCCCATCTCCTATGAACGGTGTCCCTGGCACTGAGAGCCACAATATCCATTTCTTCCTTAAGCTGTCTTTCTAGGGTACTTTGTCACAGGAACAAGGCAAAGCAGTGTCTAATGGAACCTATGGAAATATTGGTCAGGCTAAGGTTAGACTTTTTCACTGAAGTGAGTAATAACTTTGAATTCATTCATAAAATCCCCCTTTTCTTGTTTTATTGTGAAGAATTTAGTCTCAAAAAAAAAAAAAAACCAAACTGCCCTCTGCTGTAACAAGCATCAATCTTTCCACTACAGGCTATGTGTTATGAGCACTCCTGCCAAATGTCATCTGCTATCATCCATGTTTGAATATATCAGAACCTATGTGGACAATGGGAGCAGATGGCATGAACATTTCTGGAGTTTTACTGCCTTGGTTCAGAAAGCAGTTCTCACATACCCATGGTGCCTTTTAAAATGGAGATGAGGACTGGAAGATATATGGGGCTCTCTGACCACGCAGCCATGCCTCCTTTATAAGCAGTATGCCATGATCAGGTTCCATAGCAGAAGAAAGGTGAATGACCCCTGAGTAATGATGGCCAAATTCATCTTTTTATCCCCAATTGCATATACACATGCTTAAATATGTGCACTAGTCATGACTACGACACATGCATGCATGTTTGCAAACATATAAAAAATGTGATAATATAACTGATATTAATTTAATACAATTACACCAAAAGAGAAAGTGTAGTGAGATAGTCCTTCTGTAGCACTGACCACGCCCATTGGGGGGTGGAGCGATGGGTGGAGGTGACCTGAGGAAGGAGGTCGGAGGGGGCCAGGAAGGCGCTCTCTCTTTCTGGCGTGACTCGGACAGGAGAGGATCGGGTTGAATTTCCTGGTGTTCATCTGTCTAGGTTGTAAGTTATTTCTCCCTGAATAAACATCTATTCGGCCTATTTGTTTATCCTGATCCTTATTTACCGCAATAAGAAAGTTCATTTTTCTCAATCTATAATTTATAATCATGGTGAAAATTCAAAAGATGAGTAAAGAAAACTGCAGGTTTTTATTTATAACATTAGCTTCATTTATAATACAGGTTCCAAATGTGGTGTATGGAATTGAGTTTCTTCTATGGAATGACCAAAGAATCATGGCTATAAATCCTGACCTACTTAGAAGTATTAACTGAACTTAGTCCAAGTATCCAATGCTGATTCATTACAGGGAAATCCAATTTTTACCTTTTAATTCTGTTTATGTAATATAGTATGTTGAGTTAACACCCTGGACCCTGGAAGAGCTGTTCACCTTTACTTTTTATTTTCACATGCAGATGAAAGTTCAGTGAACTCTATTTTGGGAACAATATATGGTAGCAGAATGCTTCTTTCTAAATATGGGTGACATCCACAGACATACTATATTACCGTGTCACTTTCTTTACTTCCAGGGGCCATTTGTAGTTGCTTTCAATTAACTGCATTTACTCCAGGGTCTGACCCTTATTTCTTTGTATGTACTGAGTTATTGTTAAATAATTTGTTACCTTTAGAAAATTTCTTCCACGCATAAATTAAGGAGATTATATGGTTGCTTTAGATGTCATATACACTCTGGATCTGCCCATATTTACAATATTTCATTCTTTCCAGTTACAGCAACTTCATTATATGTCAACTTGGAAACAGCACTGTGGGATTGTTTATATATATGTGGACTCTTCAACTCTTCTGAAGCAGTATTCATCCTTGCACTCCTGGTATACTGTGCAGGAAATGGGTAGTTTTATTTCTACCTTTATGACCCTACAGGAACCTTAACAAGGCCACAAATGGTGCTTAAACTTTGTGGTTAATAACCGCCAAAAATTGTCTTCTCTCTTCTGCTGTGAATACACACAGTTGTGGGTAAATGAGAAACAGAAGCCCACACAAAGGCTGTATTATAAGGAATCTGCCCAGATTTGGATCCTTTTGTTGCTTTTGTGAAGATCTTGGTGCTGCAGACAGTGGTGGTAGGCAACCTACCTCCTCATATTCTTCCCATATCTCTCCAAACACAGTGTTGTCTTTCATCCTTTCTTGTTACAACTACATCCTATGATATTTTTCAGAATTCGACAATGTTGTCTTTTAATCCCACCTTTGAACAGTCACAAGGAACACTTTTCTTCCCATGAGGATCATGGTTTCAGTGAGTGCAAGTGTAATTGAGAACTTGAGAATGATGAAGATATGGCTGTCAGAATGGGACCTATGCCAAGTTGATTAGCCAAGCAAGATGCTGACAACTAGTCATCAACGAGAACTATCTCCTGATATTCCCAGAAGGCACAGGCAAAGTTGGGGTGGTGTTTCTGAGCCATGATTAGAATGGCATTTATACCATCTAGCAAGCTTGTATTTTTGATAATTTTTCTAAGAATAAGGGAGAAGAATTATGATTTCTTGCTGTTTTTCTATATACCTATGATTGGATTCACAACATGACTACATTAATCTGGATCGATTTCAAGCCATCGACCTCAGGCCTAGGTTCACATCAAACTCAATTTGAGCTCAATAGCTACAGTTTTGATCATCTGTATTTGATATCTATCTCTGTGTCTACATCCTCACTATTATCAAATTATTGATGCAGACTAAGAAAAAAACCCAAGGAATCTTCACAGAATCTCCATTCATGAGCTGTGTTGCTTCACTTCTCAAAAACAAGTCTCCACCACATGCTCTCATTCCATGCATCAATGGCAGTTATGTGTTTCATGTCTAAACTCTTTATATATGTTAATAGGTGTTATTGATTTGTTCGCTTGTTCTTTGGAAGGATAATTTGTTTTCTGATAACGTCTATTAGGTCTCATCTGTTCATTACTTTTTTAGCCTAGTACTGACATAATATTTGCTTAATTATCACATGATTTTAAGTGTCTTATCTTATTATATTACAAAGATTTACCTAGGAGTCTATATGTGCAGTCATTCCTTAATCCTCAAACAAAATCTGATCTTGTACAAGCCACAAAGCACTCTAATGTTTTTATAGAAAATTCAGGTGAATGCAAATCAGAAATTACTCAGGTTGCTTTCAGATATAAATGACAGAATAGTTGAGACTAAAAGTCACAAAACTCATATGAGACTTTGGATTGTAGTTTGAGAAAAGGGATTTGAATACAGGTTGCATAAAGGATGAAAGGAAACAATGGGATTTGAAATGTTCAAAAGGCTGAATAAAGGAAATCAAGTTATTAGAGGGATTATTGGAAATAATAACATTTTAGAAGCTGCCCTAAACAGATACACACACACACACACACACACACACACACACACACACACACACATATATATATATATATATATATATATATATATATATATACAAAATTTCAATGGACTTTATCTATGATGTGGAACAATGAGTCTACCAGACTTCTTAAACTGTGAGATAAAAATCCCAGTGCCATGTATGTAGGTTACCTCTTTTCAAGTCATAAATCAGTGAAGACACAAAAAAAAACAAACAACACACACTACATTGTGGTTACCTTCCAGAATTTTATGGAAAGACCCTATTCCTTAAGATACTACATAATTGAATAATTAGAAATTGATAAATGATGGTACCAACATTGAAGCTTCTTATCTACTTACTAGCTTCAAGAGTGGTGGAAGATTCTAATCATCTTACCAAGGGAGGAAAGTAATGACCAGTCTCACCCATCTGTGAGCCTTGAGAATCAAAATATCAACTTTTCTGGCAAGATATGCCACTGAGGCAATAGTGGCATATATGTTTGAAAGGAACTTTCTAATGAGATTCAAAGTACACTGTAAAGACACAATACAAACCTAGTACTACTATCTGAGCCCTAAACAATAACTGTCTAGGTCATAGGATCAAGGGTAAGAACCTAGTACTACTAGTCTATAAATGAACATAATAAACAACTCCCTAGTTCTCTTCAGATAAACTTTATTTTATAATACATAGTGATTAATATGGAAACACACACTGGTCAATGTGCAGACAATAAGAAACTACGGAGCCTTCTGTTCTACATGGGCAATCTCTGCCACATTCCCATTAATCCAAGACTCAGGGACAGAAAGACAGAGGGCATAGAAAGACTTAAGAGCCAGAGTTTGTAGACATCTGTAGTCAAAGAGTGTTTCCCAAACATGACCAGGCATTTGTACAAATGAACTCAGAGAAGTTATAAATAAATGCACAAGACCTACACATGATCAAGCCAGCAAAAATCTAAGCCTGAAGAGTGAAGGGCTGAGACACTACTGGAAATTGGTGGCTAGTGGATGAGTGTCATTTTCCTCATGATGTGGCTCCTGAGATGCTACCTACAAAATGGATCAGCATCTATGTTGATACAAACCACACCACATAGATTGTGCATGTTAACAAAAAATAAAAAAAGAAGAAGCTTGGAATGCAAAGGCATGGTATAGATGAGGGTGGAATAGAAGTAGAAGAAATGAGGGGTATTTTTGGTCACAACACAATAAGTGCATGCAGAAAATAAACAATTAAAATTTCAAATGTAAAGCAAAAGAAAGGCAAGTTGACACAAAGAGGTTAAGGATTTCAAGAAGGAGAAAAGTACAAAATGAACCTGAAGGGCACAATGGCTATGAGGTCAGCATGGAGATGAAGTGTCTGAGGATGGTTTCTCCAGACAAAAATCCATACCAAGCCTTGGAAAATAATTAGAAGGTACTTACAGTCTCACATACAACACTGAAAAGCAATAGTTCTAATTTCTACACTACAGATGCTTTGGTATATTATGCTCAGGCAAAAAAGAGGAGGCAAGGGTTTGTAAAAATGTTCCTTGCAATAATAGTATACATCATGAACAGGAGTAAATCTTCCATTGTTTTTCTGAGACAACCTTGGGTTTGCATTTAATGAATACTTTCTCGAAAGTCATGTTTCCTTGAAAAATATTTTTGTTCTCTGTAATGTCAAGAATGTGCACTTTGTCCATAATCCAGCATAAACTGAGATATAATCTACAGTGAGAGTTGCTCCTTTCTCTAATTACCTTATTCCTCTCCTGGGCATAAGATCCACCCTCCATACTTATTGCTGGGTCAGTATAATTAATTCACGACTTATTTTTCTTCACATTGTTCAAAATATCACATCACTTAGGTCTTAAATGGTGTCTTTTCCATAGAAAAGGCATTCATTTGAAATTACTTGAGAGTAGAAGGGTAGACTTCTGCTTTGTGTCTTAACAACCACACATTTGTTTTGTGATGTGAAGACTACAGTCTAAATGCATACAAATCTATGGCATATCTGTCAGGTATTCTGTTTAAAACCTGGCTATTCTTTTAAATGTTCATAGAAAAAGACTGAAGAAAATATATGCACAGTGCCTGAAAAACAGTAGGTATAAAGTAAGGATTTTCTGTGTTCTTGTGGCCTTATATACAATCTCTGCACAATTTTGCCTAGACTTTTTTATTTAATATTATTTATTTGTTATATCAATCCCAGGTCTGTCGTCACATGCCCCCCACTTGCCCCTCCATTCCAATCCCCTTCCGTTCCCCAGGGAGGTTGAGAACTTTCATGAGAGAGCATCAAAATCTGTCAAGTCATTTGGGGTATGGCCTAGGCCCTCCCCCCCCCATGTCTCTAGGCTAAGGACGTATACCTCCACTGGAAATGGGCTCCCGAAATCTGTTTGCACTAGGAGTACATAGTGGTTAACTAGCAGATGTCCTATAGACTACCCAGTCCTCCTAGCTGAAACCCATGTTCATGGGGCCTTGTTTCATTCCATGTTGGTTCCTCAGCTGTCAGAATTGGATCCATGAGTTCCTACTAGTTCAAGTCAGCTGCTTGTGTTTGTCTAGATATTTAAATGTAAATTTTTCAGGAAGCAACAGTTTCACTGTTTAAATGAGATGGGGAGGCAGAAAAGATAGTGTCTAAGTAGTGTGGGTGTGGAGTAGAAGTTGGAACAGGGAATCTTGCAAGATCAACCACCGCCTTGCAGCATTGACTAACTTTTAATAGAAGAGAGGCATGGCCATTTCTCCAGTCCCATGCGTGCCTGCATCATGTCATGCTCACAGCCATGATGGACTAATGTCTGAACTGTGACATTAGCTGAGTTGGCCAAGGTGTGTCTTCACTGTAAGAGCAAACCCACACTGTGAGAGATACATATATATTCCTGTTAATGTTGTAGATTGAACACCACTCTAATGAAAAGCCACTCTAGCTGCAATGAAATATTGCAGCTAGAAAAACAATGACATCACATTTCATCTCAAAATACCTGCCAGTTCCTGCATCCAAGCATTAGAAGTGGACATCTTCCTCCAAATACAGTATATACAGTATGTATGTAAACATATGTATAATCAAAAAATGTTCCATCCTACCACTCTTTCATTATATCTAGAAACTAGAAAAAATTGTAGAGGTCTGTCAATTAATAACAGAAAGCAATATGTGGTTCAGAGTTTAAAATGGAATGATATGAGAAAATTGGGAAATGGATAAACTACAAAAAACTTATAGGGTAACCCAAATATGAGGTATTCAACCATATTCAGAGAAGCATCATCTGATAGCAGATGGAAAACAATGCAGAGATTTAGTGCCAACATTAAGGGAGAGAAATTTCTACATTGAAGGTGGCCATCAAATCTCTCCCCTCAGAATAAATGGAATCCAATCATATGAAATAGAACACAGAAAGGATTTAAGGGCCATGGGGCTAGAGAACAAGAAAGGAAAAAAGTCCATTAATGAACATATCACAGATCATATAATCTCACAAACACTGAAGCATCATAGCCCCACTTATGTCAATGTATTATTTACATATATGTATGTATGTTTGTACGTACGTATGTATGTATGTATGTATGTATATGCTTAGAATTTCCTAGTAGTCTGAATTTAGAATATTGGGCCACAGACACTTATGCCAGCCATTGGGACACTTGTGTTTCAATTGGATAGCCATCTTGAACTTGGTTGTAATAAATATCTGTTCATCTACATATACACTATTTTGTCATGTTTGGTTGTAAACACTTGAAATTCTGTTCAATTAAAAACTGCAACATAAAGAGATTAAGTACTGAGAAGTGGGTATTGAGGTAGCAATTAGAAGAAGAAAATGGTAGAGAAAATAGAATTAACATAGGTAGAGAAAATAGTTAGTTTCCAATGGGAAAATAATAAACTAATTTTTAAAATTTTTGAATCACACACACAAAATTATGGCAATAAAAACAAAATAAGACTCTATACATACATACATACATACATACATACATACATACATACATACATACACACAACTATACCACTATCCATCCTTTCATCCAATCTTCTATCCATCCATCCATCCATCAATCCATCTATCAACCCACTCATTACTACTTTTCCTTCTGTCCTCAGCCTGTTCAGTAACAGAGTTCCACTGATGTTCTCCTCCAAGAAGCCTAATTTGCAATAGTTGAAATGTGTTCCTTTTGAATTGTCTACAACCAGGAGCTTGAATGAACCATCCTACTTTCAGTCATTGGAACTGGGACTGTGTCACAGTGTATGAAAATTGGGGGGATATGGGGGAATCTGGCAGGGTGAAATACAGGGTCATACTACTCTCCTATGGAAAAGGACATTAAAATGGAAGAGTTTTGTCCAGAGCTACAAAACATTACATTATCTGCATGGAACAAGAGTACTAGTAACCTGGACATGTAGCTGCATGCCACAGCACCAACTCAGTGTGATTGATTTCTTGAGTTGAAGCTCTGACACATATTATGAATGGAGGAGAACAACTGAAGAGGTTCCTCAGTCAATTTCAAAGAGGATTGTTAGACATTGGCACATTAGCTGGATCTTTGTGTGGCAGTTAGGATGAGGAATCAATATGGATGTCTCCTACAGCTCTACTATAAGACAGTCTTTAATCCTACCAGGGAATGACAGAAAGTGGTGCTACTACACAAAACAGTATATGGAAAGAAACAAGATTGCCCCATATTTCAAAAAAACATGAAAGGTGGGAAATGGGTCATTGCTTATTTTTATATGAAGCAAATCATCTATAATGCTCCTTTTATGGAACCCAGTACCTAGTACCAAAAAAGGATTTCTTTCGCTGGGTATTCCACTCTGTGATTATCCTGGTCTCAGACTCAAGCATGGAAGAGGATGTTGAAGTAGCTGCGAGGAGGAAGAGTCTTCTCTGACTGTCACACTTATTGTACTGTGGATGAAGATAGAAGGCAGCCAGATTCACTAGCTCACAATTTTGATACTATAAGAAGAGAAGAAAGAAAAAAAAAAAAAGAATGTCCATGTACCTGATATACACTGACATTCAGAACAACAGCTAGAGACAGGCCTATCTCAGGAAAACAAAAGATAAGGCAAAGAAAAGATATCCAGAGGTAGCTATTTCTGTGAGGTAGAAGTGCAACAAAAGTTTGAGAGGGAACATGAGCAGCCAGACTCACTATCAGCCTCTTAGCTGTGTATTCACCAGAAGCATCCGATCACAAGCATATCCACAAGGAACATGAGGCCACTGCTTCTGAAAGTTCACAGTGATATCACAGTGATGTTGGCATGGTCTAGATTGTCCAAGAATAAGACTCTACCAAAAGGGGATGGAAAGCAGAGAAGGACAGTTTGAGTTCAGCCTGTGGAAGCACACATAAAGGAGAACTTGTAGGAGAAGTAAGCCAAAGAGCAGAAACTTAGAATCCAATATCTCAGGTGCACTCAATTAATTCAGCACATACAGAAAAGAGCCCTTTGATATCTTCTTTGGGTCATGGACATATGTAGACAGATCAAACTCAAACCAACTGAAAGGGATTCTCAACAAAGTTCCCTCAAGCTATATAGTCCTTACTTCTTGCCAAAGAAGCTACAGTGTATGCTGATGGGACACATCACATACACACTATGCACAGCTTCATCAGTTAACCTTATAAAATCAATGTCATGATAACTCAGGCTAAAGATCATGAAAAGTAGGAATTCCAAGTCATGATTGCCTCCTTTCACTTAGCATGCATCACAGACTCATTGGGTACTGTTGGTCTCCTGTCATCTTCTCCAACCAATCCCATCCCGTAGCTTAGAATGGTAACTTCCCATTGGATACTGCCTGGTAGAATCTTGGTATTTCATAGTGAAACCTGTAAACAAGTTTAGATCCTAACAAGATCATCTGTAACCAGTGACCAGTAACCAGTGACCAGTCATCACTGTCTCATACTGGACACTCTAGCCACTGGGGTTTACTCATCAGAAAAACACTATCATTATCTTCATTAATTGTACTACGGGTTGATGATACTCTCCCCCTGACCATGTAAGGTATGGAAAGACACTATAAAACATTTCTTTTGATCACTTCTTACCTTATTTTAATATACACTTAAATCTTCCATGAAAGGGGATATTATAAATGCTGACATAAATACATGGAGGTGAATATCACAATTAACTTAGGTTCACATTTGGTATGTGAGTTTGCAGAGACAGTTTACTCTCAAGAGTTTTCCATGCAGCTCAGGGGGAAGACAATGTCACATGCTTTGAAGCAAGTACACAGGGAATAAGGCAGACCCTTCTTGATGGTATTGGCTGCTAGAGATATAAGAACATGAAGGTGGTAAGAGATATAGCAGCACATACCATGAATTGGACAGCCTCCCTCCAATACTGTTTCCCCCTGTTGGTCCAACTGTTTAAATGTTATTCTCACAACAGGAAGCCTGGCACACACCTGTAATTCCAGCATGTAGAGCTTGACTGGATGAAGGTCACTTCACTCTAACATGTTCTACAAAAACCTGTGTTCACACTCACCAAATAGACACTAAACATATGCAAGGGGAATGACTGCCATATTTTGAGTTAACAGACTTCTCTACATTTGCACAAAGGAAAATTGGAGAGGCTCTCTGGGCTGTGGGATCTGAGAAGGCGGGCAATGTAGTTAAAGAAATATTGAGGCCCTTCTATGGTAGACAGAGCAACAAGAAATGGGAGAAAGGCAAAAACAAGTCTAATGCATTAGAAAACATAGAAACCCAAAATGGCACACTGTAGAGATGATCCTGGAGGTACACAAAGATAGTTTGCAAGAAGAGGTTGCAAACAACCCCAGATTTAAATCAAAAGGTACAAGTCATTGCCAATTCCCAATACCACAGTATTAAGAATAATCTGGATATAGGTTCCCTGTTACATACAGGAAACAATCTACCAGTAGACCCTGGATTGTACACTCCAATGTGCCCACCTTTTGGAGCACTCTTCATGTATTATATAACTCTTCTTGTAGGATATTATGGCACTCCACAGGCAGTAGCTCACTGCAAAATGACAACTGACATGTGAAAGTGTGGGAGAGTTCCCACCAATGTTCCTCACTGGAAGGGTTAAAAGAAATTACCAGTTCCCCAAGAACTGATTAAGAACCAACTTAACAAACAGTAAAACTGAGAAAAAAATATTCAGAGATGAAATTCCTTAATAATGCATTAGCAATCGCAAGAGACCACATGAAACTAGGTGCAAACAACAACACATCTTATCAGCAGATTTTAATCATGAAGTCTTATATGCATATGTGATTAATATTTAATTTAGTGCACAAACCCGGTCTAGGATCTCCTTAGTATGGTACTAACATGGTTGAGGATGGGGGATGGGAGGAAGGGAGGGAGAGAGAACTGGGATTAGTATATAAAATAAGATAGTTTTTCAGTTAAATAAAAACTAATTTAAAAAATGGTACCATTTCTTAAAATTTGCCATATATGATTATATGCCAAAGAACTTTGTTTTCAGCAGCAATGAGACTTACCTCACTTGGGGCCTAGCACTGAAAAGTCCTGAAGAGCTCTTTTGGTCTCTGAGCCAGGATTTAAAAAAATAGGCATGTCTGCAGGAATTAGAGAAGTTAAGAAAACAAATCCTTTGCTTCTCCAAAAATTAATGATAAATTTTGTTAATTTATGCATTGCTATTTTAATGGTCACTAAGAGGAGTCTCCCAGTTTCAGTCAGTACCCCCAAAGAACTCAATGTTCAGTATAGTAGCTGCAACACGCAAGAGGCTTTAATGAACAGGAAACATTTGTGCAAAAGGGCTCCCTCAGCATGCAGGCTAGAAAGAAGACCGATTCCCCAGGCACAGGTGTTTTTAAAGGCAAAACCCACTAGCTCAGGAAGGGAGTGTGACACTCTGTCCATTGAGTTTGTGACCCTTTGAGGCTGGATGCTCTCACTGTCAACAGATCTTAGGGTCTCAGGGTGTGCTAATTAATCTTTATTTTTCTGAATTTATATTTATTTTTCTCTATTGTACTTTAAAGGTAACGCTTTCCAAATATCATTATTGCTCTTTTTTTTCTTGATATTCAGTGTTTTTTTTTTTACTTTATTATTTTATAACCAAGTTCATTTAAATGAAAATAAATATTTATAGACAATATTTGGGAATTTGGGCATCGTATTTTCTAAACTACTTCCTGCTAGTAAGGGGCGCTGTTATTGGGGATTCTAAAAAGATGCAGAAATCCTGGCTGTAGTATGCAAGGCTGCTTTATCCAGCTGTTTTGAATGTAGGATCACCTGGTACTCTGTTTCAGGTGGTCTGGCTTGGTAAAACCACATTAGTCTGGAAGGAATCCACAGATTTTCATTTACTGTGGAAACAAAAATAGAAATCCTTCTCCCCAGTAACTTGTCCTTCAACTTAAATTTTGGAGTCAAAGCATTTTTTTTTATATTTATTATTTTACATGTCGATCCCAGTTCACACTCTGTCCCTCCCTCCATCCCTCCCTCACTCCCTCCCTCACTCCCTACATTCCTCCCTTTTACCCCCTCTCTGTCCTCTCACATGCACCCTAACCACCCTCCCTTTCCATCCCCCACCGTATTTCCATATGTAGGGGAATGCCATCCAGATGGGGTCATGTAAATCTGATAGGTCATGTGAGGTAGGGACTAGGGCTTCTCTCCTATCTCTAGGTTAAGGCAGTTACCCCTCCATGGGGGATGTGTTCACAAGGTCCTTTTGTGCACCAGGGATATTCTGGCTCCACTGTCTGAGGTTCCTTAGAATGCTCACTCCTTCTGGCTGAGACCCATATTCAGGGGGGCTTGACTCAGTAACATGCTGCCTTCCCAGCTATCAGTCTGTTGGCCCATTAGCTCCTCCTTATTCAGGTAAGCTGTCTCTATGTGTTTCTGGTGTTGTCTGTGCAGCCTGGTGTTGTCCTCTCCATCTGCATCTGGGTTCTAGTTCGACTTGGTGTTTATGTATGGGTGTTTGCTCCTGTTTCCAATTAGATAATGGGCTCCATGGATAAGTTAGTTGTTGATCTCACTCTCCGGGAACGGCATTTATGGTAGCCTTTCCACAGATGCTCAAATCGTTAGTTGGCAGCAATCTTGTAGTTCTCTAGACCTTTCTTTAGGTTCAGTTTTCTCTTCAAACCAATAATGGCTCCCTCTTGTATGCTCTCTCTCTCTCTCTCTCTCTCTCTCTCTCTCTCTCTCTCTCTCTCTGTCTCCGTCTCTGTCTGTCTCTCACACCTGTCTTTTATTCCTAACAGGGTTCAATCTTCCAAGTCGCACATGTGTTCCTTTCCTCCCCCGAGTTTTCTACTACTACTCTCTCCATTCGCTGCCCCCCTCACTTCCCCTGTGCTCTGGGAGACTTGTCCCTTCCCGGTTCTGTGAAGGACTCTCTTAGAATCTCTTAGAATACACCTTCTATCCTAGTTCCTCTGGTGATGTGAATTCTAAGCTGGTGATCCTTTTCTCTAGGTCTAAAATGCAAATATGAGTGAGTACATACTATGTTCCTCTTTTTGTGACTGGGTTACCTCATTCAGGATGGTTTCTTTAAGTGCCATCCACTTACCTGCGGATTTCAAGATACCATTATTTTTTTCTGCAGAGTAGTATTCCATTGTGTAGATGTGCCATGTCTTCATTATCCATTCTTCAGTTGAGGGCATCTAGGTTGCTTCCAGGTTCTTGCTATTACAAATAGTGCTGCTATGAACATAGTTGAACAGATGTCTTTGTTGCATGGATGGGGATCATTTGGGTATATGTCTAAGAGGGGGATTGCTGGGTCCTGTGGTAAACTAATGCCCATTTTCCTGAGGAATCGCCATACTGATCTCCAAAATGGCTGTATGAGTTTGCACTCGCACCAGCAGTGGAGGAGTGTTCCCATTTCTCCACATCCTCTCCAGCATGAGTCATCATTGGTGTTTCTAATATTAGCCATTCTGGCAGGAGAAAGATGGTATCTCAAAGTTGTTTTGATTTGTATTTCCCTGATAGCTAAGGATGTTAAACAATTTCTTAAGTGTCTTCAGCCTTTTTGATTTCCTCTATTGAGAATTCTTTCTTCAGTTCTGTACCCCATTTTTAATAGGGTTATTTGGGGTTTTGTTGACTAGTTTCTTGAGTTCTTTGTACATCCATTCATAGGGGTTCAGCCCAAATAGTCCAGGGGTGTTTTTAACCCTGAAAAGCACAAAGGGTAGGAGAGCCATCCAATCATCAATACCAGTCTCCGCGGTCAATTTAGTAAAGTTCTCCTTAATGGTTTTATTTATTCTTTCTACCTGAGCATTGTGGTCTGCATGTACAATTTAAATTTAATCAACCCCCAATATCTTGGCCAGTGACTGACTTACCTGGTCAACAAAAACTGGACCATTGTCTGATTTTACTACCTTACTTATTTTAAATCTTTGGAAAATTTTCTTCAGTAATTTTTTTAACCACAACTGTTGAGACAGCCCCATACAGTTGAAAAAGCATACCTGCTGCCTGTTAATGTTTATGGACTTCTCTTCAGCTAGGATAGCAGTACTGCTGCCCCAGCCCTTTCTTTACCTTTTATGATGTAACTGTTCCCAGCAGTGAACAGGTCAACATTTCTCCAGCCAGTGGGATGTCCTTAAGATCTTTGCAAACTCCAGTCTCTTAAACCAAGAGTTTATGACAGTCATGAGTCACTGGTTCATCAGTCTCCTTAGGCAGAAGAGTGGTGGGTTGAGGTTGGCTGGTGGAGTGAACACAATCCTCTCAGTCTCTCAGTGAGAAGCAGGCTTTGGTGGTGAGTCATGCAGGTGTTGGTCATCATCAGTCGGGGGCTGCCAGACAATGCTCTCCAATGCATGGGGGCCATTATAGTTGCTTTATGCCCCAAAGTCAACTTGGCAGTGCAATAGCTTTTAGACAACCAGGCCATCCACTGGCTACAGGATCAAGCTTCCTTGACAGATAAGCAACTGCTCAGTTCCATGGCCCTAGGGATTTGGTCAAAACTCCCCAGGCTACTCCCTTATTCTCGTCCTCATAAAGGGTAAAAGGTTGTTTATATCAGGGAGGTTTAGAGCAGGTGCGCTCAGCCTGGACTTTTTAATGGCATCAAATGCCTCCTGATGCTCTGGGGTCCAGGAGAATTTTTCCTTAGTCAGCAGGGAGCTGCTAAGGTCTCTAACCCTGGGATCCATAGCCTGCAAAACCTAGATGTCCCCAGAAATTCTCTTACTTGACTGGCCATCATTGGGGAATTTTAAACCCTTGGGGCAGTCAGGTCCAGGTGAGCTGCCCAGTTCTGCATGTGTCAGGGTCCTTCCATTCAAAGGCAAAAAGCAGTTGCCTGGTGGGATGTAACCTCGAAAGAGTGGATACCTGGCCCATGGCAAGGTCCACTCTTCTTCAGGTAGTCCATGAATCACCTTGGGCTCAGGGATGGGGTCAAAACTCCTGTCTTCCTTTAATTTCATCTTTTCTTAGGGTAGGACTTTGACACCTTGTTTGCATTCTTGGGACAGTCCTTTTACAATTGTCCTTTTTCTTCACAATATGCATACTGGTCCTTGTCAAGTGGGGTGCTGTTGCCCAGCCTCCCTAGCTGTCAAGGGTCTGTTCTAATTTTTTTTAACTTCTTTTGCTCTCTCTCTATTTTTTTCCTTTAACCACTGTGGCCAAGATGTTTTACTCAAATTGTTTTCCTGTCTTCTGTCATGCTTTTTCTCTTTTTTGTTCTCTTTACTCTGTTCTCTGTCTCTCTACTGTCTTTTCTCTCCTTCTCTTCTATGTCCCTTCAATACACTTTCTCTGCCTCTTAACCCTCCCAGTCTCTGGAGTTTCTTCCTAATATCTGGGGCCCAATTTCCCCATGATGACCAGAGCCACCTCAGCTCTCTGGGATTCTGAGGCAGGGTCAAATGGAGTGCTCTCTTTACCTTAGCCAAATTGGTGGGCTATCTCGTGGCACCTCAGAGACCGGCCACCAGAGACTGGCCATAGATTTTTAAGCTCTCTCTCTCTACCTTCAGCAGTGTTGAAGTCCCAACTGGGGTGAGTCCAAAGAATCCCAAGTCAATCTCATTTTTCAGACGCATGGGCCACCCGTCGGCCCCAGGGAAATTTTTCTAGCCTCAAGCAGATACTGTTGATAATCATCTCAAATAGCCTGGTGAGAGAACATAAGGAACTCCACCTACCCTGTAAGGTGTTGGGGATCCTCTGAGAAAAGGGGTTGGTTAGTTTTCCAATTACAAAGATCTGAGGAGAAGGGCCAGCTCTGGAGACTGGCGTTGGGGAGCCAAACATGTGCGGTGGCAGAGTCATAAGCCATAACCCTACCCCTCCATTCCTGCATGGCTCCACCCAGGCTGCCCAATACCAAGACTGTTTAGCCATTTGGCTGCAGCTCAGCCCCAGAGGCTCTGTATGCCTGCCACTTTCCTGGGGGCAGGGGACGAGCTTGCTCATTGTCTCGCTGTGTCTCACGGCCCTGCTTTCAGAGGTATCTAAAGTCAAACTTAGGTGGGGTAGTTAGCTGTTGACCCGTGGGCAGAGTAGAAATGGACACAAACAGTAGGAACATAAGGATGTGACAAACAGAGCAATCCTACAAACAGGACAAATCAGCACTGTAGACAAACATCACCCAAACCAAAGCTACAAAGCAGGAGAGAAGCAGAGTCCCAGAGTAGGCAGTCCCCTGGAGAAGTGAGACTTTGTGTTGTCCCCTCCTCCAAACAACCCGGGACTTTTGTCTAGGGCAGGACCTAGGGTCTCAGGACACCTCTGTCTCCCCCTGTGGTCCTCTAACCAATACAAGTCCTGTGCAGGCCAGGCACAGATTCAAATACTGAGTCAAAAAACACATAACATCAGATGCATCAGACATACATCAAACATATAGGTTGCAAGCTCTAACTTACCTCCAACTGGAAATTGAATTGTGTCTGGGGGTTGACCAGATCTTGGTGGAACGTCTAAAATGTAAGAACCTCAGAACGAGGAGTCTCCCAGTTTTTGTAGGTACACCCAAGAATTCAATGTCCAGTCCAGGTGCTGCAACATGCAAGAGACTTTAATGAACAGGAAATATTTGCTCAAATGGGCTCCCTCAACATGAAGGCTACAGAGAAGCCCCATCCCCTGGGCATAGGTGTTTTTAAAGGCAAAACCTACAAGTTTAGGGAGGGGATGTGACTCTCTGTCCATTGAGTACTTGGCCCTTTGAGGCCAGATGGTCTTGCTATTAAGGTCAATAGACCATAGGCCCTCAGGGTGTGCTAATTAATCTTGTTTGGGCATGCTATCTCTTTGTTTTCTAAGGACCCTATTTACCACCTGTTGACTCACAGAAAGGAGGGGCGGTGTAAATTCTTGGTATCCTGCTTCAGGAATTAAGACATTGGCTAAGAACTCATTTCCCCCTCCTGCTGCCCTCAGGGCAAGCAACTGTAACCCTGGATAACAGAAGAGATGCTTTCAAATGCAAAATGCTAATGCTCTTTTGGCTCCCACAGCCCTGAAAGTGTTCTAACCAGTACTTGGAACCTGAGATGACTAACCACCCCCTTTTGCTTCCCCCCTCCTCTATCTGGTGCTGGGGTATATAAGCTAGCCCCCGAAGTAAAGTGGGGATATAATAAAAAGCCTTTTTAATATCAAGAGTGTCCAGTGTTATTAACCTCGACACCCTCCACAGTTTCTAAGGATTCTACAGCAGCGAAGGCGCTGCAATTGGAGGTAATCACTGAGATTATGAAAGCAAAGTAACTGGATTGGACAGGGTAATACCTTGTGCCAGCAGGGACATATTGGGGTAAATAAGAAAATATATAGAAAAAAAGAGAGCTGGGGAATTCACCCAGAAAGGTTGAATTAGAATTTCAATTAAAGGAATTTCTAGAGGAACAGGAAACTGCACTAAAGACAGAAACTTTGTTAGGCTTTTTAAAATCCATTCAATAAGCTAGTAAAAGTGAGGAAGATGAGCATAAGAGGCTATCCAAGAATCCACTGGGTGCCCGTGCAGATCAGAAAAAGACCTTATCTTCAGGGATATACACAGGGCATTTCCTAAGGACCCCGGAGCATGGCCCAAGGAGAGGCGCCCTCCCCAAAACTGCCACCATAGCTGTCTCAGAGCTGCACCAGGGCTTGGAGAAGCAAAGGTGTGGCCTGGTTTACAAACTAGGTCAGCAAGAACTCTGAGTTCCTAAAATGGTGATTGCTTGCTTTTCAAACAGCTGCAGTCACAGATGAGCTGCAGCTGGCCAGCACAGGCCTAGATAGCAAAGGCAGAAAAGACCTTGATGCCTGCTGCTTTAGGAGCTGCTGCTGTGGCTAACACCCAGTCAAGAGTTTGGAATAACTAAAACAGAAAGTGTTTTAAAGACTCATAAAAATAAAAATTAAAGAGAGAGAGAGAGAGAGAGAGAGAGAGAGAGAAGAAGAAGAAGAAGAAGAAGAAGAAGAAGAAGAAGAAGAAAGTGACATATATTGGGATTTGTTCAGATTTTGCATGTTCATAATTCAACATTTAGTTACAACATCTGCATTACAAAAGATTTCAATTAAAGATGTTCTGTTTCAACAAACTACTCTTGGTCTAAAGAAAAGAAGAGCTGAAAAATGTATGTATGGTGTGGCTACACATGTGAGTGTCTGAGCAAATGAAGTGTTATTGTGAATATGTGAATGTGTGAAATCCCACAATAGGTACTACTTAAATTGCTTGAGAGAGAGAGAGAGAGAGAGAGAGAGAGAGAGAGAGAGAGAGAGATCAGGTTTTGAGATCTGCATCTCCCATGACTGTCTCGCAGAGTGAAACAGTAGGAAATGGTCAAAGCCAGAATGGCTTGAGAACCAGAGAAATATGTTTGGATGGTTCTAAAGAGTTTAGCAGAGGAGAGAATACAAAATTCTTCCTAAATTTTGGTGGTTAAAAAAAATTGAAAGAATGGAGGTTAATATAAGATTTGAGAAAAGCTATTGAAAGGAAGCCTCAGGGAACTGCAGCCCTGTTTGGCCCTCCACCTAGAAAAGTGTCAGTGAAAATGCAAATGAGATGATGCCAGCTAATGAAAGCTTTACAGGTCATAGTAGAAAGTTTTCAAAAGTATTTGGGACTTATGTTATATCCTAAAGAAATTAGGCCTCAAAAATTAAAAATTAGAAAAAATAGCTTATGATCATTGAATGATTTTCAGAAGTTATTAGGAAATATTTCAATGGTTACGTCATTTTTAAAGCACCTACTGGTGATTTGAAACCTTTAAGCAATATCCTAAAAGGAGATAGTGATCCCAATTCACCTAGACAGCTAACTGAAGAGAGTAGACAAGTTATCTTACAATTGGAGAATGCAATCCAACATCAGCAGATATGGTATATTGACTATGCAAAACCATGCTTCCCGCACAGCATAGTCTGACTTCTGTCTTATGGTGAGGGGGATCATTGTTATGGTTGCATTTATCTGTTTCCCCAGCCAAGATGTTAAATCCTTATTTCGAAGCAGTAGCTTATGTGGTACAAAAATCCCATATGTACTCTAGGAGATATTTTGGAAAGGAAAATGTAATACATGTTCTCTATACCAAAAAGCAAGTTGATTGGTTATTTCAAAACAATGATTCATGAACAATTGCTTTAACTCAGTTTTTAGGAAAAATTGATAATCAGTTTCCAGCTCATAGACTGTTGCAATTTACATTAATGCATCCTTTTGTATTCCCTAAAATTGTAAGGAGTAATCCTGTTAAAAATGCTATGTTAGTTTTTATTGATGGTTCTTCTAATAGAAAAGCAGCTCATGTTATTGATGGGAAAGAATATGTAGTGCAACAGATCCAGCTTCAGCTCAGATAGTTGAATTATGACCTGTTGCAATAGCTTTTCGGCTTCTAATGAATGATACATTTAACTCATATACTAATAGTCATTATGTCTTCAGAGATCTTCAAGTTATAGAGATGGTTCCATACATAGGAGCTAGTAATAATAGGTTAAATTACAGTTTGTGCAAATTCAAAGTGCCATTCATGAAGAAAGGCATCTCTCATGAAGAAAGGTTTGAGCTCTCAAACCTTCCCAGCCTACTGGCTGAAGGTAATGAGTCAGCTGATTGACAGAAATGGTCACTTGATCTCATGTAGAATTGGCTCAGCAGGCACACAGCTTTCATAATCAAAATATTAATAGTGTAAGAAAACATTTTGCTTTAACTAGAAAGATGCTGAGGGTCATTTAGGTTACTTCCATCCCTATGTCCTGGCTTGCCTCCCCACTAATTTATGGGGAAGAGATCTCTCACAAGAGATGAGAGTTGTCCTTACTATACAAACCGTCACCCAAGGCTCTCTGCCAAGAAACAATGCTCTCCAGATGGTGTAAAGTGGGCTGGGACAAAGGACAATGGCTAGGTAAGCTGCAGCAAGGAGAAGTTCGCTCTGTGGCCACTCTCCCTTTAGACACTCAAGATGATTGAAAAGGATTTAGCCATTTTTAAGGAAGGCTGCTGATATGCTGCCAGCCTCCATTCCCATTATGTGGATTTCTGACATTGAATGTGGATAGAACAGTGACCCTTGACCTCAGGAAAACTTCTGGTGACTTCTCAGCTAGTTCAACAAAAGAACAATTGGAGGGCTGACATGTGATCCCCTCTACCTCTCCCTGAAATTACCATGTATTTGTGATTTAAAAGGCTCCAGGAAAATGGAAATTGCATTCAACAATGCATCTTAAGCCCAGCTTGCCCTCACCTGTGGTTATTCCTAAAGATTGACATCTAATTGTTATTAATTTAAAGGACTGCTTCATTTCCATTCTGCTGCACTCCTGAGATAGCCCCAGGTTTGCATTTAGTCTTTCTTCGATTAATTTTCTAATCGGGAACACGCCCTTCCTTTTCAATGGGTGGTGCTTCCCAAGTGGATGCCTAAAATCCAAAAACTGGCCAGGCTTATGTGGATGCCTTCCTGGATACTATCAGGTACAAGTTTTCTGATCTTTACATTATCCATTACATGATATTCTGCTGACAGTGCCTGCTGAGATGTCTTGAAGCTTTTCTTAAATTGCAGGAGCTTCTGGAGGCTCGTGGATTTATTTTGGCCCCAGAAAAGGTTTAAAAGAAACCTCCTTCCACCTATCTAAGCCATCAAATCCAACAGACAGCCCTGTGGTCTCAAAGGCTCCAAATTGATTGTTGAAATTTAAAAACTCTTAATAATTGGCAAAAGTTTTTGTGAGAAGTTCAATGGATCTGCCCCTCTCTTTCCATTAAAACAGGGGAGCTTCAACCAATATATGATATGCTTCCAGGGGATCCAGCCCTGACCTTTTCCACACAAATTTCACCGGAGGCCAAAGAGGCCATCCAATTGTTATTAAAAAGCATTGAAAAGGCCCATCTTTGCTGCCTAAATTATGAACAGCCTCTTGTTGTATTTATACTTTCCTCTAGTTTTTCACCCACTGCTGTTTTTTTGCAAAATGGCCCTATATATTGGATTCATTTGTCAGCCTCCCGTAAGAAGGTAGTGACTCCTTATTTTGATTTGATATTACAATTGTTATGGAAAGCACATAAATTTAGCATTCAAAGCTTTGGACAGCCCCCGATAAGATTATTCTCCCTTATGACAAGGAAGAGGTTGAGCATTTGCAGATCTCTCATGATGAGGGATGCTCTTTATCACATCTATAGGAGCTAATTTTAGTAACCACTACCCAAATAGCCCCTTGCTGTCTTTTTTTAGGAAACACCCTGTAATTTTTCCTAAGGAGGCCCCTCTTCAAGGTGCATGCTCAGTGTTTACAGATGGCTCTTCTAAGGGTTTTGCTGTAGTAGTTTCTGGTCAAATGTGAAAGAGGACACCTGCAGGGCAAATGTCTGCCTAAGCTGCTGAATTGGTTGCTCACATAATAGCTTTTCAGTCGTTTGATAAAGAATCTTTTAATCTATATACTGATAGCATTTATGTTGCTAATATTATAAAGCCATTAGAGACTTCTCCATATGTCTGTCCCAACTCTCAAGTTCATTTTCTTTTAGTTAAGCTTCAACATCTTATCTGGCAGCAAATATACCCTGCATTTGTGGGGTACATCCATGCCCATACAGGCCTCCCAGGACCACTAGCCCAGGGCAATCAACTTGTTGATTCTTTAACCAGGCCCCCAATAGTCATGTTCACAGAGGAGCAACATGTTTTCCAGCTTCATGAGCGGTATCACCTAAATGCATGCTCTCTTAAGTTTTGTACTAACTCCTCCTTATCTGTTGACACTCAGATTACTTCTTGATGCCCCGATTGCGACCCTTATCATAATTCTCCCAATGAGTGGGTGAATCCCCAGGGACTAAGGGCTAAAAATATTTGGCAAATGGATGTCACTCACCTGCCTCAAGCAGGAAAATTAAAATATATACATGTTTCTGTGGATACATATTCTAAGGTGGTTTTTGCATCTCTGCACTCTGGAGAAAAGATTAAAGATGTCATCTCTCATTGTTTACAGGCCTTTGCCTATATGGGTGTCCATGATATCTTAAAAACAATAATGGCTCCGCATATGCTAGTCATCACTTCTCGGCCTTTTGCAGGGAACATCATACTAATCACTCATTTGGCATCCCACACAACCATACGGGACAAGCCATCCATCGTGAAAGACACTTATGCCACCATTAAACAATATTTTAATACAATAAAAAAGGGGGAATATTGGACCTCCCCCAATTCTCAATTATCCACTATACTTTATATTTTAAATTTTTTGACTGTAGATAAAAATAACTTGTCTGCCATGGAGAAATATTGGAACAAACCCTCGTAAACATTGGGATGTGTCCGATCGAAAAAACATAATTATAGGACAAGGGCAACTGCCCAACCCTCTAGTAGCTAGGGTCCGAGGGGCTGTTTGTGGTTTTTCCCCAGGAACAGAGAAACTTATTAGGATACCAGATCGACATATTCGCCCTGTGGATCCTGATCAGAAACCTAGTACTGCTATGCTGGAATTCCTGGCCCATGGAGGAACAAATGCTTTGGGCCTTAGTGAGGATCCCCCACATCCTGATGCCAGTTAGTCAGAAGACTACTGGGACTACTGGGACTACTGGCTGCCAATGTGCCACTGGAAACCTCATTACTGAGTAATTTGACCTTCCTGACACAGGGGAGCCTTTTCTTTCACAGAGTGCTTAATGTTTCCAGTTGCCTAATGGGTCATTCTCAGTGTAGTCCATAGATTTGAGTAATGCTTCCATTGCTGATTTTCACTCCAATGCAAGTATGAGAAATGGCTGGGGACTTAGAGATGTCCTATATCATAAACTTCCAGCAGGAACAGGAAAATACTGCTATATGGCCCCCTAGATCTGGGCCCCTAGGTTGGAAGATCCCCAGGAAGTTATGACTTACATAGGCCTTGCCTTGGGGACACTGTGTTCCACCTTAATTGGGTCCCAGGTGGAGGGATAATCTCTCAATTTTTCTTCCAGAACCTGCTTCCTGAGCAACTGCTGGCCCCCGACAGACACTGGTGGTAATTTTAGTTTCTGTTGTTGCCCCCATAATAATGGAAGATCAACATGGGGGAGAAGAAATTATCCTCGACTGCCAACTAGGGACTTTGATATTGCCGCTGCCATCATTCCTGCAACTGCTGTGTTGGCAACTGCTGCTGTCATTGCGGGATTGCTGTCGCTCAGTTTGCTGCCAATGCAGAGACTGTTAACCAGCTGGTGGGCAGGATCAGAGAAGACCTAGCTACCCTGAATGCCCTGCCTGAATGCTCATATTCGGTTTGAACTCAACTTAAATCAGCAAACTGCCTTACTTCGGGAACAATTTGGGGTTTTGGGTTGGTATAGCAAGCCTCCTGCTCACACTGTCATTGCTCTTGTGTCACCTTGATTGGAATCCAAATGTCTCTGTAGGGGTCAACTGGCAGGGCCTTGTCTTTTGTAAATTTTACCAGTGTTTTGACTCACCAGATAGTAGAGAACAATAAAACCTGAATTACTCCTATTTCATCAGAGGGCTGGTTTAATGGAATGGCCCAGATAGGGGGTTGGTCACAGCTTTGGGTTGGTGCAGCTTTGGGTTGGTGCAATGTCTCTCAGTGACTTGAGGCTGGTAGCCATCGGGTCAGGGAATCTTGTGATATGCAAGATCTGACAGTTCTTTTCACAAAAGAAAGTCAGTCTGGCTCATGCCTCTCCAGATAGTCATGAGGTCTGTTTACAGATGCTTCAGAAATGAGGGTGAAAGACCCCCACTATGCATATTGCCTGTTTGGACTGCTCTTGCCAATTTTCCGAGGTCAAGTTATGGGGAAAGTACAGGAGGGAACCAGGTGCTGCTCTGAACAGATGCTAACCAGATATCTATGATCTACAGCTTGGACCAAAGCAAGGTCAGCAGGAGGGTATCTGGGATGCTGAGATAGTCATAACTGAATTCTTTGTATTCTTTGTGCCGAACCTGAATAACCAACTGTCCTTGGTTAAGTACAATCGCTACATTCAGATGAAACAATGAAATCCCAGTAATCATGCTTCTGCTTCAGTAAGCCTGCTTCTTCCCACCCCAACCCTATATAAACTGCATATGCTTTAGACACACACGTTCTCTCAGTCTCCCCAAAGACAGAAGCATCCTCAGGTACCTGTGTGTAAACATTAAACAGCCTCTTGCACTTGCATCCATTGGTCTGGTCTCGTCTCTTGGGGCAAGGGCCTCCCCCTGGCAGGCTCCGAACTCTTGGGGTCTTTCATTCAAGGTTCCCAGAAGATTGGAGTCCCTTCCCCTGGAGAATTACACCCACATGGAGGGAGGTAAGCTGGCCAGCACTTAATTTCTGTTCTTTCTTGTCTCATGTGTCTGTCTTACTTGTTGTACAAAGATGGGTAATGGGCTAGTTGTGTCTGTAGGCAGCTTGAGAAGGAGCTGACCGGCTTGGACTTCTCCCCTGCCACCCTGGGAGACATCCCAGGGATTTGGGGAGCCCAGTTTTTCGGGCTCGCAACGAATCCAAGGGATTTGTTGTTTTGTTGGGGACAGGGGGCTTAAAACCCTCCATGGCTCCATCTCAGTATCTGGTTTCGGTTTTATGCCGAAAATGCCCAGCAATTCTTTGTGCCGGCTGTCTATGTGTTTTGTCTGTTGTGTTTATCTGTCTGATTCTTTATTTCGAAGAAAATATGGTACAATCATTAACCACCCCCTTAAGTTTACTTTAGATCATTGGAATGAGGTACAGAGCCATGCTCACAATCAGTCCATTAATATGGGGGAAAAAAAAGAACTACACCAGCTGACTCCATGATCGAAGGGAACCAGCTACAGAAGGAACATCCCCAGCCTTTCGCCTGTACCAGATTGCAGATTAGATGACTAATTTCAATATTGGCCTTTCTCCGCATCCAACCTTTATAATTGGAAGTCCAACAAACCCTCCTTCTCCAAAGACCCTGTAGCTCTCTCTAACATAATTGAATACAGCTTTTGCAGGTCCTCCTAACCTCGGAAGAAAAACAACGCATCTTCCTGGAAGCCAGGACAAACGTCTTAGAGGATGATGGGAAGCCCACTCAGTTGCCTAATGAAATTGAGGAAGTTTTTCCCCTAAATCATCCCTACTGGGACTTTAACACCTACGTCTTTATCGCCAGCTACTCATAGCGGGCCTCCATGGTGCGTGGGACTCCACCCCACAAATTTGGCTCAGGTAAGACAGATAAACCAGGGACAAGAGGAAACACCAACTGTATTTTTTGAGAGGCTAAAGGAAGCCTACCGTATGTATACACCCTTTGATCCTGATAGTAACGAACAAAGGGGCAATGTTTCTATGGCTTTCATTTGGCAGTTGGCTCCAGATATTAGGACTAAATTGCAAGACTAGATAATTTACAAGATTATAGCCTGCAGGATCTTGTAAAGGAAACAGAAAAGATCTTTAATAAGGGAGAGACACCTGAGGAAAAAAAGAAAGACTTAGAAAGTCACAGGAGGAAAGAGAGGCCAAGTTAAAGAAGGAGCTAGAGGATAGAGAGAGAGAGATAGAGAGAGAGAGAGAGAGAGAGAGAGAGAGAGAGAGAGAGAGAGAGAGAGTTCATAGGAACCGGAGAGAATTCAGCAAAATCCTGGCCACTCAGAATAATCATAATGCAGGAGGTTAGGAGAGGAAGGAAAAAGGAAGAAGGCCCCAGGTAGATTGAGACCAATGTGCCTACTGCAAAGAAAAAGGCCATTGGGTCAAAGATTGCCCTAAGAGACCTAAAAATCAGAGGCATGGGGACGGACCCCGAAGACCAACTCAGGTTCTAGCCCTAGATGAAGACTAGGGTGGTCAGGGCCAGGAGCCCCCCCCCATAAGCCCAGGCTAACCTTAAGAGTTGGGGGGCAACCAGTCACCTTCCTGGGGGACAGTGGAGCCAAACATTCGGGTCTCAATGAAACGAACAGGCCACTGAATACCAAAACATCTTGGGTACAACGAGCCACCAGAGGAAAACAATACCAATGGACCACGGAGAGAAAAGTTCATCTTGCATCAGGTAAAGTCTCACATTCCTTTTTGCATGTACTGGACTGTTCATATACATTACTGGGTCGAGATCTACTGACTAAATTAACTAAATTACTGACTAAATTGAACAATTATCGTCAATAAGAATAGCAAGTGCTTTTAGCTGCTGAGCCATTTCTGTAGCCAAGTTATTGGAAATCTCTTAATAAACCCTTTACAAATACCTAGCATAGTTTTGTGTATCTGTCAGTGTATCCTGTGGTTCTCAGAATAAAGTAGGGTGGCAGGTCTCCAGTGAGACAGTGCTTACTAAAATGTTTACTTTGTAGGAAGGAGGTGCCCCCACTTTTCAAAACTTCTGACTCCAGCTATGTGTTGTTGGTGCATGCATTTAATCCTGACAATCAGGAGGCACAGGAAAGTATATCTTTGCGAGTTCAAGGCCGGCCTGCTCCAAATACTTATTCTGGTGAAAACTAAAAACAAACAAACAAGAAAAAACATTATTCCCAGGTGTCTCTGTACGCCTCACAGATTGAGTACTCAGAATATATATTTTTTTCAAAATATTTTAAAACTGTATGTGTGTGTAGTGCTTGTGGCGGAAGCACGGTTAGACACAGTCATATTAATGTGAGATTAAGCCTACCCTGATGCAACATATTTAGTTCAGAACATAAGGAAAGATAATAAAAGAAAGTCAGTAAATAAATGGATTCTTCATTCTCTATTTGACCTTATAAAATATCAATGCAAAATGTGTCAGAGGTCAATGTGCAACATACACTTAAAATGTAGGTTCCTGTTTTAGTATAGGCTTGAATGTTTAGGGAAAGACCTGAATGGAGGAAAATACCAGCCACTCCAGAAATCCTGGCAGTAGTTGACAAATGATCTCTCATGAAAGTAAAGAGTTCATTGGCAGCAAATGAAGGAGTTACCTGAGAGTATTTTGTAAAGAAATGGTTAAATTCTTTGCTATTGACTCCTCAATTAGATGATTTAATATCTGGATTATTTGCAATTACATAAAATATGTAAATCATTAGAAAGAAGTCAACAAACTTACTAAAGGAACAAGAAAAAGACAGTCCTCACAGATTTACTGTCAATCAGTTGAGGAGGCATCAGGGAAATACGTGGTAAACCTGCAGTAGCTGCAAACCAAGGCCAATGAGAAATAAGTGGGAAAGAGAGCTAAGGGAGTTTTCAGAAGGAAATGCTATACTTATATTCTGCTGGGAGGTATGGGACGGTTTGCAGCCTGGTTGGATATAAGTATGTGGATCCTCCAGAGACAAAACCTATCCTAAAACATGGTTCATGTACAGCTTGCCAAAGACCTCAGTATATTTTTTAAACAGGTATTTTCCCATCAATGTTGATGGCATCACTGTGTGCAGAACATTAGTGAACCAAGCATAATGTCCAAAAGCATTGTCACAGATGAAGCTCAGTGATATACTGAGAATGTGAAGTCTTTTCAGCCTTATATAAAAAGTAGCTCTCTTGTTTGTAGTATGCTGATACAAATGGGTCTCCATGAGGTTGCTCCGCAGATGAGGACACTTGTTCTTCTTACAGTTCCCAGGATGAATACAGAGTATCTCATGTTGACTTTCAAACTCAGTGACTCAGTGAAATCTAGATTCCAGAGATCTGGTGCCCTCTTCTGTCTTCCTTGGGCACTCCACACAGGAAATCATGGGGATGACACACACACATAAAATAAATTAAAACATGAAATGAATGATTTCAAACTGGATACAACTTGAGATAAACATAGGAATCAACTTAAAACCAGTTCAAAAAGATAGTCACCCATGGGTATGTTCACTTCACAATGAGTGCTTGTCTGTGTACACCTGAAATCCTGTATTTCATTCATTGGCAGAAATTGCTCTGTCCCAGACTAGTAATGACTAAATGGCTGGGGTGCAAGGTTCAGAGTCGTAAGAATTAGGAAGCAAGCAGGAATGTGATCACTATATATTATAACCTCTGAGAAGCAAACATGTTTAGTAACTAGTATAATGAAAATAAAAGACAAGGAGAATAATACTATCAACACTGCAACTTTTGGCTAATTGCTTTGATATTAAGTAGTCACATAGCCATAATATGGATCAATTTCCATATCCATATCCCTCTCCCTGAGAATGAAAATGTGCTGTTAGAGAGGTGCACTTGGCAGCATTCTGTCGCTCCTGTGAGGCCCACTTCTTCATGGACTCCCTCTCTGATCTCTGGCAGCTGTGGTGGGCTGAGGGGGAGTGGCCGTGGCATATCACTTTCCTTTATGGAATTGGATGGCAGCTGAAGTCTAGCAACAGATATATCATTTGAGGTTTGGGAGGTGATGGAGCCTTGTTTCTGGCAGCAGAAACAAGCTCCCTTGGACGTAAAGTATGAGATGATGCATGTCAAGGCCTATTGCAAAAATGGATGTAGTTGGTTATTTTGGGTGGTGTGGCACTGGTGGCAGTCAGAACAGCTGTCTTGTCAGAGGCCATCAAAGACATGCTGGCAGGAGCTGGTTGGAATATTTTGAGTGTGGTAGACAGTGTTGACTGGGAATGTGGCCTCAAAGGGTAAGCTTCAGTGGGAATGCTGGAAATCCAGGTGTGATGCTTTGAGGAAATAGCTCTGGTTTGAGGTTTGTCCAGGTTTGGAAAGCCAGAGGTACTTACTTGGTCCTCCCAGGAAGGGGCAGCTCATCCATGGATGGAGATGGACACTCACTGTGAGCACTAGTCTCTGCTGTGTAAGCATTTCCCCAGGTTTGACCACACCTTTGGCCATCAAGTGTCTCATCCAGCAGTGATGTGATGGCAGGTCCTGTCCTGGAATGTTTGTTACTGCTGAAGTTTATCAGAGCCTGGGTGGAGGAGATGCCCATTTTCTTCTCACTCATTCTTATCATGGGTAAATGACCTGCACTGCCTCCAGCATGCCGGGATGAGTTTGAGGCTTTTTAAAGCTGTCCTGGCTGGGCCCAGGTGAATGTCTCTTCACAATTAGGGCATTATTTGTGTTAATTATATATATATATATATATATATATATATATATATATATATATATAAAGTTTCTGTATTCTGATCTTGTGTAGTGGTGAGAATGGGGTGATGAAGTCTCCAACTACGAGTGTGTGAGTTTATTTTTATGTGATCATTGAGTTTTGTAGTGTTTCTTTTTCAAATGCAGGTACTTTTATTTGGGGCATACATACATATTCACAACATATTCAAGTTCATAATTAGCATTGTGGTAATTTGAATATATTTGACCCCTATAATCACGAAGGGACTGGCATCATTTGAGGTTATGGTTTTGTTTGAGGTGATTTGGCCTTGTTACAGAAAGTGCGTCAATGGGGATGAGAGAGGGCTGGCTAGCTTTATTGCGTCTTATGCTCAGGATACTGCCTGTCGTGTTACTTTGACTTCCTGTGCCTGCAAGATATATTATTCTCAGATCATCCAGAAACATGTCTGCCTGGGCACCACCATGATTCTTACCATAATGCTAATGGATTAAATGTCCAAAACTGTAAGCAAGCCAGTACTATTAAATTGTTTCCTTATAAACTGTCCAAGGACATGGTGTCTTTACACAGTAATAGTAAACCTTAAGGCAAACGCTAACCGGCAGAAGAATCATTTTCTTTGTATATGAACATCTCTCAAGTTTAAAACCTAACTAATTTACAAAGACATGTTGGCCAGCCGCATCTTTGGAGCATTAATCCTTATGTTGACATAAACGTCACTGGATTCCAATTGCTTCCAGTTTTGCACGTTTTACTTACCAATTAATACCTCAATCTATTATTAATAAAAAGTAGACTTCTCTCATTCATTCATTCATGAAACAGTTTCTCTGAAATCCTGGAACTTCCTCTGTAGACTAAGTTACCCTGAATCTCACAGAGATCTGCCTGCCTTTTTCTTCTGCTTACAAGTGTTAATGGCATGTGCCACCTCTGCCCACCTTCAAAATGATTTCCTATTTTTCTCAGAATTTTGTATTCTTGAAAATTGTATTTGCACCAACCATTCCCAGCTCCACCAGTATGTTTAACTTCCCTGCCTGGTTAGCTTCCTATGAGTGTTCTCACTGAGGATGGAATGAATGCCACACAGAGTCAATAGCGTACAGTGGGGATTGGATAAATCATTTTGCAAACGGAGGTCACTTTAAAATGTCATATCCATCACATTGTTATGTTGAACTTGGAGTGTCTTTTCGCTCACTTGTTCTGAGACAAAGCTTTGATAAGTTTAAGCCTGTTGGACTTAAAATCAGTGTGTATCCCAGGGAGCCTTCAAACATAATAGCCCTTCTGTCTCATCCTCCTCAATGTTGGGATTGAAAGCATGTGTTTCTATACCTGGATCCACATTTGAAAAACAGAGGGATCTGTAGAACACTTACTTCAAGTGTCCTGCCATCCTCTCTCCAACTCTACTGCACTCACCTGCTCTAACATAGAAATTTTCCTCATGAAAGAGAACAGCATGTACATTCACATAAATATGTCAAATATGGTGTTTCTTTTATAGCTACTGAATGAGATTTGGTGCTGTATCAAAATAAGTGGGTGCATTTTCAAACCACACAAATTCAATGATGTTTACGTTGTTAAGCACAGTGATATTTCTTTCACATTATTGACAGCACCGTGGACATTGACTGACTCACAGATGTTGGTCCTTTGGGACTGATGATGAGCTATGGACAGGACTGTAAAAATTACAAGAGGAACTCCGGGAATATTTGCAAGGAGAAATGATTCCAGTTTCATCATCTGAACATCACCAGATAAGGCTGGATTTGCAAGAATTTACACAGACCCCATGAAACCAAATAATTAAGATATTTTAGTTTGAAATACAGAAAGACAGGAGTTTAAATAATTCATTTCTATATGGGCATTACTTTCTGAGGCATACGGGATCTCATATGTATATGTATATTTGTTATGTACATGTACATATATATGTGTGATGTTCCTATAATGTGATTAGTCACCAGACAAACTTGAATTACAGCCTCAGTTTCTAAGTAAGATTTACTTAATAGTTGTAAGATGACACCACATTTAAGAAGAACAAACATTTAATAATAAAAATGCTGACATTGGCCAAAATAATGATGAATCCATATATTTATATATTTTTGTTATGTGTTTATATAATCAATTCATGACATATTTGAGAAAATTCATCCAACTAATAATACATGCATCCATCAGATCACCGATTTTACCCCTGATATGTGCCCATAAGTAGTCATACATATCTATGCTAATAGAATGTGTAAAATTATTATACCTGTCTCATATAAGTGCTAATTCCAGTGCCACCAAAAGGCTATTACTCACCAAGTAAGTCTGCTTATGTAATAAACAGAGAATGGAAATCAAAAGCATTGGCAGTTTGTACCATTAAATTAGTGATTACAAGTACATGACATTGGAAAATTGAGTTATTTCATTAATGTGTTATAAAATAGGGAATCATTCCAGGGAAGATGACTAAGTCAGTAAAATTGTTTCGGTAGCCAGATTGTTGTGTCAAAAAAAAAAAAAAGAACTTTATTCACAATACTTACGAGGCAGTAGCAGGTATTTCTCAGTGAGTTCCAGGCCTGGCTGTTCTGAAGATGTACTTCCAGGACAATCTGTGTTACAAAGAGAGATTCTCTCTCTACACTAAATAAATGTATTTATTTACTTTAAAATAATAACTTTAAAATCATTGTTAAAATTTAAGTAAACAAAGTGATCTGAATCCTGTCCCATAAATCTAGGAAAAAGCCAGCATAGTGGAACAGGCCTCTTATTCTAGAGCCAAGAAGGTAAAAACAAGAGGATCCATATTGATCCCTGCCTCACAAGGGAGAGTATAGTGCAAGAACTAGCTTCAGGAATAGACCTATGCTTCTAGGGTGTAAAGGAGGTATATATATATGAACTGCTTTCCTGAGAGTATTCCTTCTGTCAATGTTATACTAGGTCAGAAATTACAACTTCCCCTGTATAGTTTTGTGTCAGGTTCATTTCAACTAAAAAGTAGTAACAATAAATAAAGTTTTAACAAAAAAAGAAAATATGTAAACAGGGGAAATTTAATTCATTGTGGTTCATGAAGAATGTAGGGAGAGCAGCTTCAAAGTTAGGCCTGACACATTAGCCCAGAATCGACTTCAGACTCAGAGCACCAGTAGCATAGACACTGACACTTCACTAATCATTGGGTCAAGCTCCTGAGTACAATTGATGTGAGGGAAGAGTAATAATATGAAGAATGGAGTCAAGACTGAAAAGGGGAAACTCACAGAATCAGCTGCTACAAGATAGTGAGCGATCACAGACTCTGGTCTGACAAAGGAGAATCTGCTTAAGACCCAACTAGACTCCCTTAACAATGGTGGCAATGGTGTAGAAGGGACACATATGAGGTTACTGGCTGTGGTTCCAAGATTCAAGTCTAATACACAAATTGAATTAGCGGAGCTGAGTCTATATGGAGAGATCACTTGTTCAGACGAGACACAGGTGTGTGGGTGGTATGGAGGTGCCATTTTCATGCCTCAGTGAGATGACTTAGTAGACTTACTAGGGGAGGTGTTACCCTCTGAGGAGCAGATGTGAATTGTGAGAGATATGGGGGGAGGTAATGGCATTGAAATGTAAAAGATAAATTAATAAAAATGGAAAAAGGCCATGCAGAGGTGGCACATACCTTTAATCCCAGCACATGGAAGGCAGAGACAGGCAGAACTCTTGACTTTGAGACAAGCCTAGTATCCAAGTTCCACAAAGAAACTCTCTCATTAAAAAAAATATTGCTTAAAATATTATCACTGAATGATGTATCATAGTATATTTAAATTGGAATTCAGTAGAGAAAAGAGAAGTAGCAAATCTTAAGCAAGGCTGAGATTTTCAGCTGTGTTGGGACATACACATACACACAAGTTTATACATGGAAACATATAAGATTATAAACACAAATACAGAAATATATACATATGTACATGTATACATATATACATATACATACATAAACCCATATAAGATTATACACACACAGACAGACACAAACATATAAGATAGTACACACACATATGTATGTATGTACACACACATATGTACGTGTGTGTGTGTGTGTGTGTGTGTGTGTGTATACACACACACACATATATCTTCCAAGCGACGAGGAAAATGGAGGAACAAAGATGATGATGAGTATGGAGACATTTTAGACTAAAACATTAGTAAAATAAAGAGAAAATGAAAACATTAAATCACTCAGTCAGTTAATTAGGAAACAACCAGATTATGTTTGGCTGTTCACAGAGGACAGCATAACAAATTCCTAGCTGTAAAAGCCAGGAGAAAAGAAAGTACAATAATGAGGTAAATGGGGACACTGACATCATCACTGTGATCAATCTCATCCAGATATGGGTGGACATGTTGGAGATCTATGTCACTGGAGGGAAACTGTCTGGGATACTTTGTTACTGAAGAGTTCTATGTATCTCCTCCCCTGACACCTCCACCATAGCTGATCCTCCAGTTTCCATTGGCTCCTTGGATCAAATTCTCTGCATCAATGATCCCCCTGGCCCCATCAGCTCTCTGCATTTGTTTCTATTCATGTCTTGTCGTCCTGGCTCCATGTGTTAACAGTATGCATCTATTCTGCCTGGCTGGGCCTCCTCTCTCCAGCAAATCCAAGAAACCTGTACATGATGTCCAGGAAAGACCTTCTGACTCCATCATCATCTGGTTCATGACCTTTATACACAGAACAGTATCCATGATGCCCTTCCTTCATTCCACCACTCCTGCCTTCCTACTCCCCTCTTCCTCCCTTTCCCACTTTCTGTAGCATGAAAAATAAAAGGACCAGAGACTGATATTGGGGTTACAATTCAATTGAAGATCAGAAAAGCAAAGCAGCTGAACACTACTTCTTTTCTACCTCAGAATGGAAGGCAATTCTGGCTCACACCAACCCTAAGACTATATATAACTTCTCCTCAGTGTGGCTAGAGAATACGGAGACTTCAGGGTCTTCCTATACTCATTGTGGCTGGAGAATAAATCCATAATATTCTACTAAAGACCCTACTTCTTGTATACCACTCAAGTGCTGGGTTTAAAGGCTTATGATTCCTGGTGCTGAGATTGTCTTTCTGTCAATTGTTCCTCTTTAGGACTGGATCAAGCTTGTATAGATCTTGGTAGTGTTGGATTCACAGAAATCTATCTACCTCTTAATCTTGAGTCCTGGGATTGAAGATCTCTGCCTGACTTCTATGGTTTGTGACTTAGCTTTCTGAATCCTCAGGCAAACTTTAATAAATGTAAATAAAGTATCAGCCCATCTTATTTTATTCTCTAATTGTATGACAGTGTCAGACACTATATAATAATTTTTAGATATTACAGTCACTGCCTACTGTCATACTTCTCCCTCTCTTGCTGAAACCACAATTCCTTTCCACTTTAATGTATTCTGTAATATAATAATGCTGAGTATGTTTGCAGTTTCTTGCCTAAGTATCCAGTATGACATTTCCTGAGAAAAGAGCATTTATGTCAGGGGCTGAACCAATAAAGAAAATGGCACCCATTTCTGAGCAATCACTAAGAGACTACTGTCCCTCAGGTGGAGTCCCATATCATCCATGAGGAACATTGACAAATAAAGTCCTGTGCAGGTCACATTTGCTCTGTCTTTTCTGGAAATGTTTGCTGTTGCTCTTAAACTTGTCCAGTCTCAGCTCCTACACACCTCCTAACCTTGTTCTGAAATGGTTTCTGAATCTCAGTGGTTTGTGATACCAACCCCACTCAAGGTCCAATTCTCTTCCAGCACTAAATATTGGTATTTTTGTGAGTTATTGGCTTGTACATCAATCACCACTCACTGGTTTCCTTTTCTACTATCCGTATATTGTGAACCAAAAGAATTTCACTCACTCTCAAGCTGCTTTGACCATGGGGTTTGTGACAACAGTGAGAAAAATAAGTATCACACTTACTTTCCTTTAAAATGTGCAGAACCAAAGTGAAGTTGTCAAAGGTGGACCTGGAAGGGAGAAATAAATCCTGTTGAATCATGAAATACATGACTGTTTGTTCTTGGCAGCATTTGAGGACACTGTCATCCATACATTCCAGTGTTCAGAAGAGTGATTTGAAGAAAAATTGATGTATTTATCCTCAAGGTCACTATAGAACAAACACACAATGATTGAATTGAATAGAAGCGCTGTTTCGTCTATACACCTTATGTAGCACTTAACACTTCCTGGTCTCAGATGTCTAGGTACAACTACTAGAAAGTGGTTTTTGACTTGGGAAGAAAATGTTCATTTTTTAAAAAAAAATATATATATATATAGTTCTTATAAAGAATTACTTAACAACATGAGATAAATAGATAATCTATGAATCAGATTCCTTCCTTACTTCTTTCCTTCTTTCCATTCTTTCTTTCTAAATTTCTATCTTTCTTTATGAGATAGAACTTCAGAATTGTGAAGTGGTTGAGAACACTAAGCTGTAAATTCAGTCTCAACACTGTTGAAGTATATACAAAATGAAGAAATGGGTAAATTTGACTTTAATGCCTCTGATTTACACTACCTCACTAATACAGGTCTCACTAATATCCAGATACTTCATTCTATGTTCAGATCATATATATTATCATTATAGCTTAGCATTTATCCTTGTACCCAACAATCATCATAGAGTTTGGCTTCTGTAGCTAACTCCTGGTGGCTGCACATATCAAATACAAAGATTTGTTCTCCAAACCCCATTCTGTAAATATTTATATTTTGTAAAATTTGTGGTTGTGGAAAGTATGACTTAGGAAGTTTGGTTTTTAATGTTTTCACTACAGTGTTATGAAAAATTAACTGCTGGCATAGTCAAAGATATCTGTAATCCCACATAAATCAAGAGGGGGAAATAAACACATCAGAATTTTGAGGCAAATCTGGGTTTCACTGTCAGACTATTAATCACCTAAAACAAATAAAAATATTTCTACAGACAAGAACACCACAGGTATTTCTAATAATTTGCCATTTTTTTCAGACAAATTTTCTAATAAATGTAGATTCTTACAAATATTGGGTAAGTACTCCTCATACTGAGTCACATAAGCCTCTATGTCTTTTTTCCGACAAAATGCTAAATATACAGTATGATATAGGCTGAGAAGATCACAGTGACTGTGATATTTACAAAATACGATACGAATAAGATTCCAAAGAAATATATTAGAAACATAATTTGGCAAAGCTAAAGTACCATCAGGGAAAACATCAACTCATAATGCAAGTCCCAAAAATTACATTTCTAAAATGATACCTATATATTCAGGATTGTAGTGTATTAGCATATTTTGACTGATAAAGAATCCAGAAGCTTCAAATTACCATACAAGTCACTCTTGATAATGATTACTTTTTATGAAAATAAATTATGTATAGGAGCTTCACATGGGTATAAATGAGAGAAGGAGAACATGAATTCAAGATTGAACTATGCAATCTTTCCTAATAACCACTTGAGATATAGGTACGTGGTCTAAGTAAGAAACCTTCCAGAATGATATATTTTATGTGCACTGATCTGTGGGCTACAATGCCATCTTCTAGAGAAAGTCACATTCAATTGGCATTCATCCTACAAATTTTATTATGTAAAGAATTATAAAAAACAAACATCATACTTGCAGCATAAAAGTGATTGGTTCATGAGTTGAATGCTTATTATCCTACAATTTTAGTCAGTATTATTACTTATGCAGTACAAATTTGGAAAAGTAGATTATCAGAAAATTACTTGAACTAATGTAAAGTTGAGAGTGCACCAGGTAGCAGAGAAGAATGAGCATGGACAGATCTGATGGAGACACAGTCTGAAGTTCATCATGTGTCGCACATCCATTGCTCAGTCCAGAGGACATCTGCTTTCTGCTCACAGTCTCTCACATGGTACTCTATAATGTTTTTGTCTACAAATAAGTGCAGAACTGTGAAACAATGAGCACAGAAGTCAAAAATGTATGAAGATATGTGCCTAGCAAATATTAAAGACTGACTATAGTAAATTAAATGATGTATTACCTTCTGTTATAACATCTACTCACCCAGAGGTTATTCCATACTTACATATGAAGACACAGCTGCACAGAGGATAACGAAACTTGCTGAACTTGTAGTGACTAGTTCTGAGAGTAAGCTCTGTTACTCAGCATTCATGAAAGTATCTTTCTTCATTTATGCCTATTAGTTAATTTGTAATTAATTTGTGCCTACTAATTAATATTGTCTGAAGATCTACAATACAAATACCACATAGTTAATTACAAGCTGTTTAAACTGCCATTATCAACAACAAACACTTTTGCTTTCTCCATTACTTGGCCTCTTCGGTACTGCATATGCAATCAGTCTTTCCAACCTACGCATGCATAAAAATCGAAACAAGCAACAGTTTTGAGTTAGACCACAAGTAACTTGACAATTATCTTCTCATTAGAAGAAATCATACATTCACTAAGTACTGTTATTCCCTTAGTAATTTACTAATTTACTAATACTAATTGAATGATCTTCAATGGTACAAATTGTTTTGGAAGAAGAAATACATCTTAAACAGAGTAAGTTATGGAACCTTAATTGTTACATCATTTCCAAATAATAGAATAATTACAATTTAAATTAAAGGAAAATAAAATGTGAACAGTTTTATATGCATAATGCAAGCCACCGAAATAGAACAATTGGTAAATATGATGAATGGGAAGACAACTGGTCTAATATGTGATAACTGTATAATTAGAAAGCTCTTTCTAACATGTAAATAAAAAAGGAAAACAGAATTCACTAAACTTTTCATAGACCATATGACTAATTTAAAAGAAAACAATTAAGATGTCATCTGAGGGTATAATTACTAAGTATGAATAACCTAACTATAGATTTACTGTAAGATTTCATGTAGAGACATAATGTATGGCTGAATATTTGCAAAGAAAATCAAAATTGGTCTAGAAAATTGTATATCTGGGTAATGGGAATAAATTTTGCTTCGCTATCAGGGACATTTGTAGTAAGGATGGATGTAAGAATAACCAGGAAGCTTGTCATCTTGAACACGTTTCCCTGTGGTAAGCAGGCTAAGGAGGGGCCACCAATCATGTTCAAATCCTCTGTAACATTGTGTTTCCACAATGAAATAAAAGGAATTTTTATTAAATTTGAAGTACCATCATGTTTTTAGATGTACTATTATACTTTGTTGACATAAAATATGTAAACCTTGTCTCATTCATTTTTACAGTATATATAATCTGTAAATGATTCCTTATATCAAATGATTTTTAAAAACTTGCATTTTGTACTTTTTCTTCTTAATTTATACACATTTCTCTTTTATGTTAAATATTCCATACAGTCTGCTTTAGTCAGGGAATGTTGATAGTCAAAGGGTTTCTAGCATTGGGTCTCATTACAAATACAAGAGGCTGAAACAAAAAACAGAAAATTACATTCACAATTTAGAATTGTAATTCCAGTAGAATGCAATCTTATATCAATTTTTCTCTCCTTATTCAAATGAGCTATGATCTTTCACCTCAAAATGCAGCCATGAATATATCAAATGTCATAAATTAAAACACATTGTAGATTATGTTTCCTTTGCGATGCTCGTTCTTGAGCTGATGCCTTTGTCCATATTGCTGTATCACATTTCTCATTTTGTGCATTTTATTAAAGAAAGATATTACTGATGAGTCAGAAATATGGCTACCTCACATTGAATCCAATAAATTTCTATGATCTCACATCTAGACTCAGGGTCTGTCCTCAATAGGGCTTGACTTTATGTGTCACAATCTTCTGAGTTTTATCGAAGCTTTTCCTAATTGCTAAAACAGAAATGTAAAACTAAGTTCATCTGGGCTCTGTGAATAACACAGTGTGCCATAAATACATACCATACCATTGACATCCTTAACACTGATGTAACATATGTAACACAGTTTAACATACATACACAGATACACACCACCATACATTCAGTCACATATACACAAAATACACACACACAGACACACACACACACACAAACACACAAATGCACTAAACCCATACTCACACACACACACACGCACACACACACACAAACACAAACACACACACACAACATAAACACACACACACACACAGGCTCCCACTGAGGTGGGTCTGTGGGATTTACTCATCGCAAATGTGTGATTGTCACCCTGCTGTTTTGGATGGTGACATGACTTCAGTCCTGCAATTGGGAAAAGGGAAATATTGTTAGAGAATGGAAATCAGTTTTGAAACAACTTGTACATTTTATTTATACCAAAAGAGAGCCGTGTGTGACATAGGCTAGCACACATAGCCTAGGTAAGCCAGGAGGATCCTGACATTATTCTACTGATTCTAGCTCCCCAGTGATGGATTATAGGCAAACATAAGCACAGCCGTTTTCATCAGTGCTGGAAAACGAGTTCAGATCCTAATGCTTAAAATTGGAACACTCTCACAACTGAGCCACATCCCAAGCAGTAAATTGAAGAAGTTCATTGCAGCCAGATAGTTCTCAGCCAAGAGGTGAAATCCTGATGTCATTAGAAGTAATGTCAAAAGATCTGGCCCCCAACACTCCCACCTACTTCTCCTCATGGCTCATAGATAGAGTCAGTACATCCTGTGTATCTCAGGATCTTTTCCATCTATTTTCCAGAGTCACATAGCAAATACTTTGTTGTTGTTTTTGGTGTTGTTGTTTTTGTTGTTGTGGTTGTTGTTATTGATGAGTAAGTTCAGTGCACCATAGGAGACAAATTGTCCATCAGATGGCAAAGATGACCCAATTGAACTTGAGGGGAGTCATTACATCAATCAGATTGTAATGGTGACCTTACTGACATTGAGGGGATGGTCACTCTGGGTCTACAACATGATAGGTAATCATCAGTCTAAAAGTCTTATTATGTAACATAAACTAGCCTCAAATTGATGATCTCCTACTGCAACTGCCCAAGAGCGGTATTTCACCATGGAAGGGGTCATTACAAGTGCAACTTAGGAACTCATATTCTACATAATTCCTTTTTAAAAAGAGCAATATCTTTTAATATCTCAGAAACAGCATTACTGTACTCCAAAATGGAGCTAGGTAATTTTAAACAGTTCTGGTAGAAAGTTTTGGCTACAAAAAAAAAAAAAAAAAAAAAAAAAAAACTGATCACCCTGGTTTGAACCATGAGTTACAAGGTAGAGCCTGGAGAAGAGTGCTGGTTTTAACAATACCCACTATTCTTACAGGGAAATAGGAAGTGTTCACTGCCTTGCTCCATATCTAGGGCATCTGGAAACGTCTTCTACCACACAGGCACTAAACTCCCATGTGCAAAGTGACAGAGACAGGGTCTGTTTTTAAAAGGCTACACAATGAAAGTACAGGAATAAATATAATGAAATATAAAATTATATATCTTTTTAAAAGAAGAGCTGAGATGTCTACAAGTCTCATTTTCCCTTTAGCATCAGAGTATGACCCACAGTCTATAAAAATGCATATACATATTAATTATGATACATATAATCACATACAGAGTGTTCTACCTCTTAGTCTTAGCATTCTGATTCCAGGATTTCAAGCTTCCTTGAATATTTGTGGTTGCATCCCTGACTCTTATAAATTCTATGGGAACGGGTTTGGGTATGCTCACAATATTATTATGTTTCTTCTCCTGTATACAGATACGTACACAGAAAAGAGCTGAGTTCTGCACATGGTGATGGAAGCCCCTCCTGGGGCAGCTTGATATTTCTTTTAATCCAAAAGGTGTCAGTGTGAAAATTCCTGTTCTGAAAAGAGAAAGGCAGACTCACAGTCAAACAGAATTCCACACAACACTCATTTGTCTCTCTCTCCTCTCCCTCTTTCTCTCTTCTTCTCTCCCCTTCCCCTTTCTTTCCTTCCTATCTATTCCCTCCTATCAATGTCCTCTCTTCTTTCTCTTTCACACCTATAATGGTTCCCCTGCTCTCCTGCTGTCTCTGCTCTGATCTGCACAATTCTTCCTCCTGCACAGATGATGTGTATGTCTTCCTTCTATTGCTAGTGAACACTATCATTGAAGTTCTGTTAGACTATGTCTTCTTTTTCATAGTCCTAAATGCCCTCCCTCCCTTCTCTTCCTCCCTTTGCTCTCCTTCTCATTCATCTCCTTTTTCTACTCCTTATGTGTATCTCTCTCTGTGACTTTATTCTCAATGGATCCTTTTCTTGTAGTTTGACTTAAAGAAATAAAATACTCAACAGTATAAATAAGCACAAAGAAGTATCAAGCCAAAAAAATAGGTCTGTTCAGGGCAATCATTGTGAGCAATAAGTAGGATGTGCTCAAACCTGAGACCATTAATTCCTGCGGGACATTATTTAGAGTACAAAAATATTTGGCAGGATGATATATTGCTTTCCCAACACTAGCTCTGCTGAGGAATTCAGAATAATGTGACACTGAGAATGACCAGTGCCTCCCACAATGAAACCTGAAATCGAGATGGAAACATCTCTAGTCTGCAAGGAGGAGAAGAGGAAATGATATCTTTCAGCCACCTCATCTACAAGGTAAGAAGAAGCTGAGTTTTAAACCATTACTGTTAGCTGTTCCCTCACTAGGACTACACTTTTATTCATCCATGCCTAGTTATACCTGATGGCTAAAGTGTAACCATTCCAAGGTTTGTCCTTCAGCTTCTAACCTACATCTGCTTCCCTCCTGCCAACAGACTGTATTATATCTAACCAAGAGTTCGTAAACTATTTAAAATTTCAGTTCAACAATCTCTGTGGGTCTTCAGGTCCCTGCATTCCATCCTGTATAAAGAGCTGTGGGATATCTTCCTATGTGAACAGAAGCCACATATGGTCTTATTTTGTGGTACTGTACCTAGTAATGTTGCATTAACATTTGCTTCATTGCCAACCAGGTTTAAGCACACCTCAGGCAACTGCATGCCACAAAGGGGATGAACATTGTAGATGTTAAGGCAAGCGAGCCAGATGTAAAAACCAAATATCTAACCTCTACATTTCAAGACACAAGCAGTACTGAAGTACTGATATCATGAAGGAAGGCAAACTTAGTAGATGAATTCTAATGAAATGAGAAAAAGATGGTTAGAACAAGAAGGGGATCAATCTCATAGGAAGGAAGTGGCAAAGCTGGACCCGGCTCTTGGATGGTTCCTGTTTACTTCTCTCAGTGTATTATTCACATGGATGCATACTTACAAGTTAGCTATATTTTAAAATATACATTTGTAAAAGGAAAGGAAGTTAAAATCAACAAAATAAAAAACTTGATCTTGCCAATTCCCCATTCATGTACATTTGAAGACTCTGTTAAGCAGTTGTGCATAGAATGGACTCATGACTCTTCTATCCTCTAAGATCTACTAGATGATGACTCACCATGACAGTCCTGTGAGACTCCCCCATAGACCGATATTCAGCACATTTTTTTTCAAGCCTCTTTCTTTCTGTTTATTATATTTTGGTGCCAAAGTCATCATCCATAAGTCTTACTTCCTGAATGATAGGATTCCAATATTCTGCCAATATACTCAGCTATCTGTGGATTAGTTAAACCTTGCAGTCTCTGGTACCATGGCCTGCTTAAAGCTCAGAGTCCAAACTCCTCAATGAACTCCAGCTACAGCATGAGAACTGAATGCCCTTGCAGATGGAGAGTGCCCCTGGTCACATCCTGAATTCTCTCTCTTACTGTCCCTGCTCTGTGGCTTCTGGGAACCACATGAGCAGTTCTCCTGAAGCCTTTTGATCTAGAATCCCCCACTGGGCTCAAGCAGCCCCCATTAGATCTTGTCAGCTGTCAGAAAGTCATTTCTCCTGCTGTCACACTCACCATTATCAGGTATTCTGAATCTGTGCAAACAAAAGCCTCCAGGGGATTATCTCCTGCCTTCCTGGAGATTCACAGAACATAATTCCATCTGCCATGGTATATAAATAAGCAAATGTGGATTCAACTTTTCATGAAGAAGCTCTTTGGATGTACAGAAAACAAGTACTTCTTCATAAAGGCAAAATCAAATCATTAGAGTGAACTCTCTTGACTCAGTGAAATACTTCCATATAGTTTTTAGGTAGATGGTGTCTACATAATGTTTTCCTACCTCCTAGGGAGGCTAAAATGCACAACCCACTCACAAGGAAGTGGAAGATTGAAGAACTACACTGAGTAAGATGTAAATTAGTAAAGCTGAAATACACAAAGGAATGTGCCTTTGAATAAAAACTAGAACACTTGTGAGTGTATGTGCAAAGAAACTGAAGAACTGCAATGTGTTGGCTATGAAAACACAGATCTGGGCAGTGCACTTCAAAGAGCAGCTTGCCATCAGTGAGATCAATTTGCTTACATGGATCCAACCTAAGGTCAGAAGGCCCAGTTCCTCTTGCTTAAAAAATATTTCTTCCTCCTTCTGGGCATAACAATAATCAGGGCCTGCTGTCTGCACAGGAATAATTACATGGGTCACATGGTATTCTTCTTTGACCTGCCACAAGAAAACAACTAGTTACAGTTACTGCCAATCCCACTTCCCATAAATAAGTTAAGCCCTCACCCCAGTGGATGACCCTCATCATTCTCCCTCACCCAAATGATTCCCCAATTGACTGCTCCAGTACTTTGCTGGGATTCTATATAAATGCAGAGATGATGAGATGAACATGAGATGTCTCCCATAGCACAACCTAAGCCAAGGGACTTGTCTGCAGCTGGCATTAAGTCTGCTCACAGGTCTTGAGGTGTTTAATTTCTATTCTATACCTTACGACAGAGTAGGCAATCACCAGGCCACAGAAATTTTTGAGTGTTCCTTTTTATAATTAGCCAAGGTGCTGTCTCCACTCCTCATTCTCACATTCCTGTCTCCAAGTCAAGCTGTTTTACTTCAGTATCTCACACTGTTTGTGAGCTGAGTTGAACTTTTAGGTGGCCTCCATCTCAGTTTACCTGTGACTGGGATTGCAGGCACCAGCCCTGAGTAGAATGAAAATTTCTAACTATGCCACTGAATGAAAATGTTCAAATCAAGGACCTCTGAAAAGCAACCTAATACAAAAACATAAAATTCAAGTTAGCTAATGTCATTTCACACATGGTTCCTTCTGTTGAAGAATATGTATGGATACAGCCCCTGGATATATTTTCTGGGAGACATTGGCAGCCAAAGGGAAGATGAAACAGCCTCAGATCATGAAGGAGTTTTCATATATTTACCATGGTACCACATAATACACTGCATGTCTCTATGCCTTTCCTGGTGTTCTTCTGTGCACAATGCAGATACTTAACACAAAGGTCCTTTGGAAGGACTACAGTTCGGAGGCCTTTGGAGTTCTGAACTGCAATGGAAAAGAGAGAGAAGTCTGAGGTTACAGGACCTGGTGTCCCTGAGCAGAGCTCAGAATGGTGGCCTGAAAGAAAATCACAAAGACATTGGGGTATCTCTCCAGGAGCCCTGTCCATATAATAGAAGGACTAAGCAGGCAAGGAGTTTCTTCTCAAAGCTCTGGCCAGAGTTCTGTGATAGCTGTGAGCATCAAATTCAATGTTGGCTAGAGTGGATGGACTAACCTATTTCTAAGTGTTACTGAGAGTTGACTGTAATAAGTTTCTTTGTGGATTCACAGACTCCGTGGTCAGTCCCCTATAAACTCACGTGGGTAACATAAACCCCTTTGGAAGCTCAATAGGACAAACACACTGAAAAACAATGGTACAATTCCAACACAACTCTCTTCAAAAAGACATGTCTTATTTGTCCATGGTTCAGCTCTTCAGGTCTGGTGGACTCTGCACTCTCAGGTATGGAGGTACATTTCCCTGAGTCCTCATTTGTCTTGAGACTGAGTCTCATAAGAGTGGCATTCTTGTCCTATGCCTCTTTGACATAGACTGACCCTACCTACTAGCATTCTATATCTTAACTTTGAAGAAAGCTTTTAGAGGGCATGTTTGTCGTGTTGACCATTTTCTGCAAGGGGTGTGAGGACCCAGAAACAGTCAAATTTTAAGAGTTTGAAATTACATGGAAACATACACAGTCTTTCTCAAGGTCATAGCACCATTGACAGTCCCAAATAGGGCATGTTGTAGGGATGGGGGAGACCTTTGTGAACCTAGAACTACATGGCCATCATGTGCACACACAACCAAGAAATGTTGCATTCTAGACTCCAAGGTTGAGTGAAGATGGTGCACTAAACTCAGCAAAGTGTCTGGGACAGGTTTCTCAACTTAGGTGAGACCACTCACTCTTTCCTGGTGGTTTCTACAGTCCAAAAGAAACAGCATAGCTTACTTCTGCTCCCATGTTATATTATGCAGATGTGTAGATTGCTACGTGCACAGGCTTAATGATCTGTATGATTGACCATCTAATCTCATCTGTAAATATATGAATTATTGAATACACAGGCCCACGGCTGGGAAAGTCTGACTCTCACCAATTCGTAATTAAGAAGGAAAATGTAATTTGCTTGAGGTTGGCATTCAAGTAGAGATTTAACTCATACCAGCCCAGACAAGAACCAACCAATAATTTAGAAACTTGTAAAAATACAGCCCAATAGTCGCATATTAGGATTTTAAGCATTTCCTAGGTGAGGGGCCAGGATTTCAACTGAGGCCTATTTATGCTGTAAAGCCAATAATACAAATAAAATATAAAAGTAATGAAGTAATTAGGTGACATATTTGAGAACTTTTTTCTCAAATATACATGATTACCCCTTTGAATGCCGTCTTATATGAACCATGTCTTTGCACATGTCAATGATATGTGTGCATTTTTCAGAATGTGCATGTTCATGTGTGGTCATGATTCACAGGTATTTGAGCACATTTCCAGATGTGAGCAGACTGACTGTAGTTCAGGCCTTCCCTGGCACTGTTAGTCCAACAGAATCTCTCTGTGCTCTGTGTCTTCCCAGCTAGCTGTGCTGTGAGAAACAAGGTCTTCTCTGTTTCCCTGTCCCATGTCACCTGAAGACAACTTTTAATATACAGTTGGCCACCCATACCCAATTGTCAAGTGCTTTCCGGAGATTCCTCCCCAGGTTCTGAGGCTGTCACAGCTAGCATTTTAATCAGTGTCATTATCTCCCTGACATATTTGAGGATTTCCTACAGAGGTCTACCTAATGCTGAAAATGTAATTAAATGCAACACAATTGTCTTTTAGGAATTACTAATGCACAGCACAGTCCTCACAATGAGCAATATCAGTATTTATTAAATGTGCTTCCTCTATTCTCTACAGAGCTCTGAAGAGGTGAGGATCTGAATATCATAAGTTTGGAAGAAACTGATCTGGCTTAAACTAAGTTAAAGGCTTCTTTTACAGGAAGTCAGAGTGGCTGGAAGGAAAGAGGCAACACTGGTCACTCGAGGTTCTTTTACCACAGCAAAGAGGATCCAGGCAAGACAAAGACTAGGAACATTGCAAGGGGGATGATGCTTTCTCTGTGCTGCTCAGTGCTCCCAACTTCAGACACCTCTTAAAAAGGGCAGCATTACTAGAATGTTGAGGTGCACTCGCAAATGTGTGTGGCTGATCCAGATACAATAGGCTACATTTAAACATAAGTCTTTAAAGTCATGAACATGTGGTGACATACCTGGGCTTTCCACGATCTTAACCTCTCCACCCTGTGTGTCTGATTATGGGCTCCTTTTTATATCTTTGATGGATTCTTGTGGACTGCATGCCACTGATGTTGTAATAACAATGCTTTCTTCAGAAGACACTTTAGCACTTTTAAGTGCCAATGCCAGGCTGGGAACCACCTCTCCGCTCCTGTCTTTCCCATCTCCATCCACAAGCCTGTCTAGAAGAGCACTCCATTTGGCAAAGTCTGAGGAGTGTTTGATGGTATCTCTTACTTCATGCCAAAAGGCCTTATTTTCAGCCTCCTCTTCTTTTCTTTTTTTCTATAGAAAGAAAAATGGGATTAGTCTAATATTTCAAAAGTCAGAACAAAAAGACTTGCCAATAAAGACATGAACAAAGGAATTTGTGTTCAGGTATGACAAAACAGCACAGCATCTATGCTCCCCTCCATCACCCTGGTACTATGAAAAACAACCAACACCCCTTTACTCAGTTACTGTAAGGCTTTCTTAAGGGACATTTTGATCTCAATGTTCTCAGAACCATAATATACTTGGGGTGTAAGTATCTGTGACTATGACTATGCATGAGTATATGGGAGTGTAAATAGGTGCATGGGTGCGTGCATGTGTGTGTTGTCTTCTATAAGTATGATTGCATATGTTTGCAAGTGTGTGTAGACCCTATTCCTTGGATCACAACCTCTACTGACAGTAAAACAGAGTCCCAGGTCACAAGCTGATTAAGTGATACAAAAACATCCTGTCTTCATGCTCACACACTGACCTATCTGCCAGGTATTTTGAGTACTCCTTGCTATATTGATGCAGGAGTTTTCTCTTCAAGGCCTCAACTATGTCAAAAACCCTATGTATTGTCTGCAGCACATAACAGAAAGGGGGAATTAGAACTGACCTAATGACAGCAAAGGGGAAAAGAAAACAAATGGGAAGGGACTTATGAATATTTTTTTAATTTCATATTTTTACTTATTTTATATGACTAATCCAGTTCCATCTCACTCCTATCATCAATTCCCCACACAGACCCTGCCCATCCCATCCCCCTTCCACTCCCCAGAGAGGGTGAGTCCTTCCATGAGGAATCATCAAAGACTGTTAAATCAATTGTGATAGGGCTTAGGCTCCCAACCACCCCGTGTCTCCATGCTAAAGAAGTATCATTCCATGGAGAATGGGCTCTAAAAGTCCCTTCCTTCACTGGGGATACAATCTAGTTGAATGAGATGTCAGAATCTTATTTATGACTTGACCCCAATTTGCTGTCATCCCTTTCTTCTGTATTGTGATGCTGAGAGATGTCCTGTTTACCCAGGGACAGGATCTGTGACTTTTCTCTAAGTAGCTCCCTGTGAATCTGGAGATTTAGGACTGCCACATGGATGAAAAAGAGACCCACCATGTTGATTTTGGATCGAATTCCCTTGGAAAGGGAGTTACAGTATTCTGGGCCTCTTCTCAGTTTCTCCACGAAGAGTCTAAAGCAATAAAGCAGCATTAATATGTGAGCAGAAAAGGTCCAAATTTCTAAATGAGACCCTGAAAAAATTTGGTCTCTTTAGGCATGGTTTCAGAAGATGCTGGGGTGAGAAGAGTTCCACCCTGATATGTTACATCCATATCCATCCCAGTGCCTAGAGAAAGAAAGGTCGTAATTCTTCTATCAACTAGTGCATTCCTAAAATATCAGCTATCAAGTAGTATAGCTAATCTGATATTGTGCGTGCTTGTCATCCTAGCACTCAGGAGACAACAGTTAGAGTTAATGAACTCACAGAATATCAAGGAAACAGACCATCCTCTTCCTGAACTTCAAAAGAAAAAAACAGAGTGGGGTCTCATCCTTCCACTACCAAAGGAGAAGGATGTGTGCTCATAGAGAAGCACAGAGTATTGTTTCTGAGCAGGGAACAACCTCCCCCTGAGAGCATTAGGTAAGGAAAGGAAACACTGGGAGAACACAGAGCTGCAGGGAGCTGTGCAGTGGATCCTAGTGAGACAAGGCACCCACAAAGACCGCTAAGCTGCTTCAACACTCCTGTCAGTCCAGGAACCAAGAAAGTCTCTTGAGTGCATGGTGAGATTGAAAACTGATTGTGACAAACTGATGTTTGTTTGGAGGGGCAAATAAGTACTCTAGAAACACACTTATTTCTCTTAGGGAAAGGAAATAGAGGGATGTTTACTGTAATCTCAAGAGATTACCTTCACCTTGCAGAAAACCAAAATTGGAAAACCAAACCAAGTCATGTTCTTCAAGTTGCACAATCTGAGAATTATAAAATGTGGTATCTGTGTTCATGTCTAAGTCTGACCTTTCTTTTCCTCTGTGGAACATGATGGAGATATGGCTACTCAGCACAAACAGTCTTCTGAAGATCAATACATTCAGGCCCACAGAGCTCTTCCCTAGAGCCTGGGCTCCTTAGAATTACCTGCATTTATGTCCTTAGGTTCTCTTTCAACAAACACAGGGTTAGGCAGGACTGGTGAGACCTTTGCCATCTTTCCCTTCCTCAAACACTGAGCATTCATGTCATTTAGGATACGTGTAAATACCTGGTGATGGCTCTGCCATCCTGCATTTATTCTGCCTACCCACGTATGATGAACAACACAGAAAATATGCTAAGCCACTTTGACCCCAGGTAGTACACAGTTCTCTGGTCCCTATGTAGCTTCAGGAAATGCTAACTTCTTTCTTAACCAAACAATATGCTACAGGATTAAGAGAGAGCAATTTGGGCTCTGCCATACATAGGAATAAGTCTGTGACTGGATGCCTGGCCAGAGATAGAGCAGTTGACACACTCACCAATGCAACTGCCAACTTTCATCTAAAATGAGGGCCATGTGGAAACATGCTCATGAACTATCATGATTTCCCTTACTTGTGGTTCTAGTGTCTTTGAATAGCAAGGAAAAATATTTGTGTGAGCTGCCATAAATCTGACTGAAAGATGTCTTTCTCAAGTTCTATAATGTCAGCAGAGGGGAGAAACATGAAGATGAAGACAGGGTTAGTGAGGGATCAGGCACAGGAAAGGAGATGGAAAGTGCAGGCTCTCACGTTAAAAATTTGTGGGATAACACAAATGCTTCCTCTTTAAGTTCTTTCTTTTGGAGATCTGCTGCCATGACTCATTTTCATATACATTTCCATGGAGACTTTGTCGCTGACTTCCACATTCATTCCTATGGAAATTAAAAATCTGAACTGCTCTTTTGGCAGAAGAGATATGTCTTAGTATTTTTGCATGGTGGTCTTGTGCTAAAACAGAAAAGACAAGATAGAGGAACATCAGAAGCCACCTCCTACTGTCCTACCATTCTGTAAGTCTCCTCTCTGACATTCACATATACACCGTGTGTGTGTGTGTGTGTGTGTGTGTGTGTGTGTGTGTGTGTGAGAGAGAGAGAGAGAGACTCACACAGAGATAGAGACAGAGAGAGAGGGAGAGAAAGTGTGTGACAAAGCTCTTACTAAAGAAATTAGAGTAAATAAAACAACACATGCATCAATACAGCTCAATAAATTTAGTGAACTACCCAGTTTTGGATCTCCTTACTATGCTACAAAAGGGGGAGGTAGGAGAATATATAGAAGGGAGGGAGAGGCACCTGGCATTAACATGTAAAATAAGATAGATTTTAATTTAAATTACAACTAATTTAAAAAATGATTCCATTTCTTTAAATTTCTATATATGATTGCATGTCAAAGAACATTGTTTTCAAAAGGAATGAGACTTACCCAATTTGGGGCCATAGGAGTGAAAAGTCCCAGTGAGCTCTGTTGGTGTCTGAGACAGGATTTTAAAATTTTGCCTATAAGCAAGAATAAAAGAACTTAGGAAAACAAATCCTCTGCTTCTCCGGTAACTAATCTCAGTTTTTGTTCATTTATGCATTGCTAATTTAATGACCACTATGGTCATAGAGTTGAAGGCTTTTAATCCTATTATACAGCTGATGAGGTTGTAGATATGACCTAACTTCAAATGCAACTGAAAAAACAGGGATTACATCCAAAATTTTTTCAAGAATTTACAGTAAATATCAATTTGAGATGGCAGTGGCTGCTGGCATCTGCACAACCACAGAGCAGCTCCAGGAGGCTTAGAGACCCAGGGAGGAACAGAGGGGAGATGAGAGAGCCCAGGAATATGAGAGAACAAAAGAACTCTGAAACAAATAAAATATCAGGTCTTATGGGCAGGTGCCTTTTAAAAGCATTCTCATGAGATTGAAAAGAAGAAGATGATGCTGGTGATGACAGAGCAGATCTCCATGAACAGGCCAAGTAGAAGTGAAGCAGAACTACAGAAGCTCACACTAATGGAGATGGAGAGTGGTCCTTTATCTGAATTGAGACTCGTCAAAAGACCTCCATAGACTGTGCTGTAGCTCCATGCCAGATTGGTCTCTATAATCCATACTGCCTCCTGAAGCCATGTGGAAGTCAATGATCTATGGGGTCATTGGCTGTTATGGCCTAGGAAGCTTCCTCTGCATTGGTATCTATGATGACATTGGTATCTATAATTAAGAATGAGAAATGATTACAGGAGACTTTTACCTTCCCTCACTTTAAAAAGAAACAGTGTAATCCAAAAGCCACTGAAGAGAGTCCTCAAATTGTGATAAAATGCTGAAGTGTTACTCTACACACTTAATGGCTCAAGAAGAAAGGGTGAGTGTTGGCGGTGTAGAAGAACTCAGATATCTTTAAGAGGGGGCTCAGTGAGACTTTGACCATGCTCCAAGGAATATACGGTCCCTATGCTGAGGTTAAAACTCAGGCAGTTTATATATGGTTGGGGTGGCAAGAAGCAGGCTTACAGAAGCAGAAGCATGGTTACAGGGATTTCATTGGTCCATTCAATTAAGGCAATTTGGGTTATCCAAGAACAGAGTTGCTTATTCGTGTTGGGCATAAAAAAATACAAAGAATTCAGTTATGACTATCTTGGCACTCTAGTGGTCTCCATAGAATGCTCCCAGAACCTTCTGTTCCCAGATATCATCCTGCTGACCTTGCTTTGGTCCAAGCTGCAGACCAGAGATATTTGGTTGGCATTGGATGAGAGCAGCAACTGGTTCCCTCCAGTATTTTTCCCATAACTTGACCTTGGCAAATTGGCAAGAGCAGTTCAAACAGGCAATATGCATAGTGGGGGTCTTTCAATTTGAGAAATTAAAAAGAATTTTAACATGAAGAAAGGTTCCTTTAAAACTGGACAGAGCTTTGTTAGTGCTGGCTCATGTACCTCAGCTCCCAAGTGCTCAGGGAACACACCAAAAAAACAGTCCTGGAACTGACACTACATTTCTAGAGTTTGTTTTGAGAGTCACAACTGGAAACACTATTGCTTCTGTGCTCTACTCGTGAAACACAGACCTGTCTTTCCCATGAAGTAACAGGCCTAACTGTAAAAGCCAAGGTCCAAGAAACTTGCCTTCTGGTCCATGAGTAAGACATAGATGCCTATCCAGCCTGGGAGGCCAGGCAACCCTGCTCATGGAGGTGTGGAAGCTATTGCAGACATTTCCACTGATATCCTAACAACACTCTTCTACAGTACTAACATGGCAATTCTCATGGGACAAACTTAGTGCAGGGAAGAATCATGGCCCTTATTTGACCTATATACCAAGCTCTCTCTCTCTCTGCTTCAGCTGAAACAGTCCCAGGAATAGTCTGGTTTCCTTCTTTCATACTCTTAAGACACAATACCTCAGAGAGCACTTCCAGCCTGCTATCTCACCAAGGAAAGTAAAGACACATATAATGAGAGGATGGAGAAATTCTCTGTCCAATACACCCCAAGGAAATGTCATATCCAAGACTACATTTATGCCATCATCCTGATGTTCAACACTTACCCCTTAATCCCTCATTGTTTGATGCTTCCCAGTTTATGGAGCTGTCCATTAAAAAAAACTGAAACCATTAATTTTTTTTTTCCTACCTGACATCTGCAAGTCAGGAACAACAAAGAAAAGGAGTAGATATGGATGAAGGGATGAAAGAACAGATTGTTGGTTTCTAAAAGTTGTAGTATCTGGATAAAGGGATGAATACTCTGGTTGTTGGGTTTCGCAGTAAAAAGTGCAAGCCTGGGCACGATCAAGGATGCTCAGCAGTGAGCAATGTTTCATCAGTTATTTCCAAGGTAACCTCAAAACACTATCTACTGCTGATTGGCTGAGGGAGGGTGATGTCATTAAGGAAAACCAATGGCTATCCCAGAAGCCATGTGTTAAAGGGACAGAGGGAACACCTGCAGGAAGATTACAGCATCCTTACATGGCAGCAATCTGGGCAGCTGAAAACATACAACCTAGACTTGACAGTTTCTGTTATTAAGACACTTAATTCAGAAACAGTGTCACAAGTTTGTTACCAGTGGTCATTAATACAGTCATTAATCATTGACAAAGGATTTTCTCATTTTAACTGATGTGGTGATATCTTTCTTCCACAAACCAAATCTTTCTGGGTTTCTGAGAATGGACTTTGCCACTAGTTAACAATACTGGTCTGCAGTACTGCCCAGAACGACAGGAAGTGATGTAGCTAGGCAGAAACAGGGTATAAACAGGGAAAAACAGGAAATTTTTTTTGTACCTCCTGAGATGCTTAGGAGATAAGATGAGCTGTGGCTTGCTCCTTCTCTGTGATCTCTCAGCATTTGCATCTATATCTGACTCCCAAACAGACGTTATTTGTGTAAACAAGATATCACCACAAAAGGATAACATTAACATATTTCTATGCACAGATGATATACTTGGTGAGTGTCTTAAAAGCTACCATGACCAAAACATCTTTTCTGGCAGGAAGGATTTGATTGGGTGCTTGCTTATAGTTTTAGAGTCAGTCTAAGATTTTTTTGTTGTTGTTGTTTCTTTGATGTTTTAGACAGAGTTTCTTTGTAGTACTTTAGAGCCTATCCTGGGACTTGATTTGTAGACCAGGTTGGACTTGAACTCACAATGATCTGCCAGCATTTTCCTCTGGAGTGCTGGGAATAATGGAGTGTGCCACCAAGACCCTGATTAATTCAGAGAATTCTTGAATTATCTTCCATGAATGTATCAACATTTCCCACGACATTCTGGCAGGGGAGTTGAGTAATAAAGTAAAAAGCAAGAAGGAAACATGGTCTTGGTCACATCAAAAAGTTGCTTCATTTCATATTCATCACAGGAGAAATCCAGGAGTACAAAGTCTCAATTATGAATATGAATGTATGCGCCCAAATAAAAATACCTGTATTCAAAAAAGAAACACTACAAAACTCAATGATCACATAAAAATAAACTCACACACTCATAGTTGGAGACTTCATCACCCCATTCTCACCACTACACAAGATCAGAATACAGAAACTTTTATATATATATATATATATATATATATATATATATAATTAACACAAATTATGCCCTAATTGGGGAGAGACATTCACCTGGGCCCAGCCAGGACAGCTTTAAAAAGCCTCAAACTCATCCTGGCATGCTGGAGGCAGTGCAGGTCATTTACCCATGATAAGAATGAGTGAGAAGAAAATGGGCATCTCCTCCACCCAGGCTCTGATAAACTTCAGCAGCAACAAAGATTCCAGGACAGGACCTGCCATCACATCACTGCTGGATGAGACACTTGATGGCCGAGGGCCTGCTCAAACCTGGGGAAATGCTTACCCAGCAGAGAGCAGTGCTCACAGTGAGTGTCCATCTCCATCCATGGATTAGCTGCCCCTACCTGGGAAGGCCAAGTAAGTACCTCTGGCTTTCCAAACCTGGACAAACCTCAAGCCAGAGCTATTTCCCCAAAGCATCACACCTGGGTTTCTAGCATTCCCACTGAAGCTTACCCTTTGAGGCCACATTCCCAGTCAACACAGTCTACCACACTCAAAATATTCCAACCAGCTCCTGCCAGCATGTCTTTGATGGCCTCTGACAAGACAGCTGTTCTGACTGCCACCATTGCCTCACCACCTAAAATAAGCAACCACATCCATTTTTGCCAAAGGCTTTGACAAGCATCATCTCATAATTTACTCCCAAGGGAGCTTGTTTCTGCTGCCAGAAACAAGGCCCCATCACCTCCCAAACCTCAAATGATATATCTGCTGCTAGACTTCAGCTGCCATCCAATTTCACAAAGGAAAGTGAAATTCCATGGCCACTCCCCGTCAGCCCACCACAGGTGCCAGAGGTCAGAAAGGGAGGCCATGAATAAGTGGGCCTCACAGGAGCGACAGAATGCTGCCAAGTGCACCTCTCTAACTGCACATTTTCATTCTCAGGGAGAAGGATATGGATATGGAAATTGATCCATATTATGGCTATGTGACTACTTAATATCAAAGCAATTAGCCAAAAGTTGCAGTGTTAATAGTATTATTCTCCTTGTCTTTTATTTTCATTATACTAGTTACTAAACATGTTTGCTTCTCAGAAGTTATAATATGTAGTGATCACATTCCTGCTTGCTTCCTAATTCTTATGACTCTGAACCTCGCACCCCAGCCATTTAGTCATTACTAGTCTGGGACAGAGCAATTCCTGCCAATGAATGAAATACAGGATTTCAGGTGTACACAGACAAGCACTAATTGTGATGTGAACATACCCATGGGTGACTATCTTTTTGAACTGGTTTTAAGTTGATTCCTATGTTTATCTCAAGTTGTATCCAGTTTGAAATCATTCATTTCATGTTTTAATTTATTTTATGTGTGTGTGTCATCCCCATGATTTCCTGTGTGGAGTGCCCAAGGAAGACAGAAGAGGGCACCAGATCTCTGGAATCTAGATTTCACTGAGTCACTGAGTTTGAAAGTCAACATGAGATACTCTGTATTCATCCTGGGAACTGTAAGAAGAACAAGTGTCCTCATCTGCCGAGCCACCTCTTAGAGCCCCATTTGTATGGGCATACTACAAAAAACAGAACTACTTTTTATATAAGGCTGAAAAGACTTCACATTCACAGTACATCACTGAGCTTCATCTGTGACAATGCTTTTGGACACTATGCTTGGTTCACTAATGTTCTGCACACAGTGATGCCATCAACATTGATGGGAAAATACCTGTTTAAAAAATATACTGAGGTCTTTGGCAAGCTGTACATGAACCATGTTTTAGGATAGGGTTTTGGCTCTGGAGGATCCACATACTTATATCCAACCAGGCTGCAAACCGTCCCATACCTCCCAGCAGAGTATAAGTATAGCATTTCCTTCTGAAAACTCCCTCAGCTCTCTTTCCCACTTATTTCTCATTGGCCTTGGTTTGCAGCTACTGCAGGTTTACCATGTATCACCCTGATGCCTCCTCAACTGATTGACAGTAAATCTGTGAGGACTGTCTTTTTCTTGTTCCTTTAGTAAGTTTAGTAAGTTTAACCATTTCTTTACAAAATACTCTCAGGTAACTCCTTCATTTGCTGCCAATGAACTCTTTACTTTCATGAGAGATCATTTGTCAACTACTGCCAGGATTTCTGGATTGGTTTATATTTTCCTCCATTCAGTTCTGTCCCTAAACATTCAAGCCTATACTACAACAGGAACCTACATTTTAAGTGTATGTTTCACATTGACCTCTGACACATTTGGCATTGATATTTTATAAGGTCAAATAGAGAATGAAGAATCCATTTATTTACTGACTTTCTTTTATTATCTTTCCTGATGTTCTGAACTAAATATGTTGCATCAGGGTAGGCTTGATATCACATTAATATGACTGTGTCTAACCGTGCTTCTGCCACAAGCACCACACACACACACACATAGTTTTAAAATTTTTTGAAAACAATATATATATTCTGAGTCCTCAATCTGTGAGGTGTCCAGAGACACCTGGGAATCATGTTTTTTTGTTTGTTTGTTTTTAGTTTTCACCAGAATAAGTATTTAGAACAGGCTGGCCTTGAACTCGAAAAGATATGCTTTCCTATGCCTCCTGATTTTTAGGATTAAATGCATGCACCAACAACACATAGCTGGAGTCAGAAGTTTTGAAAGCATTAATTTTCTTTACTCATTGGGTATGCTAAGATAGCCCAATCTCTTTATCTTCCTGGCCCAGCAATCTGAGTGCTGAACTTATAGGCATGCACCCTTCACCCATGTGAAAAAATTAATTTACCAACTATTTCAGCACAGACTTCATTGTCTGAAGACATCCATGTCAAATGTTGTTATGAATACTTTTTAATTATAAATAATAATCACAAAATTCTAATAGGGATCTCTCTTCAAACACTGTTTTCTGAAAATGATAAAGTGGGGGCACCTCCTTCCTACAAAGTAAATATTTTAGTAAGCACTGTCTCACTGGGGACCTAGCACCTTACTTTATTCTGAGAACCACAGGATACATTGACAGATACACAAAACTATGCTAGGTATTTGGAACGGGTTTATTAAGAGATTTCCAATAACTTGGCTACAGAGATGTCTCAGCACCTAAAAGCACTTGCTATTCTTATTGACGATAAGGTTTCAATACACATTAAACACATAATGTCTTACAACCATCTCTGTAAGTTCAATTTAAAAGAATCTGGTGCCCTCTCCTGGCTTCTGCAGAAACAAGCCACATACAAAGTGCACATGCCTACATGCCCTCAAACCATATGAAATAGTGCTAGGCATTGTAGCACACACTTGTAATCCTTTAAATGAAAAGAAATAAGAAGGTGAGGGCTGTTGTCCTCTAAATACCCTTATGTTGGAATAAAACCATCATTAGATGGGATTGAAAGTTGTGACAACTTCTGCTTCTGAAAACTGTAGAGTATTTGTTTGGTGAGTTATCAGTTGCTAATTGATTCTCTTGTTCATTTATCATTCCTCTTTTCTTTTTTTTTTTTTTTTTTTTTTTTTTTTTTTTGTTATTTCATTCCTGCCTATTTATCTATTTATTCACCATTTGGATACAGTGTCTCATTTTGTGTTCCATTAAATACTAATATATGAAGATGATAATGGCCTACCTATAAATTGCTTAACTAAACTCAGAACAAACAATCTGGAGGATATGCATAAATATAAGCACACAAAAACAAAAGTGGGTGATACCATGGGAAAATATCCAATACCTCAAAATGTAAACAGAATCCATTCATAAAAAATAACAAGCTGAGTGGTGCACTGAAAATAAAAAATACAGTAATCTGAACAGGATGTACAGAGAATAAACCCCTGAGGGAATAAAAGAGATTGAATTGAGAATCTCTGGCTTTTAAAATATGATAGGATAATAAGATATAAAAGTCAAAGAAACTAGACCCTACAATATATTAAAACACCATGGATGGAGAAAATGGCATATTCCATTATAAAGTAAAATGAAAATATGATCTATATACAAATCAAACATTAGAGAAACTGCTAGAAGGCTAATTCAAAATTACGGAGGATAACTATACCCAAGAAATCACAGGAAAAAAATAAATTAACATTGGTAATAGTGAAGGTCCCAGACCCTCATGCAGACCCCTACTTGACTCCCATGACTGGCTGCAGCAAAGTACCAGCAAGATGTATGCCGCTAACTCAGATGCATGAACTTAATCCCTATTTCCCCAAATCTCTGGGAAGCAATCAGTAGATATCCTTCATCTGGCAATGAACCAATCAGAAGGTGGCCTGCAGGCTCTGGATGTGCTTTGCTGATAATAGTGGAATGCAGGGCATAGCAATTGCCCAGTGATGACGTCTAGGAGTAGCATCCTTCTGCAGGTGAGGCTGACTAGTCAACTCAGAACAGGGTGCCAAAGCCCAAAGGTGCAACAGTCTGGAGACTGTTGCTATGCAACTAGGAGACCCCCAGACATTCCACGTTTTCTACTCCAATACATGTCCTGCCCCACTGCTGCACAGGGTCACTCCTACTCTACACACTGTGACAGACTGACAGTTATCCCAAGTTAATTCAAAAGTAGACTCTTTGCTTTTGCACTGCATCTGGTCTCATTGTAGTGTTGGGGGTTCAGAGTCTGGGCACAACAAAACCACAAGAAGGAAAAACACACATATATACACACATAACTTCTCTCTCTCTCTCTCTCTCACTCTCACTCTCACTCTCTCTCTCTCTCTCTCTCACACACACACATACACACACACACACACACACATTCACTCATTAATTACAGTATGAGGAATAACAGCAACAATATAAAATAAGATAGCTCTCCAGACTTTTGTCTAAATTGACCAATGCAAGGACAATGACTAATAGAATGGAAGTGAACAGGTTCCAGTCTTCTGGTGTAAAAAAAGACACACATCTCCACACCAATAATAAACATTACCTAGGGTAAGGGGTTGGAAGAACATATTTCAAGCAAAGGGACATGTGGCCAGGATGTGGTAGTACACATCTTTAATCCTAGCACATATAAGTCAGAGACATGTGGATCTCTATGATTTATAGGGAAACCTTGTCTACAGATTTAGTTCTATGGAAACCAATCTACACAGAGAAAGTCTGTCATGAAAAAACAAATATTGGCCAATCTTGGTGCTGAGGATAGAAACAAAAAGTCTTAGTATAATGGCAAACCAAATTTAATGACATACAAAAAGTTCTTCACCATTATCAAAATGACTTCATTCCAGATAAACATGGTAGATTAAACATAGGTAAAACATCACAAAATTAAACTCAAGGATAGATATTACCTGACAATATCAAAAGATTCAAAAAAACTTCTTTAACAAAGTTGAAAATTTTTTTATGATTAAAAAAAACACTGAAGAACCTAGAAATAATAGGAAATAGTCAATCTTATGCTAAGTAGGGAAAAAAGTATTTCCACTAAAATAATCAAATAGACAAGTCTTCCTACATTGCCCATTCTTTTACTTTTTTTAATTTTAAAATACTTTCATTAACTCTTTGATAATTTCATACATTTTAATTTGATCATATGAATTGTCCTCTACCAACTCCTGCCACATTTAGCACTCATTCAATAACCACTCACTACTTTTTATTTTTTTAATTATTTTAATTTACATGTCAATCGCAGTTCCTTCTCCCTTACAGCCTCCCTCCCTCTTACCCTGTCTCCCCCCTCACATGCAAGGGAAGGACAGAACTCAGCTAAGGACACACAGAACTCAGCAGGCATACCTCAGCCAGGCAAAGCAAAGAGGCCTTATTAGGGGAGAAATGAACAAGGCTGACCCCCTCACACTGTGTCCCCTCTTATACTGTCTTCCTGCTAACTTTTATATAATCCTTGGAAGGTGCAGTCTATGGAACCATGGAAGGAAAAAAGGTACTTGTCCCTAGTGACATCCACCAGAGCAAATCAAGTTGCCAGAGGCTCTGGCCTATTCAGTAGACTTGTTATCATTAGGAGGGAAGAGAAAGCAGTGGATGCAGTTAGTCTGAACCTCAAAAAATACTCCACCACCAACTTTGATCTTCACCTACTACCTTGCTCCCCTTCATGTCCAGACTTTCAGTTAATCAGGCTACAAATGTACCTTGGAATATGGCAGGTTTCTAATCACCATCTCCAGAGGCATTTGCTTTCCAGAATATGATCCTGAATATAGGTGCAATATCTGCATGATGGAAGGACTCTCCGCTGTGCTGTAGACATCTTGGACTTTGTAGTTTCCTGGAGAAAGAGCTTGCTTGTTACTGTCCTGAGAGAGATAGGATAATGGGTGAGTCATGGTATTCTCTGGAATCACACCATGAAGGAAGATACCTGAGCATAGCCCAACTGCTTGGTCATTGTGTTACTCCATCACAAATACTGTCTGCACACACACACACCCCAGCACAGTGCAGCCCTGCCTTAAGGCCCTCTTAAAAGAACTAGTCTCTTATGATGCTGAGGACATAATATAGAAATTGCAATGAGATGGCACCAATAAATACAAACATACAATGTTAGATGTTCTTCTGTACATATGTGTCTCATTTGTTAATGAATAAAACAAGGACTAGGCAATACCCAGGCAGGGAGTATAGGTAGACCTATAGGAGGATGGAGGGAAGAGAGAGGGGGATGCATTTAGAGAGACTTGGAAGATGGGAGGTGCCTGGCACTCTCTGATAAGGGCATATAGAAATACATAGTAATCGTGGGTTAATAATTAAGAAAGAGCTAGACAATAAGAAGTCTTAGCCATCAAATAACACATTATATTTAATATAGTGTCCCTGTGTTTATTTGCACTTGAAAAGGAGAGGGATCAGACAGAAAAGAAACCTCCATCTTTAATCATACACATACTATGGGCCAAAAGAGATTAAGAATCTCAATTAGTAACAATGTCCATAAGGGATTTCAGCTCCCTCTGCTCAATTCTACACGTTACAGGTAAATGATGCTGGCACCTTAAATTCCTGAGTATGTGGTCACATATAATGCATATTAGTGAACACATATATCATGTGTAGTGCACAGACATCTGTGATAGGAATGCCCCTCCATAGGAATAACAAGTTCACAGGAAAAAACATTCTTTTAAAAAAAAGGGGGAAATATAATATCAAAAGTAGTAATTAATAGATAAGACAAAGCCAGAGTGCCAAGGCAACCCCCTTGGGTTTATCAGAGCAGCCCTGTGCTGGACTCACTAAAATCTACATGGGCATCCTGTCCTCTGGGAAGGCTGACCTACTGTCCTTCCACTCCCTTGAGCAGCAACAAATGCATGAATATCATCTATAACCATATCTCTTTATTCTCTTGCCTTTTACCATATGTCTTACTCAAGTCATCTGGCCTTTTGAGGCATCAAATCAAAATTCAGCTAAAGTATTGACACAGAAATTTCTCTGATCTGAAGTACCACCTCTCTTTTCACAAGAACCAGCTGTGATCCGAAGAAGTAGTGTGTCATCCTGATTTTAAGAGGCATGGAAGGAAATCACTCCCTGATTCAGGAAGAAGGCACCAGCCCGTGTCATTTCTGAGGCTACCCTGCCCTCTAGTGGTCGACTAAAGTACCATCCTTAAGACCCCTGGAGCTTTGATGGCTAGTATTTCACAGAGCTGGAAACTTCCATGTACAACACCTTCAAGGAAAGATGTCAGAGCTGAAAGAAAAGAATTAGTGCTAGGCCTGGTGATGCAAACATGTTATCCCACCTACATGATAGACTGAGTCAGGGAGATCACAACTTCAAGGCTAGCCTGGACACCCTACCCTGGCCTCCAAATACACTGCAAAAGGGAGAGAAGGAAGTGAGATTGTGACTGAATACTTGCCTAGTACTTTGAAATTTGCTAGGGTAAATCTCACAGATAATTGCTCATCCGACAACTAAGCAGGACGTTGGCCTGTGACCCTAGGGTACATTTATGCTCAGTAACTCTCATGTGCTTTTTTTTTTATATGTGTGGCTGCCAGTGAGAACAAAGACCATGGTTTTAGCCCTTATTGAGCTTCATGTGTTCACCCATTGAGTCCATCTATTCCTCTAAGTAGTTTGAGGTTTGTGTCATAGAATCCTATGGGACTTTATTCCAGCTCAGGAAGCTAGGACATCCACAGTTGTGTCCCCTCCTGGTCTAACCTGCAGTATCCTACCTCTCAATGTGTTGTCCTCCCCTGGTCTAGCATGTAGGTTACTGCATCTGCATATTTTCATCTGCATTGCTTTTGGATATGTTCCTCTATGCTCCTTGTTTTATTTTAAGTTGCATGTAAGTACACATTAAAAGACAGGGAGGTAGGGGAATCTAAAGGTATCCCTGCTTCTCAGAAAGCATGTGCCTTATAAACTGTTGCAAGTAGCTATGCTGAGGCCTCTCTTCTGAACAGAGGGAGACTAAAGTAGTTCCAGGTCTTCTGAACCTGAAGTGGGGAGGCTAGCCATCTTCATTCCAGCTAGGTGTCAGGTAACAAAGTTTAGTTTTTGCTTCTACTCCTATCTCTCTCTAACTTGCCAATATTATGAACCACCAGAAAGGATGCACAGGGAAATGTGAGGCCTGCAGCGAGCATCTACTTCTCTGTGACTCTACTTCTCAGAAATGGGGGTAAAAGTATGAAATGAGTGCATGCCCTTGCAGTCTATAGTGAGACCCCTTGGAAACTCCTCTGGTGTCTCAGGAATAACTACCAAATTCAAAGAGATTCAAATTTACGTGAACTTATTACAGAAAACCAAACCGATTTTACTCAGTAGGGTCAAGCTACAGAAAGACACCAGATAGTTTTAATGATCTACTCAAAAAAAATTGGTATAGTGGTTCTTACTTTTAATGCCAGCACTCAGGATGTAGAGGCAGGTGGATCTGTTTAGGGTCAAGACTATTCTGGTCTACACATACTGAGTTCCAGGACAATCTGAACTACATAATGAGACACAGTCTAGGAAAAGAAAATCTACTGAAGCTCTATTGTAGACAACATGGGTTCAGGACAGCCTGAAAAGTGACTTCCACTAGTTGAAAGTCTATGGATTTGCATTTGAAAAAAGGACCTTAGGCTATGCATGATATGTGTAAAAGCCTCTACTATTGATGAATCTAAATACTAAATGTGCTGTCACCTCTTGACCAGGGTGATGCATGTGACCCAGGTTGAGAGTTCGATTCCCAGTGTGTCTACTTCTTCAATGCAGGAATGGTTTGCCCAGCAGATTGCCCACTATTGAACTGCTGGAGAGCTCAATAGTACATCTGTTGTATATCAAGTGGGAAACCTGGGTTCCATCCACAACATTGTGGGGCCTAACAAATAAAGCAAGGAAAATGAGGTCTGATGTCAGACTCTATTCTCCAATGGCTTCTGGTGACATTGCTAAAGTAAAAGAATGGAGACAGCAAATGAGTGAGTGGGTAGGGGAGCTAGGCACAAAGACTGACAACCAGAGCTTAATATCTTAAACTCAATGAGAGAGGGAAAGAGGCAACTATTACAAGTTCTCTTCTGACCTCCACATACATGACATGGTGACAACACATGTATACACCGAAACACAATAATTAAACCAACCAACCTGACAGATGCTGCTGCCACTGTATCCATTTTCTCGCCAATCAAATCCCTCTAGCTCAGATCACCATTCCTCACTGTTTTCAGGCCAGTATTTGAATCAAGTGCAAATTCACAGCCAGGAAGTTCATAATGTGTGTCTTGTATTTTTGAGGGCAGGAGTGAACCTGTGTACCATCTGTTAAGCAGTGCCCTCTGGCAGAGTACTCCAAGTCATCGTGTAAAACAAGCACAAGGAGAATCTGCACTCCATGATCTATCAAAAAAAAATCTATCAAAAAAATCTATCAATCCATGTGGAGCAGTACACACATGTCAACACACACAGACACACATGATATTTGTAAAAGGAAGGGAGTAGAGAGATGGTCAGCTGTGAAGAGCACAGGCTGTTCTTCAATAGGACCAGTATGGGTTCAATTCCCTGTACCCACATGCCAGCTAACAATTGTCTGTCACTCCAATTCCAGGATACCAACATCCTCATACTGATATACATGCAGGAAAAACACCAATGCACAGAAATAAAAATAAATAAAATCAGAAGGAAAAAAGGAAGTAAGCCAAGTAGAGACATGATTTTCAAATACCTGTGTATCTAAGACTCTTAACAATAGTGGAGAGGGTGCCTGAACAGGCCTTCCCTATAATGGCATTCATGACTACTCAAATTGTCATCACAAAGCCTTCCTACCTGATAGAACCAGATGCAGGGAACCATAGCCAAGCACTGGACCAAGTTTTGGGTGTCTGGTTCCAAGAGATGGAGGGATTATATGAGCAAGGGGGATCCATGTTTGTGGGAGTTCAGGGACTCTGGAGGAAAAGCTAGGCACCATCCTCTACAAACACACACACACACACACACAGAGAGAGAGAGAGAGAGAGAGAGAGAGAGAGAGTTTTTAAAATCATTTTTCAAAAAAGGATTACATGTACTCATCTGTGAGGTAATTCTCCTAAGAGTTGCCTAGAAATCAGGTATTTTCAAAATTTCATTTACTTTTCCAGACGTGGATTCACTGTGTATGCTAAGAGAGCCTCAAACTCTTTGTCCTCTTTGCCTAGATGTTTGAGTGCCAGGATTATGGGTATGCACTCTATCACCCAAATGATATATTTAATTTACCAAACATATCAGTACATACTTCCTTTGCTCAGTCCATCCATGTCAAATACAATTCTGAGTACTTTGTTATCATAAATAATAATCACAAAAATTCTAATAGGTATCTCTCTTCACATACTGTTTTCTGAAGATTATAAAGTGGAAGGTACTTCCTTCCTACAAAGCAAACATTTTAGTAAGCACTGTCTCTCTGAGTAAACTGCCACCCCACATTAATCTAAGAATCACAGGATACACTGACTGTTACCCAATGCTATGCTAGGTATTTGAAAAGGGTTTATTAAAAGATTCCTAATTAATGGGCCGGAGAGATGGCTCACCAGATAAGAGAACCTGCTATTCTTATTGAGGATCAGGATTCAATAACACATTGAACACATAAAGCCTTACAACCATCTATGTAAATCCAGTTCCAAAGAATCTGGTACCCTCTTATGGCCTCTTCAGAAAACAGCTATACATACCTACACAATGCGCATTCCTAGAAGCATTCAAAACACTATAAAATAAGATCAGGCATGGTAGCACATACCTATATTCCCAAGAATAGGAAGAAAGGCAGGATGATCCCTGTGAGGTCCAGACCTAACCAGTCTACAAAGTGAGTTCCAGGACAGCTGAGAAACCTGGACTCAGAAAACAGAAAGAAAAACCACTTAAAAATAAAAATAATTATTATACAAAGAGAGATACTAAGAACCTGAAAGAGGCTGATGTTTGCCTGTGTCACGGAAAATGCTACTTTTGATTCTACACCCCATGAAATGACTCCCATACTTCCTGTTGTCTACCCCAACCCCACTCCCCGCAGTTCTGAAATAAAACTCAGGGCCTGGATGTATATGTATTCATTCACTGAGATACACACCTAGACCACTATTGTCTAATTAACTTTTTAAAGGAAACCAAATGTTCACATATAATAATCTAATGTATGACATAGTAACTAAAGGAATATCATATATTTGAAATAATCACTGAAATTTTAAATGGCATACCACAAAAACAATATTATGACTTTATTGAATTAATTGGCCTGATTTTACCATTTCATAATATGTAAATTTCAAAATGCCATAAATATGGACAACTTTTGTCAAGCAATCTTCTAAAATGTTTTAATCCCAGCACTCATGAGATAGAGGCAGGTGGATCTTTGTGAGATTGTAGCCAATTGATGTACATAGCCAGTTCCCAGGTAGACAGGCTTACATAGATAGGGAGACTCTGTCTCAAAAAGAGAGGTAATGTGTACATTATAGAGTTCACATGTTATGGGCACTTTCTGAAATGCGCTGTGTAGATGCTAAACAATTGCAGGCATTTGTAATCGAAACACATTTAGTGTCCATGCTGATGTTATCAGACTGGCCTCAAAATGGAAATTCTATGTGCCTTAATGCTTAAGATCAAAATGGCCACAATGATCACCCAAAGATCTACAAAGGCTTTGTGTCTTAAACAAGGATGTTGTGCTGTTTGCCCAAGTTCCTCTGAGAATTCCTTTTTGCTTTAAAAGTTTGCTCACTATTTTAAAAACCACTGCTTTCCCTCACCCACTGTCCAAGTTAAAACAGCACTCATCAGGAATTAAGGGCAGTGCCTTGGCAGAACCCAGGCAACCTGATCAGGCTGGGATGGTCCCTTGGATCCCAGATAAAAGTGCTTTATAGTTGAAATAGATGTAAAATACTGTCATCTTTACACAATGTGACTAGTAATATTATGAATGAATTCTAGGACAGCCAGGGCGGTATGAGTCCCTTGCTTAAAAATTAATAAGGGAGGGCTGTGGCAGATGCCTTTAATATGAGCACGCAGCAGGCAGAGGCAGGCAGATCTTTGAGTTAGAGGCCAGGGCAAGACTGTTAAACAGAGAAACCCTGTCATGAAAAACTAAAAAACAAACACATAAACAAAAATCTCCTTAAACCTCCCTACAACAATTACCTCCAACATTTCTTTTTTCTTTTCTTTTTTTTTCTTTTTTTTTTTTTTTTTGCAGGATTAATCCAATTTACTTATTTATTTATTTATTTTTAATTTATTTTATATAACAAAGTCAAATTAAATGAAAACAAACATTTATACACAATATTTGGGAATTTGGGAGTTGCTCTTTCCAAACTACTTCCTGTTGGTAAGTGGTGCTGTCTTGGGGGATTCGAAGAAGATTCACAAATCCTGTCTGTAGTCTGTAAGGCTGTTTTGTCCAGCTGTTTTGAATGTAGGATCACCTCGTACTCTGTTTCAGGAAGTCTGGTGTGATCAAACCACATTAGTCTGGAAGGAATCCACATGTTTTCATTTTCTGTGGAAACAAAAATAGACATCCTTTTCCCCAGTAACTTCTCCTTCAACATAAATTTTGGAGTCAAAGCATTTTTTTTTTAATTTAACGTATTATTTTACATGACGATCCCAGTTCCCTCTCCCTCACTCCCTCCCTTCTTCCCTCTCTTTTACCCTCTCTGCCCTCTCACATGTACTCCAAACACTCTCTTCTCCCATCCCCCCACCCAATTCCATATTTAGGGGAATGCCATCTAGTTGGGGTCATGCAGATCTGACAAGTCATGTGAAGTAGGGACTAGGGCTTCTCTCCTGTCTCTAGATTAAGGCAGTTATCCCTCCATGGGGGATGTGTTCGTAAAGTCCTTTTGTGCACCAGGGATACATCCTGGCTCCACTGTCTGAGGTCCCTTAGACTGCTCAGTCCTTCTAGCTGGGCCTGAGTCAGTCCCATGCTGGCTTCCCAGCTATCAGTCTAGTGGCCGTTAGCTCCTCCTTGTTCAGGTAAGCTGTCTCTATGTGTTTCTGCAGCATGGTCTTGTCCTCTCCATCTGCATCTGGGTTTTAGTCCAACTGCATCTGGGTTTGTATGGGTGTTTGATCCTTTTTCCAACAGGCATTAGTTGTGGGCTCCTTGGAGAAGTTAGTTGTTGATCTCACTCTCCAGGAAGGGCATTTATGATAGCCTTTCCACAGGAGCTGAGATTGTTAGTTGGGAGCAGTCTTGAAGTTCTCTAGACCTTTTTTTGTGTTCAATTTTATCTTCAAACCAATATTGGCTCCCTCTTTTATGTTCTCTCTCTCTGTCTCTGTCTCTCTCTTTCCTGTCTTCTATTCCTAACCATCGACCTTGAAAGGATAATAATCAACTTTATATTGAAAAACAAAAGACCCAGGATAGCCAAAACAACCCTATTCAATAAAAGAACTTCAGGAGGCATAACCATTCCTGACTTTAAGCTCTACTACAGAGCTATAGTTCTGAAAACAGCCGGGTATTGGCATAAAAATGGACAGGTAGACGAATGGAATCGAATTGAAAATCCTGATATTAACCCACGCACCTATGAACACCTGATTTTCGACAAAACAGCTAAAAGTGTACAATGGGGCGAGGACAGCATCTTCAACAAATGCTGTTGGCACAATTGGATGAGGGTGAGTCGATGACTGCAGATACACCCATGTCTGTCGCCATGCACAAAACTCAAATCCAAATGGATCAAAGACCTCAACATCAATCCAGCCACATTGAACCTCTTAGAAGTGAAGTAGGAGGTACCCTTGAACAAATTGGTATGGGAGACCGCTTCTTGAACATAACTCCAGGGGCATAGACACTGAAAGAAACGATTAATAAATGGGACCTCTTCAAACTTAGAAGCTTCTGTAAGGAAAAGTGAACAAGACCAAATGGCAGCCCACAGACTGGGAAAAGATTTTCACCAATCCTATATACGACAAAGGGCTGATCTCCAAAATAAACAAAGAACTCAAGAAACTAGTCAACAAAACACCAAATAACCCTATTAAAAATGGGGTACAAAACTGAAGAAAGAATTCTCAATGGAGGAAATCAAAAAGGCTGAAAGACACTTAAGAAAATGCTCCACATCCTTAGCTATCAGGGAAATGCAAATCAAAACAACTTTGAGATACCATCTTACCCCTGCCAGAATGGCTAAAATTAGAAACACCAGTGATGACTTATATTGGAGAGGCTGTGGAGAAAGTGGAACACTCCTCCACTGCTGGTGGGAGTGCAAACTCATACAGCCATTTTGGAGATCAGTATGGCGGTTCCTCAGGAAAATGGGAATTAGTTGACCACAGGACCCGGCAATCCCCCTCTTGGGCATATACCCAAAGGATTCACATCAATGCAACAAAGACATCTGTTCAACTATGTTCATAGCAGCACTATTTGTAATAGCAAGAACCTGGAAGCAACCTAGATGCCCCTCAATTGAAGAATGGTTAATGAAGAAGTGGCACATCTACACAAAGGAATACTACTCTGCAGAAAAAAATAATGTTATCTTGAAATTCGCAGGCAAGTGGGTGGCACTTGAAGAAACCATCCTGAATGAGGTAACCCAGTCACAAAAAGAGGAACACAGTATGTACTCACTCATATATGGATTTTAGACCTAGATCAAAGGATCACCAGCCTATAATTCACACCACCAGAGGAACTATGATACAAGGTGTATTCTAAGAGATTCATATAAAGTCCCTCAGAGAACTGGGAAGGGACAAGTCCCCCAGAGCTCAGGGGAAGTGGGGGGCAGCAAATGGAGAGAGAAGTAGGAGAAAACGAAGGGGAGGAAAGGAAAATATGTGCAACCTCCAACATTTCAGGTGCCTTTAGGCCTTCTTAGTCTGCACTCTCCCCAGAGTCTTCTCCATGACAGCTTGCCTCCTGAATTCCTTTATCCTGACCAGCAAGGGAATTGTTGCAGCCAGGGGGAGACAGCAAATGTAATGAGCAGGAGAAACAGACTGCACCCTCCAACAGTGGATGCCACTTCACTGCCCCTCCCTTAGCCATGGAGCTAAACCCAAGGCACATGTCCCCCAGAGGACAAAGCTGCTCCATGATGTCATGGAAGGCGAAAAAGTGGAAGTGTGATTGCCACACATCGATTTTCCTGGGGCAAGTCTGTGTGTGTGCACAGTGCCTATGTTGTTCCTGGGCACAAGTGTTTTTCCAGCAGAAATTTAAACAAAGAGTCCTGGTGGCTAAAAGCTGCTTAACACAACAAAGAAAGGGAAGAAGTGAGTGAGGCCTGAAGAAGACTTCATAGGAGACCTCAGGAAGCCTAGATGAGAGACAGGAAATTGGAACAGCTGAAAGAAAAGAGGGTCAGAAAATGGAAGCTGAATCAGGGATTCCTGTCACAACAGAGTCACAAGACAACTTCCAGGGAATTGACTCAGAGTACACAAAAACAATCAAGACACACAGTGTGAATCTGCCTGACTCAATCTCTAGACCAGAATAGATGTCAGGATGAGTGTGTTTTCTCCCCAGGGAAACTGGTGCGGCTCAGGAGAAGTAGAAGAAGTGCATCCAAGGCCTTTAGTTTCTATTGGCCACTGCTGCATGGATAACTACTGCTCCCCTCCACTGCCTGGCTGTTCATCATTCCTCATGTAAGAAGCTTCCTAGGAGCAGGGTCACATACCTAAGGCATTGGTACTTGAGCAGAAAAGAGATGTGCCAGGAAGGGGAAGAAAGCACTGGAGCTCTATTAGAGGGGAGAGAGAACACTGTGAAGATTAAGCTTATGATGTGATGATTAATACCCCTGCCATGTCCTTTTGGCATGACACGAAGTCAATATTATGATGTTCTTAAAAGTAAATAACTATATTCCTAATGGCTTATAAAGGTTAATGTGACTAAAATAAATGGTACAAACACATATGAGTGTATGAATCTATGTGTCCTTGTAAATCAAATGCTTGACAGGCAGGAAGTATACCAAAGCTTGGAAGGCAGAGGCAGGTGGCTGTCTCAGTTCAAGGACAGCCAGGGCTACACAGACACACCCTGTTTAGAAAAAGAGAGTGAGAAAGAAAGAAATGCAGAGGGAGAGAAATTCCAAGTGAGAACATAGCTGACAGTGAATAAAATGGAGTTTGGCTGGACATGGGGTGCACTATGGGGTGCACTTGTGCCCATCTTGGCACAAGAACAGAGAGTTCAAAGCTGTCCTCAGCAAGTCTTAAGATCAAAGGTGTGGCTACAGTAGAATGTTTGTCTGTCTTAGTCTAAGTAACATCAGATCTGAATCTGAGGTGTGGCTACTCCTGACCTCAAGGATAAGGAACAAGAAGTTTGGAGCAAAGGTGTGGTTACTGGACCCTTAGAATAATAGAGGAAGAAAGTCTGTTTGTTCCATATACATGATACTGTGTTCCCCTTTTTGGTTAAGGTATATAAGAGTAGTGAAAAATAAACTTTTGGCATTTCAGTATTGCCTGATCTGTCATCCTGACCTTTATGCTGTCTCTCTGTCTTTTCTTTATTGTCTCTAGGTAGCCTTTCCCTTGTCCACACTCCCTCACTCAGGTATGGACTTGGGGCAGCTTGGCTGGCTCGGATTGCAGCCCCACAAAGACTGCTCCTGACCATGGACACGTGTGATCCCAGCCCTAGAGACACTGAAGCAAGGAGATCATGAATTATAGACAAGGCTGGGATATAGAGACAGAGCCTGTCTTAATAAGCAAAGCAAAAGTGTAAAATAAAAGGAAAGTGTTATTAAGCCAGGGAAAGGCAGATTCATAACTTTTCCATTCACATTTTCTTAGAATTATGGCTGCTTCTATACTTCTCACTTATATGATGAATCCTTGTACTGTTGTTTTTAAAGCAGAGGTCAATTTTGAGTTTGTTTTTTGTACTTGCATTGGGTTATCCATTCTTCAGTCTCCTTAACTTTCTGAACAGGAGGAGGGATATGCTGTCCTGGTTGAGGCTTTGCACTTGGGTGTGGCTTCTCAGTAAAGTCAGGACAACAATACTTCTGATGGTTGATTGAGGGAAAACATGATCACAACCTTTCATCTGTTCAGAAGTTTTCAGTCACAAGTATCAGAAATTCAAATTTGAACTGGTAAGAGGAAACTTGCAGTCAGGTGTGGTGTCACAGGTTTATAATCCCACAGGGAGACAGAGGTGGGGGATCATGAGTTGAGGCCAATTTGAACTGCACAGTGGGTAAGAAAGAGAACTAATTTATTATACACACAGCGAGTTGAGAAGTCAGAGCAGCCCAGGGCTGGCTGACATAGTGGTTTGTCTACACCCTGCACAATTCCATTTTTCTAATCTTTTAGACTTATTTATCATTATGTGTATGAGCATTTTCCAGGGATGTATGGACACCAGGAGGATGTCTTCTGCCCAAAGAGGTCAGAAGAGGGTGTCAGATCCCTTGGGTCTGGAGTTAAGGATGGTTGGGAGCTTCCAAGTGGATTGAGGAAGCTGAACACAGGTCTGTGCAAAAACAAGTGCTCCTACCTATTGAAGCACCATTCCACCTCCCAAGATTCCACTTCTTTTGCTCCCTCTGCAATTTTCTACCTGTACTCCCCTTTGGGGAGTGGCTTTCCTTCATACTAGCTGCTGACTTTCATGTAGAGGCTGAGTCCCAGTGTTTTACCGACTTTTTTCTTTTCTTATTTGACATATTGAGTTTTTGTTTTCTTTTTTTATTTAATTTCTTTATTTAATTTATTATTTTACATGTCAATTGCAGTTCCCTCTTCCTCCCTCACTCACTCACTTTTATACTCTCTGCCTCCACACATGCACCCTTATCACCCTCCCCTCCCATCCTCCCAGCCCAATTCCACATGTAGGGCAATGACATCCAGGTGGGGTCATGTAGATCTGTCAAGTAATTTAATGTAGGGACTAGGACTTCTCTCCTTTCTCTAGGTTAAGGCAGTATCCCTCCATGGGGGATGTGTTCACAAGGTCCTTTTGTGCACCAGGGATACATCCTGGTTCCACTGTCTGAGGTCCCTTAGACTGCTCAGTCCTTCTGGTTCCACTGTCTGAGGTCCCTTAGACTGCTCAGTCCTTCTGGCTGAGAACCATTTTCATAGGGGCCTGAGTCAGTCCCATGCTCGATTCCCAGCTATCAGTCTGGGGGCCCAACAGCTCCTCCTTGTTCAGGTCAGCTGTCTCTATGTGTTTCCATACCTGGTCTTGTCCTCTCTGACTGCATCTGGATTCTAGTTAGACTCAGTGTTTAGTTATGGCTGTTAGCTTCTGTTTCCAAACAGGTATTACATGAGGGCTCCATGGACAAGTTAGTAGGTGATCTCAGTATCCAGGAAAGGCATTTATTTTAGCCTTTCCACAGTTGCTCAAATTGTTAGTTGGCGGCACACTTGGAGGTCTCTAGACAGTTCTTTAGCTTCAGTTTTCTCTTCAAACCAATAATGGCTCCCTCTTTTATGCTCTCTCTTTCTGTCTCTGTCTCTGTCTCTGTCTCTCTCTCTCTCTCTCTCTCTCTCTCTGTCTCTCTCTCTCTCTCTTAGGTCTTCTATTCCTACCCTGAGTCATTCTTCCTAATCGCATGGGCTTTCCTCAATCCCATTCTTTTTCTCCTACTTCTCTCTTCATTCACTGCCCCCCCCCCACTTCCCATGCGCTCTGAGGCACTTGTTCCTTCCCCTTCTGTGAGGGAACATTATATGAATCTCTTAGAATACACCTTGTATCCTAGTTCCTCTGGTGGTATGAATTATAGGCTGGTGATCCTTTGCTCTAGGTCTCAAATCCATATATTAGCAAGTACATACCAAGTTCCTCTTTTTGTGTCTGGATTACCTCATACAGGATGGTTTCTTCAAGTGCCATCCACTTGCTTATGAATTTCAAGATTCTGTTATTTTTTTTTTTTTTTGGCATTTTTTTACTTGGGCTTCCTTTATTTCTTCCAATTTTTTGTTTGTTTTTAATTCCATTTCTTTAAGGGATTTTCTCATACCATCTTTGAGGGCCTCTTTCATTTTTGTAGTTATTTTTTAAGTCATTCTTTTCTGCTTAATCTGCTTTGGTGTGTTCTGGTCTATTTTGTGTAAAGTCCCTAGATTCTGGTGGTGTCATACTGGTCTTTCTATTGTTGGGTGTTTTCTTGTATTCCTGTATTCCCATCACTTCTTCCAGTGAATGCAGGAGGAGTCTCTCTCTCTCTATCTCTCTATCTCTCTCGGTCTCTCTCTCCCCTGACCTCTCCGTGGGTGTACGTGGGTCAGGAGTTTGATATCTGCAACTCTGGATGATCCAAGCTCTCTTGAAGGTCTCTCCTCCAGCACAGGGCAGGCCTTGGTGTCCAAAGATCAGGTGAATGTGTCCTCAAGGTGGCCTGGCATGGATAGGTGGGTCCAGTGTGCTCAAAGCAGACCCAGGAAGTTCTATGGAGTTGGAGGGTTTGCTGAACCCACACTGTGGCCCAATACTCACCCGAAACAGTGGGCCCAGTAGGACAAAGGGTGAGGGGAAGGCAGGTCTGGGTGAGTGTATGGTGTAGAGTACCAGGACTATACTATCCAGAGCCAGGATATATGGGGGAGTGAGATGCAGAGCTAACCCAGTGAGTTCCCAGGGATGGATGTGGTGGTGGGGTGATTGGACCTGAACTGGTCCTAGACTCACCTCCAGCAGAGGTGGCCACATTAAATCAGCTATCAAGGCTGATGGCCACACCCTGAGATTTTGTACTGCCACCCCCACTCCTTAAAGAGCTGATTTAGGCCAATTGGCTCTTATTTCTGTAGTGCTAATGAGAATGGGAACAAACACACAGCTAGCAATGGAAGCATGTGGCTTCAGCCCTGCTACAGAAACTGAAATCCCAGGAGGTAAGACATGAGATACTCAGAATTGAAACAAGAGAGAAGACAACTCTTTTCCTTGTAGTGCTAAGAACAAGTTATCATTGGGTACTCCCACATAAGCTACCCTCCTTCCTTTGTGACAGGGTCTAGTCTTGTAATGATATGCCATTTTCTTCTATGAATTTAGTTCATCACTGGAAAGGAAAAATTTCCAGAAGCCTCATCTCCAGTTCTTAAACTTGGAAAATGTGACTTGAGTAGGAGAAATTATATTATGTGTGACTTTTTTGGAGAGTGTTTGTTTTTATTTCCTCCTGATCTCGAGACTTCCTGCCCTCAGCTACCAGACCATGGTCCTGGACCTTTGAAATATACACCCAAGATAAGTGTGTATCTGTCCCAACAGAGTTCCAACCAATTGAAGAGAGCAAACTGCTCCAAATGTGCCAGCCCTAGGTGCATCTCACTGGATTTCTGACTATCCTGAAGCTCTGCAACACAGACTGCTCCAAGGCAAACATGCACTTCCTTAGCCTCAGGTGGTCCTGCAGGACCCACACAGGGAACCAAACAGCCTACCCTCTATTGTTTTCCCATCCTTTAACCATTATTCCACTCTTCCTGGGCCCTGACATTAATGCCCCAATGTCAGCAGGAAGTCGTTATAAAAGAGATTACATCACCCCTTATCATCACAAAAGCCTAGAATATTAGGTCACAAAGCCAGCACTTCTCACCCCACCCCACCCTAAACCTCACCCTCCCAGGGGCTGGACTTCTGCTTCCCTTCCTGCAGCTTGATCCTTATATAACTCAACCATTTTGGCTGTGCCATTCTCTTGGTCTATTGGCCTGGGAAGCCTTGGTTGAAAGTTCCTTGCTCTCTCTCCCTCTCTCCTATTGTGGTCTGGCTTAGTCTGCCAGTGTGTGCAGCCTTCCGTCTGCCTGATTTCTCCATTATATCTACAATAAAATGTTTCCCCATACTTTAATAGCCATGTCCTCCGTTTATTTCATTTTTCATTCAGTTATATGTATGTGTTGTTATATGCAGTGGGAGGGGAACCTTAGCAGATCCCATGGCTTGTGAGATACACATAGGACAAAAGGCAGAACTTATGTAGGAAGTTTATTGGGAGAAGGGAAGAGAGTGAGGAAGGGGAAGGAAGAGATGTGAGAGTTAAAGAGTGGGGTAGCAACGACTTGTCTGCTTCTTCAGAGGAACAGCAGGTAAGAGAGAGGGAATAGGCAGAGCCAGTCTCTTTTAGGGAGCTCCTGTGCATGCATAGAGCCAGTATACTGCTTCCCATGGGTGGAAGGGAGATGCACTGTGCCTGGTCTCCAAGGGGCAGGGCCAAGCTGTGCCTGGATGCTAACATTCCCCCCTCCTTTATGTATTGAAATGGGAGCAATCAGGCATGGCAGGTTAGGGGAATAAGGGCATAGAGTATTCAAGACTGCTTCCTGCCGACCTGAGAGGGGGCATTGACCATCCTTGGGGGACCTGAGACATGTTAATATGTGGCATGAAGGGGACCTTGGGAGATCCCAAAGGAGGTGAGACATAAAACCATGTAGGCAGAAGTTAAGCAGGAAGTTTACTGTGGGAACTGGAGGTAGAGAGGGGAGACAAGAGAGAAACAGAAAGCAGAGAGAAAGAGAAAGACACAGAGACCTGTCTGCCTCTTCAGAGAGACAGAAGGAAATAGAGGAAGAAAGTAGAGCTTCTCTCTTAAAGGGACCTTTTTTAGCTGTGTCCAGAGCCAGGACACTGCTTGTCATGTGCAAAGGGTTATACACTCCGCCAGGTCCCCCAGGGAACATGGTGTGTCTGGATGCTAACAGTATCTATTTTTTGTGCTTGATGAGGCCATAATGGAGTGTCAGCTTCCCTATAGTTAGAGTTAATGATGTTGTAACTCACTATGATGAGGATGCTGTGAATTTAACCCTGGTCCTCTGCAAAAGCTGCCAGTGCCAATGCTATTAACCACTGACCCATCTCTCCTGTCCATTATGCAACATTTTTAAAGGATTGTTCAGGGAATGAAACAATATGGAAATAAAAAACATACATTGTAGCCACTGGTCTTTGTATTTTTAGTTTGACTTAAAAAACACAGGACCAAACATTAAAACTAAGAACTTTGGTTCATCTTGTTATCCAAGTAAGATAACACACATCTGTAACTCCAGCAATCAGGAGAGTGAAGCAGACTGACTGTGAGCTCAAGGCCAGCCTGGGCTAAATGGTGAGCCAAGTAACAACTATAAATAACAACTAGTAAATAACAAGAACTTCTTTGCTAGGCTCAATGACACTGGGAAATAACCCAATCTACTGGGAAGACTGTGTCAGGAGGATCATGGGGTCAGTCAGCCTGGATTACTTAATTAGTCTCTTGCCTCTTAATAAATTGAAGCAAGAGGCTACAGAGTGGCTCAGCATTAACAGTACTTGTTGCTCTTGCAGAGGACTTGGGGTCAGTTACCAGGACCCACCGGCAGATCACTACCATCCCTGACTCCAACTCCAGTGGTCACAATACCCTTTTCTGGCTTCTGCATGTACCAGGTACACATATGGTGCACATATACAGACAAAACACTCTCACACACATAAATTAAATAAATCTTTTAACAAATACTAATTAAAGAAAGACCCAGACAAGACTATTACTGTACTAAATTAAAGACTTCACAGAAGCAGACAGGTATTATATGTATGTTAACTATATCTATGTTATATATATATATATATATATATATATGTGTGTGTGTGTGTGTGTGTGTGTGTGTGTGTGAATAATTCTTATCCAGGTGTACTTTTTAAATTTTCACAATCAGTAAGGAAAAAAAAAACATACAAGACAATAGGAAAAAAATGGAAAAATAGTCCAAATAGATAATAATCAGTGGTGTTAATCATTGAGGAAACCTTGTGTCTAAAATGAAAGATAGAGGCATTGCCAGGGCCTAGAAGGAATTTGAATGATATAGAAACCTTGCACAAATCTCCTTGGGAAAAAGCAAAGGAAAGTTTTGTGGGCTTCAACATCCTGCATGACCTTTCTTAGTGGGTAAGACAGGATGCTGCAGAATAAGAGGGCTTTATGACCTACTCCGGGACAAAGCAGGTTGGAAGATTTCATCAAGGGACTCTCCCATCAAAGAGTGGGACCCATTACAATGTTTTCATGAATGTACTTCATTCCCTCTGATTATATTCACCCATTACACTTACTTGCCCCTCACATCCACCCCACCGGTCCCCTTCCTCTTCAGAAATAGACTCTCCTCCTAATCTATTTCTCATTGCTATAATCTTTTATACCTAGACTGTGCACGTGAGAGAATTTTGTTTTATGGCAAAGTAAAAATATATAAATATATAAATAATTACTTGGGAATTTGTTTTTAATTAAGCAATACTACTTGATGCAGCCTGGCTGCCTCTTTATCAAGCTACTCCTAGGGTGTAGGGATGAATTCGGTCCACATGAGTGTCTCAAATCAGTTCAGAATGTGACTAGATTATTATTCTGTGGAATTAATGCAAGATAAGCATGTCCAACATTGTCCTACTGCAGGAGTGGAAGTTCTCATACCCTAGGGGGCTGCTGCTCACTGCCTAGAGAAGTGGCAAGTGGCAGATTCCAGACCAGATCTGTCCTCTATGCCCCCATCCTCAGATGCCTGCTGTGTGGGTACCAATGGGCATCCATCTAGCTGAACCGAGGTTAACATCATTAAATGGAAAGGGACATGTATACAGAAATGAGATGTTACTACAGAGAGCTAAGGAGATGGGTGTAGGAATCTCCCTTAAACATGCTTTCTCCTTTCCTACCCAGTTGTCCCTGCTCCCTGGAAAGCTCCATCTTGTTAATGCTGCAGAGACTGGAGGATTCACTCCCTGGGGATCATTGGCCCCTTTGGGAATAAAACTCATAGTCTCATGAATCCATCCTTCATTTGGAGACACGATGTTGTCAAGTTCTCCAACTTCACTTAAGTGACTGTATTGCTTGGACTTGGACTTTAATCCTCCTGCCTCAGCCTCCTAGATAGCTTGGACTTCAGTCCTGCCCCATTGTCTCTCAAAAGAATCTCTAATGTTCCAGGAGAAAGGGATTTGCTGTCTAGGTCTGGTTCTGTCCTATCCTTGACTATTCTGGACCTGGATAGTAGACAAAGGTGTGTGAGTGTATGTGTGTGTGTGTGTCTTTGTCTGTATCTGTGTGTCTGTCTGTGTCTATGTGTGTGTGTGTATGTGTGTCTCTGTCTGTGTGTCTGTGTCTGTGTGTCTGTGTGTGTGTGTATGTGTATGAGTGTGTGTGTGTCTGTCTGTGTGAGTGTGTGTGTGTCTATTTGTGTGTGTGTGTTGTGTGTGTGTCTCTGTGAGTGTGGTGTGTGTCTGTGTGTGTCTATGTGTGTGGGGGTCTCTCTCTCTCTTTCTCTCTCTCTCTCTCTCTCTCTCTCTCTCTCTCTCTGTGTGTGTGTGTGTGTGTGTGTGTATGAGTATATGTGTGGAAGCTACCCCTCAAAACAGTTGAGATGGGCAAGGTATGGTGGCAGACCTGTCAATCCCAACACTTGGGAGGCTGAGGCAAGTAAGATCATGAGTTAAAGTCAGCTGCACATCAAGACACTGTCTCCAAATAAATAAATGAAGGAAGTATGTCTTTAAAACAAAATATAGGAACAATGGATCAAAAGAAAATTAGCTGTGATGGGGAAGGAAAGGAAGTAAATTAGATTAACTGTGGTTGAGAACCAGACCAAAAGTCTTGTGTTTTTACTCCCAGCACTCAGGAGGCACAGGCAGGCAGATCTCTTTGAACTCAAAGCCAGGGTGCTCTACATAAGAAATCACAGGCTAGCTAGGGCTACATAGTGAGACCCTGTCTCAAAAGAAAAGAAAACAACACAAAAAGAATGAGGGGGGAGAGGGCTGCTGCTGTGTGTTAGGAGTGGGGAGTCGCAGCCCTGGAGAAAAGAAAAGGGCAGTTAAGCCTTTGGGAGCCTAAGCAAGTATTGATCAGCTGACATTTTGAGAGAGTAAGCACAGATTTACAAGTAGTTTAAAGTGTGTATGTAGTTTAAAAGCCTTTGTGATCTAGTACTCCTTTTCTTTGGCCCCTCACCTTCTTGGGACCCAAGTTGTATATACAGTAACTAACAAGGATGATGACATGTTAGGAAGTTAGCAGAGGCAGTGGAAGGTCAGGGAGAGTCTGGCTTGGCTTCACTGTGAGCAGGACTGAGAGGCACTGGGAAGCAGAGGTGGGCTAGGAGAGAGAGGATCCCCATGGGGACCAGAGGGCAAGGCCAGGGAAGCAAAGTGCAGGCCTGGGTGAATATCCACATGCAGCCACTGCAGCTTGATAAGGGATAGGTACTCAGCCCACATCTCACTGGTCTCAGGCAAAATTAGATGAATCACCCAGCTGAATTCATAAAAATGTTGCAAGGCTCTTGTGAGCTGTCTACAAGGCACAGAACACACACAGTTTAGCACACAATAAGTGCATATTCAGGCACGGTTTAGCTGAAGCTTGTTTAGAGCAGCCAGTGCTCTGACACCATCAGACTGAGCATTGCTCCTAACAAACAGGTTAAGCAAGGGTCCTCACATGAACAAATAAATTAGATAGCCATCCAAGAATTCCCCTGACATCAACTCCAGGCTATACATGCCTATATACACATGTGCACTTATGTCCACACATGCCACACATGCACCTAAGCATGTGTGAATAAATATACCCAAAATGCACACCAGACATGGGGTGGAGAGGAGATCTGGACTAAGCAGTACTTTGTGCTTTTAATCCTAACAGTCTGAAGTCCAAGGCCAGCTGACCATAAGTTCTAAGCCAACCTCAGTTACATAGTGATACTCAATCTAAAAATTTAAGTAAAATAAATACAGAGTTCAATCAAAGCATGTAAAAGTGTTTCATTGTAACCAAAAGAACAATACAGTAAGAAATACCATAGGCCAAGAGTTACAAATCAGCCAGTGCTTCCAAAGAGATTGATTTGAACATCACTGAGTTAGTAAAACTGATCACGTTTGTTTTACAACCTTATTCTTAATTAAAGTCATAGAGCAAAAATCAAATTCCAGGAGAAGAGTGACGTTTCAAGCAGTCCTACATTTTTCTCTGAAAACTTGTTTGTGGTGCTGTGATTTAATTTCTGTTGATCTTAAGAGTTTTGGATATTTGCAATTATATTGTTAAAATAAATTCTTTCATACTCTTATTTAGTTTAAAGATTGAAGCACACCATCAACCCCAAGCCCTTCATCTCCCACACATCAGAGTCTCCCTCTGAGGTCCTGGCTGGCCTGACACTATGTATGTAGCCCAGGCTATGATCCTGCCTCAGCCTCCTCAGTGCTGGGATTACAGGTCTCAACCACCATTCCTAGATATTCTTTTCCCCAACTGTGTCCTCATGTCCACTTTAAGAGTTTTCCCTCCTGCTGGGAGGTGTTAGGACACACATTCATCCCAGCACTCCAGAGGCAGAGGCAGGCAAATCTTTGAGTATGAGGTCAGCCTGGTCTACAGAGTGAGAACTATGACAGCCAGAATTACACAGAGAAAACTTGTCTTGAAAAACCAAAAAAAATTCTTTCCTCTGGTAGTGGCTACCCTATGCATATCAGGATGCCCTATGTGTAAAGTGAATAGACACAAGAGTAAGAGAATGTTAAGTTTTATTCACCACTCAAAAACTTCAAGGGAAAGAGCCAGTAGGCCCATTTAAACTCAGAACCAAAGCAGCTCGTGAATGGAGCAAATATAGATAAAACTTCATGCAGAATTATCCTTGTTTGTATCAGAATATCATTCATTGACTAGCTCTCCTGTAATCCAAAATGGAAACTTAATTCAAATTTCATAAAACAGTTTCATAAGCTATTATAATATTATGGGAATGCATAATGGGAACCAAACTATATCTGTCTGTTCTTCCATTGCAGTCACGACAGTAGCTGAGCCAGAAAGAAAACTGTGATGCTGAGCAGTGGAACAGTCATGGGGTCAGCCCTGGATGCTGTGGGATCATAAAGACCAGAAGTGTTTCTAACTGGCCTGTCTGACAAGACACAACTTGGTAAGTGGAGAGAAGGCTGCCTTTCATGCCTTCTCAGCTAACAACTGTGTATAATGTCCCTGAGAGGCAGCTTCAAATCTGAGAAATGGGTGAGATTCTGAACAAAACATCATAAATACACCCAGGTTTAGTCAGGAGATGCACTGTCCATTAAAAAGTTCTGTTCCATGCATTATGTAATATTTATGGAAAATAGAAATAGATTTGCTATCCGGCACTTAACCAGGTAGAACTGTCAGGAATGGAAATGGCAGAGTAGGGAATTCAGGAGAGTTATAATACCAAAGAAGGAAAGGTTCTACTTTCCCTTTCTATAAGATTTATTTGGGGGGGGGAGGTCAGACTGTAGTGAGATATTCACCTTGTTTGCATCTGTGACACTGACCATGCCCATAGGGAGTGGAGACACGAGCAGAAGTGACCTGCTGAACTAGGTCTGAGGAAGAACCTGGGAGAGTTCTCTTCCTGGGTCAGACTTGGAGAGGAGACCCTGGGTCCGGTGGACACTGCTGGTGTTCATCTGTCTAGGTTGACAGTTATTTTGCCCTGAATAAACATCTGTTCGACCTATTTGTTTATCCTGATCCTTATTAAACCATGATAGGTGACACACTGATTAAGAGCACTGGCTGCTCTTCCACAGAACTAACTTTAGCTCCCAGAACTGACAGAGAGGATAACTGACCTCCCCTGTGAGGCAATGACTTGTCCATCCCAGGACTCTTCCTCGATGCAGACACTCAGAAAAACTTACCTGTTTCTTCCCTTTTCCATCTCCTTTTATTTCTGTCTTGGCATGGGTGGTAGTCTGAAGCTCATGTGGAGTGGCACTCTTAGGATATGTGACTTTGTTGGAGTGGGTATGACTTGTTAGAGGAACTGTGTCACATTAGGGTGGGCTCTTAGGCTTCCTATGCTCAAGATACTGTCCAGTTGCATCTCAATTTCCTGTTTCCTGCAAGCCAAGATGTACCCAATGCCACATGCTTCCCACAATGCTCCTTGTCATTGTGATATTGGACTGAACCTCTGAAAGTGTAAGTTACCACCTTGTTAAGAATTGCTGTGGTCATGGTTTCTCTTTACAGCAATAGAAACCCTAACTAAGACAGTATGTTTTCATGGATACATTGGGCTTTCTTACTCTGTTTCTTTGAATCCCCCTCCCTACCCCCACCCCCCATGTAAATGTTTATTTCCCATGTCACTGCTTACAAACAGTATGGCTCTCTTTCTTCCTCCTCTATTTCCCTTCACCAGGCAGTTGTCAAGATTTACAGCTTGCCTGCCCTGTTGTTTTCATTTCAAACTACATTAAAATTGTCCTCAAGCTCCCTTCTGAGCATATTTCTAAATTCTTTTACTAACAGACTAAAGACTCCAATGTGGAAGTCACAGTGTCTTAGTTAGGATTTCTATTTCTGTGATAAAAGACCATGAACAAACTCAATCTGGATATGAAAGGGTTATGTTCATCTTATAATTCTCTGGTCACATGACTGAGGAAAGTCAGGGCATAGAGTCTAGCAGGAACATGGAGATAGAAGCTGAAGAAGAAGCTGTGGAGGGGTGCAGCGTACTCTTTCACTCATCATGGCTTGCTCAGCCTGCTTTTTTATAGAACCCAGGCCTACCATCCTAGGGATGACCACAACCATTGTGGGCTGGGCCTACCCCCATCAATCATTAACCAAGAAAATGCCCAACAGACTTTCCTACAGACCAGATGGTGGTATTTTCTCAATTCAAGTTCTTCTTCCCAAATAAGTACATTATATCATCAATCTAACCAACCAGGATATTCAACTTCCCCAGTAACAAAAATCAATAACCTCACCCATTTTTCTACTTTTTAGTAATTAAAATGTATATGTGACTTTTCTCCTCAGGTTTTCTTTTTGTTCTGCCAGTACACACACACACACACACACACACACACAGACACACACACACACACAGACACACACACGCACATACACACACACACACACACCATATGCATGCTTAGTGTCTGAATAGGCCAAAAGCAGTTGTTAGAGCCCCTGGAACTGGATTACCGATGGCTGTTAGCCACCATGTGGGTGATGGGAATCTAACCTAGGTGCTCTGGAACAGTGACCAGAGCTCTTTTCCACTGGCAATCTCTCTTGCCCCATGCAATCTTACTTGCTTGGATGCTTTCTTTGGAAAGAAGTTTTGGTTTCTTTGATTCATTAGTTTGGTTTTCTTGACACAAGTCAAGTAGAGTAGCCTCAAGCTCATGACCCTCTTGTCTGTCTCCTTATTACTCGGATCACAAGTATGAGCTCTTCTTTGAAAGATGTGGCAAGCTATTCTGCCCTTGATGTCATGTGAAACTATCTCTGCCCACTCTGTGTTTCCTTTTGTTTGTTTTCCTTGATTACTTTTGTTGTGGAAGATTGGAAGTGGAACATTGTTTGGAAGGTATGTATTGTTTGGGGAGGTTTTTTGTATGTTTGACTTTGACTTTGCTGATTTGTTAATCTTATTTATTTATAGTTCTGTTTTTTTATGGTTTGTGGGAAGGAGACTCCAGTTACAGAAATCCTGCCCAGTAGCTTTGGAAAAGAAGGAAATGTTGACCAACACTCAGTGGATAGAAGCAGGTAGGTCTCAGTGAGTTCAAGGCCAGACTGGTCTACAGAGAGAGTTACAGAGCAGAGAAACCCTATCTCAAAAAACAAAGAGAGAAAGAAGGAAGTGCTGACCCCTGCTGACTCAAGGTTGTTAAGGAATATCCCTAGGAGGAAACAAGAGGAACTTTATGTTTACAGCATGTGAGGAGAGACTTTAAACAAGGAAAAACTCTGTGTTCTTTTATTGTGTTTTCCCCCCTCTCTTATCCATAGGAAAATGTCCAGAATAAACATTTGTAATGTATCTATGGCACCCACACTCCTAGCTCAACACAATTGGTGCTATATATTAGAAATTTTAGCATACTCAACGATTACACACACACACACACACACACACACACACACACACACACACACACCAATTCTTTGATGATCAAAACCAAAAAATGCTCTCCAAGTTGTGTAAACTGATGCCCTCTGAAGAAGCCACATTGGTGTTTTTCACCATCCTGGCAGGAGCCAAGAAGGTCCAAAGATACCCATGATGTCACTCCATTTGGCTAGGGAGTATTGAAACAAAATACTTGAAGCAATTGGAATCTCCTCAGAGTCTGATCTTGAAGGAAGGAAAGGCCAAAGCCTCAACCAACTAGAAGAGACCTCCTGAAAAGACATTTTACACATTTACAAAAACTTATGTGACCACCTTATAAGAGGATCCAAAATGAGCTAATGAGGAGTCAATGATGGGTGGGACTCTTGGCCAGGATGGCTTAGATATGCTTGCTTCTTGCCCTCCATTTAAATATTAACCTCACTTCAGGACTCCAGGACTTTGGGATTGAGTGTGAATGGACCTCTATTTCTCTGCACAGTGTGTCCCACAGAATACATCTCCTTTCTCTACTCTTCATAATTACTTGTCTCTCTAAACAGCCCACTGAGGAGAGATGGCTAAGCTTAACTTGTAAGGACTGTGATGTGTTGAGATCTGTAGCCTGGATGACTTAGGAGGACCCTGTCACTACAAAGGGATGGAACCCAGTAGGCCAAAAAACAAATGATCTTGCTCTGACCATGACCAAAAGCAAGGAGAAGATGAAAACTTTTTTTTGCTTACAGTTCCAGAGAGAGAGAACCATAATGGCAGAGGTTGAATGGCAGCCAGTGGCTGGAGCATGAGGCTCACATAGCAAGCAGAGACACCAAGCAGGAATGGGGCAAGTTTGTAAATTCTCAAAGCTCACCAGCATGATATATTTTCTCTCTATAGCCTTGCCCCTATTAGTTTCATAACTTCCCCAAAACTGTGGCCAACTGGGAACAAGTATTCTAAGGTATGAGCCTATGGGAGAGGTGAATATCATTTAAGCAAGTCTAAGCACTTGCGACCAACTCTGAAGACCTGAGAATGATCCTTGGAACCTGTTCTGGAGGAGAAAATGGACTCCTGCAAGTTATCAGCTGACCTCCACATGCTCACACACACGCACATGTGCAGACATACATATAATAAATATCTAAAATTGAAAATGGTAGACAAAGCAATTTTGGAAAGCAGAGAGAAGAGATTTATTCAACATGGCTACACTAGGAAGAACAGATGAAGGAGTCCAGTAATGCAGCATCCATCTTTAGCATAGGAATGTGAGCCTTAGGCTTAAACAAGGGAAGAACTGAGGCAGAGGATGAGAGATGTACAAGATTAATTGGTTCAGGGAGGGTGTGGTCTGGTGGATCATTGCCTCAGCTCTGGAGGGAGGGAGGGAGCGAGGGAGGGAGAGAGAGGAGGGAGGAAGAAAGGGAAGGATGGAGGGAGGGAAAGAAGGAAAAAAAGGAAGAAAGAATAGAAATATCTTAACTACAGCTTTAGAGGAACAGTCAGTGTGAATATCCCACTCAGCTTTTTTTTCTTTTAAAAAAGTTTATTTATGTTTTTAATTTTATATGTAGTATGTATGAGTTGTATGTGTTGGATCCCCTGGAACTAAAGTAACAGACATCTTCTGTGTGAGTGTTGGGAATAGAACATGGGTCCTCTGCAATAGCTGAGCTGGCTCTCTGGCCCTTCTTTGCTGGTTTTTGAATTGTTATTGGTGATTCTACTTCCCACATATATTAGAGTTAACCGGTGTTAAAGTTGATATTTGATGGATATAGCACTTAAGTTGAGAAGGACAGAAATTTTAACAATGTGGCATCTTCCAGCCTGTGTGACAGCTAGCTGTTAAGTTTACTTAGCTCCTCTCTGATTTCTTCTATCAGAATTTTCTGATTTTTAAGATTAAGCCTAGAATATATTTTGTTACTAAACATATTATATATTTCATAGGATGGTATGGTAAATGACATTATTTTAAGATTTTGTTTTCCAAGCGTCTGTTCCTGGTGTATAGCATATTATTTATTTTTTACTTTATGTGTATAGGTGTTTTGTATGCATCATTGTCTTGCTTATACCTATGGAGGACATACAGAACATAGACCAACTGCTCAATCATTGCTATACTCTTTCACAAATGCTGTCTGCACACACACACACACACACACACACACACACACTAGCACAGTGCAGGCCTGCCTTAAGGCCCTCTTACAAGAACAATTCTCTTATGGTACTGATGAGAGAATACAGAAATTCCAATGAGATGGCACCAATAAGTACAAACATACAATGGTAGATGTCCTTCTATACATATGTTTCTCTCTTGGTTGCTGAAAAAAAACTGATTGGGCAATAGCCAGGCAGGGGGTATAGCCACAGCTGTAGGAGGAAGGAGGAAGGAGACATAGGGAAGCATTTAGAGAGACTTGGAAGATGGGAGGTGGCTGGCAATCTCTGGTAATATAAGGCTATATAGAAATACATAGTAGGTATTGGTTAGTAATTAATACAGAGCTCCACAATAAAAAGTCTTAGCCATCAGCCATACTTTATAATTTATATAGTGTCTCTGTGTTTATTTGGGGTTGAAATGGGGAGCGATCATACTGAACAGAAACCTCCATCTTTAATCATACATATACTATGTGCCAAATGAGATGAGAATCTCAATTAGTAACAATGTCCTTAAGGGATTTCAGCTCCCTCTCTGGGAAAACTACATGTTACAGGAAAATGATGCTGGCTACTTAAATTCCTGAGTATGTGGTCACATATAATTCACATTAGTGAACACATTATTCATGTGTAGTGCACAGACCCTCTGCAGATATGAATGCCCCCCTGAGAATAACAAGATAGCAGGAAAGAAAATTCTTTCAAAAAACAGGAAAAAATAATATCAAAAATAAGTAATGAATGGATAAGACAAAGCCAGAGTGCCAAGACAACTCCTTTGTGTTCATCAGGGCAGCCCTGTGCTGGACTCACTAAAATCTACATGTTCATCATGTCCGCTGGGATGGCTTTTCTACTGTCTTTCCACTCTCTTTAGCAGCCACAAATTCCTGAATATTATCTATAACCATATCTCTTCTCCTTTCCCTCTCCTTTTTCCCTATGTCTCATTCAAGCCATCTGGTTCTGTTGAGGCATTACATCAAAATTCCGCTGTACTATTGACACAGAAATATCTCTGATCCCACATCTCCTTCTCACAAGAACCAGCTGTGATGTTCAGAAATAGTGGGTCATCCTTATTTTAACAGACATGGAAGGAAATCATGCCCTGACTCAGGAAGAAATCAACAACCCTTGTGTCATTTGTGATTCTACATTGCCCTCTAGTGGTCTACTGAAGTATCATCCTTAAGACCCTTGAAGCTTTGATGGCTAGTATTACTCAAAGATGGCAACTTCCATGTGCAACATCTTCAGGGAAAGATCTCAGAGCTGCCCGAAGATAATTGCTGCTAGGCCTGGTGATGCAGACCTGTTATGCCATCTACATGACAGACTGAGGCAGGGAGATCCCAACTTCAAGACTAGACTGGGCACCCTACCCTGGCCTCCAAATAAAAGGCAAAAAGGAGAGAAGGAAGTGAGCTTGTGACAGAACACATTCCCAGTACATTGAAAGTTGCCAGGGTTAATCTAACAGACCACTGCTTATTTGACAACTAAGCAGGACGTTTGCATTGACCCAGGGGTAGATTTATGCTCAGCAATTATCATGTGCTTCCTTTATATGTGTGCCTCCCAGTGAAAAGAAAGACCATGGTTTTAGCCCATTTTGAGGATCGTGTGTTCTCCCATGTTGTCCTCTAAGTAGTTTGAGGTGTCTGTCATAGAATCTTATGGGACTTTATTCCAGTTCAGAAAGCTAGGACATTCACAGTTCTGTCCTCTCCTGATCTATCCTGATGTTTCCTACATTTTATGGTTCTGTCTTCTCCTGGTCTAGACTGCAGTTTCCTGCATCTGATGATTCTGTTCTCCCTTTGTCCAATCTTCAGATTCCTGTGTCTCATAGCTTGTCCCATCCTTGCCTAACCTGAAGTATCCTGCCTCTCATGGTACTGTCATCTCCTAGTCTAGCATGAAGGTTCCTATATCTGTACATTTTCATCTATATTGCTTTTGGATATGTTCTTCTATACTCCTTGTTATATTGTAGGTTGCATTTCCGTATTAAAGGATAGGGGATGTAGGAGAATCTAAAATTATCCCTGCCTCTCAGAAAGCATGTCCCTTATAAACTGTTGCAAGTAGCTGTGCTGAGGCCTCTTTCCCGAACAGAGGTATACTAAAGTAGCTCCAGGACTTCTGAACCTGAAGGATGTGGGGGGGGGGGGGTGGAGGCGGGCTAGCTGTCTTCATTCCAGCTAGGTGTCAGGACAGAAGCAACACAGGCTAACTTTAGTTTTCGCTTCTACTCTATTCTCTCTCTAAATTGCCAATATTATGAGCCAGCAAGAAAGGATGCACAGGATAATGTGAGGCCTGCAGCAAGCATCTACTTCTCTGAAACTCAGCTTCTCAGAAATGGGGATGCAAGTATGAACTGAGTGCATGCACTTGCAGTCTATAGTGAGACCCCTTGGAAACTCCTCTGGTGTCTCAGGAATGACTACCAAAGCCAAAGAGATTCAATTTATGTGAGCCGATCACAGAAAACCAAGCGAAGTTCACTCAGTAGGGTCAACTCAAAGAAAGACTCCAGGTAATTTTAAAAATTGACTCAAAAAAAAAAAAAAACCATCGTAGTGTGGTTCACAATTTTAATGCCAGGACTCAGGAGGTAGAGGCATGTGTATCTCTTTGATTTCAAGTCCATTCTGGTTTATACATAGTGAGTTCCAGGACAATTTTAACTATATAATGAGACACAGTCTAGGAAAAAAAATCTCCTGAAGCTCTTTTATAGACATCATGGGTTCAGGACAGCCTGAAAAGTGACTTCCACAGGTTTAAAGTCTACAGAATTGCAATTGAAAAATGGACCTTAGCTTTGCATGATATGTGTAAAAGCCTCTACTGTTGATGACTCCAATAACTAAATGTATTTGGTCAACTCCTGACCAAAGCGATGCATGCGAGTTCTATTCCCAGTGTGTCTACTCCTTCAATACAGGAATGGTTTGCCCAGTAGACTGCCCCGTATTGAGCTGCAGGAGAGCTCAATCTCAATAGTACATCTGTTGCTCATCAAGTGGTAAACCTGGGTTCCATCCACAACATTGTGGGGCATAACAAAATAAAGTGAGGAAATAGGGTCTGATGTCAGAGTCTTTTCTCCAATGGCTTCTGGTGACATTGCTAAAGTAAAAGAATGGAGAGAGCACAATGAGTGATTGGGTAGGGGAGCTAGGCACAAAGACTGACAACCAGAGCTTAATATCCTAAACTCAATGAGACATGGAAAGAAGCAACTATTACAAGTTCTCTTCTGACCTCCAAATACATGACATGGTGACAACACATGCATACACAGAAACACAATAATTAAACCAACCAACCTGACAGATCCTCCTGCCACTGTATCCATGTTCTCCTCCATCAAAACACTCCAGCTCTGCTCACCAGTCCTCTCTGTTCTGAGGCCAGAATTTGAATCAAGTGCCAAAAATGTTCATAATCTGTGTCTTTTATTTTTGAGGGCATGGATGAAGCTGGGTATCATCTGTTAAGCAGAGCTGTCATGCAGAGTATTCAAAGTCATCGTTTGAATCAAGCACAGGAGAATCCACACTCCAAGATCTGAAAAATAAAACAGAACCCAAAGTGTCTTGAAAAACTTACAGGCCAGGCATTGGTGATCACAACTTAATCCCATCACTGAGAAGGGAGAAGCAGGAGGATCTCTATGAGTTTTAGACCAGCCTGATCAACAAGAGCTAGTTCCAGGACAGCCTCTGAAACCGCAGGAAAAAAAAAAAACAAAAAGAAAGAAAGAAAAGAAAAGTAAACAACCAGAAAAACCTTCACATCAGATCAATTCCAGATAAGTTTTCAGATTAGCATTGTTCAATCAAAACACCCATGTCCAAACGTTTTGGATAAGATGAGAAATACTCACACTCTGCAGTTGTCATGCTGTTACATACAGAGCTTTCTTGTGGGAAAGAAAAAATGACCTGCCTCTCACACATCCATATATCCATTGAAAAGAACCAGAACTGGACATGGTACTGAGCTCTTATAATCCTGTCACTGCACAGACTGTGGAACATGTACGCATGTGTGTATACACCTTTCATACAACGAATGAAACAAAAGAGTAATAAAACTTAGTAGATTACAACTCTCATGACCCCTTTGGTTCTAATTACATACTTGGAGATGATTCCTTTCAAAAAAGTAATTTTGGAAGTGGTGACAGGAAATTGTTGAGTAATGTCATTCTGTAAATATGTTCCCCTTATTGCTTAATGAATAAAACACTGCTGGCCAATAGGAAAGCAATAAAGGCAGGACTAGGAGACAAGGAGGTTTCAGGCAGAGTTAGTAGGAGTTTCAACATGTAGGATCAAACAAGGTAGAACTCCTTGTCCTCTCTCCGGTAGGATAAGACCACGAGGAAATACTTAGATTGATAGAAATGGGTTAATATTTAAAACAGAGCTAGCCAATAAAAAGGCTAATAACAGACCAACACCTTTCTATATAATACATACTCTTTATGTCTTATTTGGGGCTGGCACAGCTCTGGGACCAGGCTGGTGGGAGAAAGCTCTCATAAGAGGAAACTCCAGTAGAAAAGACAGTAATTCCCACTGTCACCAGAAGTGATTAGAAAAAATGTTCTCCTACACTTAATGGAACACATGAATCTGAAAATAGGCTCAGCCTTTGAGCACTTGTTTCCTGTCTGGTGGTACTATTTGGGAGGCTATGGTACCTGCAAGAAGTCAAGCCTTCTTGGCAGTGTTAATAATTTCGAGTGGCTTTTAAGGTTACAGCCCAGACATTGTTCTTGCCAGATGGTTTTCCCTGGTCAGCCATGAAATGAACTGACACAGCCACACACTTCCACTGCCATGAGCTGAGGCACTCCACCATGCCCACTCTGATGAGTTATGTCAGAATACTGACCTTGAGTCAAAGTAGACATTACCGCCCTTTGCTATAGATATGATGTCATGGCAGCGAGATGGTTCTGTGGGTGCACTGGCTAATTTTCTGTCACCTTGACATTTGTTAAGTTACATAAGAGCAGGGGAAAGTGAGGTGTCAATCAATAAAATGCCTCCAGAATGTCAGGTTGAAGGAAAATAAGCAGGACATTTTCTTAAGTATTTACTGATAAGGGAGGGCCCATCCCATTGTGGCTGATGACACTCCTGGGCTTTTTGATCTAGGTTCTGGAAGAAACCAGAAAGAACAAGAAATGAGGGGTAAATCATAAGCATGTCTCCTCCATGGCCTCTGCATCACCTCCAGCCTCAAGAGTTCTTCCCAGTTGGAGTTCCTGCCTTGGATTCCCTCAATGGACAGTGACACTGCATATATGAGAAATAAATCCTTGCCTGCACAAGTTGCTTTGGGTCATAGTGTTTCTTTACACCAATAGAAACCCTAAATAAGACACTGGGTAAATATGATTGCTGCAAAACACTGATGACAGGTTTTCGATTCCAGGGACACACACAATGAATGAACAAAACCGATTCCTATCCCTATCCTTAGAGCTTCACCCATGTGCAGCACTACACACATGCCAACACACAGAGACACATGACAACTGTAAAAATAATTGGGTAGAGGGATGGTCAGCAGTGAAGAGCACATGCTGTTCTTCAAGAGCACCAGTCTGGGTTCAATTCCTTGCACCCACATGGCAGCTCAAAATTGCCTGTCACTCCACTTCCAGGGTACTAACATCCTCATACAGATATACATGCAGGAGAAACACCAGTGCATTAAAATAAAAATAAATGAAATAAAAAAAAATCAGAAGGAAAAAGTAAGCCCAGTAGAGAGCTGATTTTCAAATACCCATGTGTTTAATAACTGAAGATGATTTTTTAGGTCCTATTTAGTCTTTGAAACCACAGCTTGAGGATTCCAGACAGCGAGCATAACTAATCTGCAGATGTGTAGCAAGGTGTTACCTACAGAGACATACTGGTGGGACCTCCTGAATCTGATAACCTTCTATAAGGCAAAGGACACACTCAGTAAGACAAAATAACACCTACAGAAGGGAAAGGATCTTAAACAGCATCACACCTGACAGAAGACTGATATCGAAACTACATAAAGAACTCACGAAGCTAGACATCAAAATACAAAATAATCATGGTACAAATGGTGTAGAGATGTGAACAGAGAATTTTGTACAGAAGAAGCATGAATGGCCAAGGTACACTTAAAGAAGTGTCAACATCATTAGCTATCAGGAAATTGTAAATCAAAATGGCTCTGAGTTACCATCTTATACCTGTAAGAATGGACAAGATAAAAAGAAAAATACTTATGAGAGCCTATGTTGGAGGGGATGTAGTGTAAGGGGAACACTACTGCACTACTGGTGGGAGGGCAAATTTGTACACCTACTTTGCAAATAGTATGAACATTTTCTCACAAATTGCGAATCAATCAATGTGAAGACACAGTGATACAACTAGTGGCAATATACCAAAAGGATGCTCAATCAGACCAAAACACACATGTTCATATATGTTCATAGCATAATTATTTGTAATAGCCAGAACATGAAACAACATAGATGCCTCTTGACACATGGAGCTCTCTGGAAAGAGAAAAAAATATGAGACTTCCTGGGTAAACTAGGGGTAGAGGAGTACAAGGGAAGAGACAGGAAAATGAGACTATGAGGGATCAGGATGGTACCATTAGGGATGGGATGCAGGGGAAGTGTTGAAAGAGATATCTTGATAGGGAGGCTATTATGGGTTTGGGAGAAAGCTGGTGCCACAGACAGTTCCCGTAATCCACAAGTTTGACCCAAGCTAAGACTGCTAACTATAGTGGAGAGGGTGCCTGAACTGGCCTTCACCTATAATCAGATTCATGACTACTCAAATTGTCATCGTAAAGCCTTCCTCTGGAACCTAATAGAAACAGATATGGAGAACCATAGCCAAGCACTGGGAGTCTGGTTCCAAGAGAGGGATAGGGAATATATGAGCCAGGGGGATCAAAGTTTGTGGGAGCTCACAGAATCTGGAGGAACTGCTAGGGAGCCAGATTCGGACCATCCTATTCCTTCTGCATCTGGTTTGATCTTTTGTGGGGCCCCTAGCAGCAAGACTGGACCTGTCCCCGGTGCATTAGCTGGCTCTTTAGAACTTATTCCCTATAGTGGGATGCCTTGTTTAGCCTTGAGGAAGTGCAAAGGAGCTTATTCCTGCCTCAGTTTGATGTGTCATGCTTTCTTGATTCCCATGGAAAGCCTTACCACATCTGAATGTAGATGAATAATATATGAATAGGGTGGGGGAAGGGAAAACGATGAGAAGGAAGAGAAACTGTGGTTAGTATGTACAATACACTTTTAAATGATGAATGAAGTATACTATTACTGACAGTACTGAGTAACTGTGTGAGGGCTGGTATATATGTGCCCCAGCACGTTTGGAGAAGTGAAAGGACAACTCTCTGGATACACACACACACACACACACACACACACACACACACACACACACAGAGTGATTAAAATCATTTTAAAAAACAAAGATTACAAGTAATCATCTTTGTGGTACTTCTCCTAAGAGATGCCTGGAAATCAGAAATTTTCACACCTTTCATTTACTTTTCCAGACAGGGTCTCAGTGGGTATGCTAGGAGAGCTTCAAAGTCTTTGTCCTCTTGGCCCACCTAAGTGCCAGGATTATAGGTATGCACTCTATCTCCAATATGATATATTTAATCTACCAAACAAATCAGCATGTACTTCCTTTGCTCAGTTCATCCATGTCAAATACCATTCTAAGTACTTTGGTAATATAAATAATAATCACAAAAATTCTAATAGTTATCTCTCTTCAGACACTGTTTTCTGAAGATGATAAAGTGGGGGCACCTCCTTCCTACAGAGCAAATATTTTAGTAAGTAATGTCTCCCTGGGGAACCTGCTACCCTACTGTAATCTGAGAATCACAGGATACAGTGACTGTTACCCAAAGCTATGCTATGTATTTGAAAAGTGTTCATTAAAGGATTCCTAATTACTGGGCTGGAGAGATGGCTCAGCAGCTCAGAGAACCTGCTATTCTTATTGAGAATCAGGATTCAATAACACATTGAACACATAATGGCTTACAACTATCTACCTAAGTCCAGTTCCAAAGAATCAGGTGCCCCTTTTTGACCTCTTCAGAAACCAGCTATACATACATACACAATGCACATACCTACATGCACTCAAAACACTATAAGTCCAGGCATGGTAGGACAGACCTATATTCCCAGGACTAGGTAGAAAGGCAGGATGATCTCTGTGAGGTGCAACTATGCCCGTCTACAAAGTGAGTTCCAGGAGAGCGGAGAAACCTGGACTCAGAAAACAGAAAGAAAAACCACCAATAAAGTAAAAATAATTCTTTTAAAAAGAGAAATACTAATAACCTGAAAGAGCCGGACGTTTGCCTGTGTGGCTGAAACCTCAGATGCCATGCTGCTTTTGATTCTACAACCCATGAAATGACGCCCATGCTGTCTGTTCTCTACCCAATACCCGACACCCCACAGTTCTGAAATATAACTCAGGGACTGGATGTATATGTGTTCATTCACTGATATACACCCATAGGCTACTATTGTCTAAGTCACTTTTTAAAGGAAACCAAATGTTTACATATAATAATCTAATGTATGACATAGTAACATCATATACTTGAAAGAATCACTGAAATTTTAAATGTCTCACTACAAGAACAATTATATGACTTTAATGGATTACTTAGCCTGAGTTTACCATTTCATAACATATAAATTTCAATGTGTCATTATAAATGCCATAAATACACAATTTTTGTCAAGCAATCTTTTAAAAAATTTTAATACCAGCACTCATGAGATAGAGGCAGGTGGATCTTTGTGTGGTTGTACCCAATTGATGTACATAGCCAGTCCCCAGGTAGATAGGCTTACATAGATAGGGTGATTCTGTCTCAAAAAAAGAGGTAGGGTGTACATTATTGAGTTCACATATTATGGGCACTTTCTCAAACACAATTTGATAGATGGTAAAATAGTAGCAGGCATTTGTAATCAAAATACATTTAGTGTCCATGCTGATGTTATCAGTCTGGCCTCATAATGGAAATCCTATGTGCCTTACTGCTTAAGATCAAAATGACCACATTGATCACCCAAAGATCGACAAAGCCTATGGTTCTTAAACAAGGATGTGGTGCTATTTGCCCAAGTTCCTCTGAGAATTCCTTTTCGCTTAAAATATTGCATAGTGCTCACTATTTAATAATCCACTACTTTCCCTCACCCACTGTCCAAGTTAAAACAGAAATTAAGGGCAGTGTGTTGACAGAACCCAGGCTACCTGAGCAGGATGGGCTGGGCCCTTGGGTCCCAGTTCTACAGCCATGAAAATCACTTTTTGTCTTTTGTCACACTGCCAGTCTCAAAGATGCTTTCTGAGTTGGATGCAGTGAGAGAGGCCTGCAAATTCTAATGGGCCAGTAGCTGAGACAGGAATATTACACTTCTGAGCTCAGCCTAGGCTACATAGTAAGTGTCTGGGCTAAACAAGGAGATTTTGTCTTCAGAGGGGACAGTAATTAAAAAAAGAAACAAAAGTTCTGAGACAATAGCCAGGAAAAGCTACTCTTTGATTTTACTCATATGAAAGATATCCTTACACAAAGTGATAAAAGTGCTTAGTAGTTGAAACAGAAGTATAATCCTTTTATCTTTACATACACAATGTGACTAGTAATAATATGAATGAATTCTAGGACAGCCAGGGCTATATCAGGCCATTGTTTAAAAATAAATAATGGCGGGTTGTGGCAGATGTGTTTAATATGATCACACAGCAGGCAGAGGCAGGCAGATATTTGAGTTAAAGTCCACCGGGACTACAGAGTGAGTTTCAGGTCAGACAGGGTTGTCAAAGAGAAAAACCCCTGTCATGGAAAACGAAAACAAACAAACAAACAAACAAACAAAAAAACCTCCTTAAACCTCCCTACAGCCATTACCTCCACTATTTCAGGCTCATTTCAGCTACCCTTGTCCCCACTCACCCCAGAGACCTCTCCATGACAGCTTGCCTCCTATATTCATTTATCCTGACCAGGAAAAAACTGCTGCAGCCAGGGGGAGACAGCAACTGTAGTGACCACTAGAAACAGACTGCACCCTCACAGATGAGGCCACTTTGCCGCCCTTCCCTCAGCCATGGAGCTAATGCCAAGGATCCTGTCTGCCAGAGACTGAAGAGGCTTGATGATGTCAGGGAAGGCGCCAATGTGGAAGCAAGCACTGGAGCACCATTAGAGGGCAGAGAGAACACTGTGCATATTAAGCTTATGATGTGATGATTTATAACCCTGCAGTGTCCTTTTGGCATGACACAAAGTCAATATTACTATGTTCATAAAAGGAAATAACTGTATTCCTAATGGCTTAGAAAGGTTTATGAGACTAAAATAAATTGTACAAACACCTATGAGTGTATGAATCTATGTGTCATTGTAAATCAACTACTTGACAGGCACTAAGTAAACCAGAGCTTGGGAGGCAGAGGCAGGTGGCTGTCCCAGTACAAGGACAGCAAGGGCTACACAGACAAACCCTGTCTCTAAGAAAGCAAAACAGAGAGGGAAAGAAAGAGAGAGAGAGAGAGGCAGGGAGAGAGACTGTCCTTGACATGAATATTTTAAAAGGTCAGTAAACCTTTAATTGATTGTACTTACTGATGAAAGTGAGACCACATTCGCATTTTTTAAAGATTTTTTTTATTTAAATTTGAAACAAGCTTATTGTGCATGTCAATCCTAGTTCCCACATCCTGACTCCCTCCACATCCCCTGAACCAATCCCCATCCCATCCCCTTTCTGCTCCCCAGGGAGCATGATCCCTTCCATAGGGAGGACATATGTACTTAAATGAACTAAATTCTCTTGATAATGATCATGAACTGTTTAGCCATCCCTGTCTTGAAGTACCTCAAAGATTGTGTGTTCTGATTTTTACCCCCTACTTTAGCAAAGAGAAAGTAGCAGTCACTGTTGATATGTTAACCTAAAGCAGGCAGTAAGTCTTAGAATTCATTTTACTGTCTGTTTAGTGCAAAAGAGCCCCGCAAAGAGGCAGGTATAGTAAGAGTTTTACTCTTACTTTTTTGTGGGACACACCTCCAGCTCCCAAATCACACACAGGGCCTTCTTAAATATGAATTCCTGACCTGAGCTTGGCCAGTTGATAGTCAGCTTTTATTAACTATAAACTATTCCAATGACATTTTGCCTCTGGGCTTTTTCCTTTTGTTACTCCTGCACATCTTATTTCCCTCTTACTCCTGAGCTTGGTGAGTGGCTGGTCCATGTCACCCTTCTCCCCTTGTTTGCTTCTTACTTCCTCTCTTTCTCCATTCTCCTTCTATGAATACTGTCTGCCTGCCAGCCCCAACTGTCCTTTCTCCAGCCTCGCTATTGTCCTTCAGCTCTTTATTAGACCATCTCCTGTTTTAGAAAAGCACAATAACACAACTTCACAGGGTTAAACAAATTCAGCATAAAAAAAAAGATACAACTTAAAATAATATTCCCCAACTGGTAGATTCAAGAAAGAGCACTACACAGGATTGCAGCAGATGACAGCAAAGTGAGGTACCTGCTGTCCAGGGAAGAATAGACTGTTGCTGCCCCAACTGAGAGGAGGTGGTACTACAGTGTTACAAAACTGCAACTGTGAAGTAGTTTCACTTAGTGTTTCCTAGGAACCCTTGTGACTTAATATTGCGTGTGCTATTGTTGAGAGTGAGTAATGCCAGAGATGTGCTCACATTTGTGCCTCAAAGTGGTGGTGGAGGACACCTCCTCAATAGCAGCCACATGGGGTCTGCAGGATTGAAAAACAAGGACAGAGGACTTTGGTGCTCAGTGTCCCCTTTCCTCCTCCTTGTCCTCCCTGCAAGCCCAGGAAGTTTCCCCTGGTGCTAGAATGGTTTGTTTCCCTAAAAAGCCCAGCTCCCTTTCCCTTAAGTCTAGTCTTGTGGTCCTGACTTATTAAATGACCCGGCTCATCCATTTTTCAACCTTCCTTCCGCACAGGGTTAGAGAAGTATTGCATTACAAAGGATTTTCAATGCTCCCAAGAGGAACCTCAAAGATGCAGGACAGCAAGTCAGTGTTTGATCAGGCAGCAGTATGGTAGTGTCACAGTTAGCGTGAGCGTTACTGTTACACCTTGGCTGTTGTGTGGAGCAAACACTTGGACAGACAGAAAGCTAGGCAAAGATGGTAGCTCTCAGGAATGGGGTATGAGGGTCCTGGTATCTGAGACCAGAACAGGGGACCATACCAACAAGTCTCTGAGCAGAAACTGGGAAGCTAGCTGGCTGAGGCATTTGTGAGGGCCTTCCTGAGGCAGAGAATACAACACTTGAGTCAACTAGACTCTGACAGCCATCTGTAGAGCAAGGCTGTAGTCTTAGAATATTTCACTCTCCAGAAGCCAAAGCAGCAGCAGAAGAAATCCAAAGGCCTCTCTGTCAAACAGAGGAGAGACATGAGACTGTTTGACATTAACCCAGAGCAACAGAGGTACATCCATCTTTTCTAAAGGCCTTGCCACTCACTGTTGCCTAGTCTTCCAGTTCAGGCTGTGAATTCCTCAAGATTCCAAGTCTCACTGGGCATCACTGCCCCCTCAGTCACAAGGGCTCCTCCGGCTTCTGCAATAAGAGGGGAACCTCACCCTAGCATTCTGTGTGTGTGTGTGTGTGTGTGTGTGTGTGTGTGTGTGTGTGTGTGTATGTATGTGTGTGTGTGTAGTATGGGCACTGAAGTTATGTAAGGAGTGTCCTTTGAATGCTGCTTCGATGCCTGTGTTTTGAGAGGAATCAGAAGGCAGAGCCAAAAAAGTGCGGGTTACTTGATCAGCTAAGTTATTCCCTTTGGATAAGGATCCAGGGAGACCTGAATGAGCACGAGGGTGGCCCTTAAATAAAAGGGAATGTTCTAGTTCTTATGAGAGAAATTAGCTGCCTAAACAGATTACCAGTTTCAGAGATTTTTTTTTTAACCTGACCTATAGTCTCTATAGGTCATGCAAAATAGGCTCTGTCAATATAAATGTTGATTGGTTGATCTGAAAATGCAGTGAAGACAGCTATGACAGCATATAGTTCTGTCAATTGAGCAGACGAGGCCCCAATTTTAAAGTTGGTGACTTCATTATTCCATTCATAAGCAGCTATTCCCATGGAGAAACCATCAGTAAACACTGTTAACGCCCTTGAGATAAGATTCGAGAGGGTAATTTTAGGGAAAATAAACTCTTGGGAGCAAGCAAAGTCAATTAATTTATTGGGGGAATAATGATTATCTATTTCCCTCGTGTAGTCAGCCAAGGCTATGGGCCAGCTCTCTATAGAGCCCATGAGCCAATCAACCTGTTCTTTGGTGTAAGGGTGAAGAATCAGGTTTGGATCACAGTCAAAGTAGGCCTTTGCTTGTTTTCTGGCCATGACAATTTTGTCTGAGATTAACTGAAAATAGAGATTTAACACCCTCTTAGGAAGTATTGGTAAATGAACCCATAGTATTGGAGCAGTCTGCCAAAACATTGACATGGTAACCTGTGCTGTTTTACAAATGATGAACCATAATGGGCGATAGTAATCCAGAAAGGTGACTTGTTGTACTTCTATCACTTGTTCCACGAGGGTTATACTATTACAACATTCAGTGAAAGCTATCAAAGTGAGGTGGGGTCTGAATTGCAGGGTAGAATATCATAAAGGGATTTTAATTCATCCTTGTTAATTTTCAGATCAGTTAATAGCCAATGAATATCTCCCAAGAAATTTTGAAAGTCACAGTCAGTGTCTGAAGCCTGTCTAATCTCAGGATGAAATTTTTAGAGGGTATTGTGTCTTCAAACATCTGAAAACCTAGATAGATTAGGGATCTCTGAGTTGTTCTTTTACTGGGGCTATCTGTACTCTCCTTTTTGTTAGATCATCACACTGTTCTTTATAACAAGATAATACCTCTTCCCCTTTTTCTTCTGCTAAAAGGATATTGTCCATATAATGTATGATATTTATCTGTGGGCATGAGTCTCTAACTATTGAAATGGCAGAGGCAACAAAGGACTGACAGAGTGTGGGACTATTGGCTATAACTTGGGGAAGAACACGCCATTGGTACCGGTGCATGGGTGCTTGAGAATTTAGAGAAGTGATACTAAAGACAAAATGTTTTTTGGTCTTCTGGATGCAAAGGTATAGTAAAGAAGCAGTCCTTAAGGTCAATTATGATTTTAAAGTATCAGAAGGGTACTACAACAAGTGAAGGAAGCCTGGCTGTAGGGCCCCATGAGATCCGTAGTTTTAGTTACAGCTCTAAGGTTCTTCAGCAGTGAACATTTTCCTGGTTTCTTTTTAATAACGAAGATGGGGGTATTCCAAAGAGAAGTGCTACATAGAATGTGGCCAGCCTTAAGCTGTTCATGTACCAGTTGTTGAGCAGCAGTGAGCTTTTCAGTGGGAAGAGGACACTGATCAAACCCTACTGCTACCACCTGTCAAGTGGGACAACCTGCCTGCATGATGGCCTCTGAGATCAGGCTCCTGGATTTCCTGCACTGGATTAAACAGGCAAATGTCACAGCAGTGCATCCTGTGCTGCACTTCAGCCATTCTGAGTCAGACTCCAGGAGTGAAACACTTATCTGTGTGTTAGTTAATATGACACCCAGCCCTGCAGTCACCAACTTATGGTGATGGCACATTCCAGCTGGCATCTAATGCTCTTCCAGGCCTGATGTCTGATTTGACCATAGATGCTTGAGCCAGTATTTAATGGATGCCAAAAGTATCACCCAATGTCTAGTCTTTCTAGTTCTGAAGAATAAAAGTGAAGTTTCTTTTCCAAATCCATCAGTTAATATAAAAGGCTCACGTTCCATGTTTATAGCATTAGTTTAGTTTGCATTTTTTAACTATAATACCTCATTAAGGCATCTCTCAAATGTTATAGTGTTAATTTAATAGAGGGGGCTCTGCTAGAACTGTATTGGAAATGTACATTTAATTAACCTCATAGGCCTGTAGGTCTTAACTAGAAATCATTAATAAGATTGCTAGACAAATTCAAATTGGAGTCAGTTACATCCTTGATAATTTCTCATGAGCTGTGAAAGACAAGAATTGATAAGTAGGCAAACACAGGAATGGACTTCAAAAGAAAAGGTGTTGGAGGAGCAAGACATCCAGAATGGACAGGGCCCTAAGGGTTCACCATTCTGTGCCCAGCAAGATTTTGACACAGATAGTACTCAGGAGCAAAGGCCTCAGCCTTTATATGCATTCACAGAAAAGATTTCTGTCTTTTTACTACATTGGGCATAGACCAGGAGGGGAGAAGTGAGGAAGGGAAAAAGATGAGGACAAAGAAAGGGATGAAGAGACAGAAGCATAAAAGAGGTGAGGGCTGTGACATTGGACTATGGACTGAACACAGCAGGACTGACTCAGGTGAGGCAGTTTGGTTGGGATGGTGGATGGATTATAAACACTACATTGCTTCTGCCTCCACCAAGCAAACACCAACTCATTTATGTGATGCATCTTTGCAAAGGCTAAGACTGACCATATTTATCTCATTTGACCTTCCTCCTGCCAGCATTTAACATGACTAACCATTCCTCACCTCTATCCCCACCCTCCTAACTTTCTCAAACTTCCTGGCCAAGACATATGCATATTAATAAACAATAAGCCTTTTTATAATGCTTCAGAAGATGCACTATCAAGAAGAAGAAGGAGTTGGAAGAAGTACAACAATAACCGTGAATAAGGCTATGAAGTGCAAGCTTGGCTGCTAGGAAGAACCATGATTAAGGCTACTGGCCAGGTGGTGGTGGTGCAGGCCTCTAAACCCAGGGAGGCAGAGGCAGGAAGACATCTGTGAGTGCATGGCCAGCCTGTTCTACAAGAGTAAATTCCAGGACAGCTTCCAAGCCACAGAGAAACCCTGTCTCAAAATACAAAGCAGGTGGGGGGTGCTATTTAATGCAAGCTTAGCAGTTACCTGAGGTAATGTGAGCATCACCCTAGTAATCTTATACCACAGAGTAAGTCCCAGGCTACTAAGAACTGCAAACTTAAAGCAAGAAAACACGTAGTCCGAAAGATTGCAGTGTATCAAAACAAAACAAAAAACACTATTTTATTATCTCCTGCCACCTTACAAAATATTGGTTATATCTCTTCCCTGGATCTCTGGAAAACAGGGGTTCAACTGTGTTTCAGTCACTAGGGTGTGGTTGCCTTGAATCTGCTTGACCACCCCATAGGTCCTCCCCAATTCAATGAGTAAGGTAGTGACTAGTGGAGAAGAGGCCTTGTGACTATAGAGTGGGACAGGGAAGAGAGATGCCTATGTCCTCTGGGAACTGATGTAAGAGTGAGGTCAGATGTCTACACTAGAGTAAGGCAGACAGGAAAACTGGCATGGGCTATGACGCAGTGGCTACCCTGATCAGGTGCAGTTGGAAGCTTTAGGTTATGGGTGGTCTGGGAAAAAGTCAGGGAAAATGGGCAAGAGTAGAGGGGTAGACCAGAGAGACCAGGGCAAGGACCAGTGAGGAGGTAGCCATGACCTGTGAGGAATATCTGAAATCTATACCAGGGTTAGCTTTGGAGGCTGTTTTAGTTAAGGTTTCTTTTCTGTGACAAAACACCATGATGGAAAAGCAAGTTGGGGAGGGAAGAGTTAATTTGTCCTATATTTCCACTTTGCTATTCATCACTGAAGGAAGTCAGGACAGGAACTCAAACAGGGCAGGTACCTGCAGGCAGGTGCTGATGCAGACACCATGAAGGTGCTGTTTACTGCCTTCTTTTCTTACAGAACTCTAGGCAACAAGCCCAGGCATGGCACCACCCACAAAGGAGTGGACCCTCCCTCATTGATCCTAACTGAGAAAATGCTTTAGAACCAGATTTCAAGGAGGCATTTCATCAGCCATGTCCCATTCCTCTCTAATGACTATCTTGTGTTAAGTTGACACACATAACCAGCCAATGCAGAGGCACACAAACATGGTTGCAACACTGGGAACTAAAACCCACCCTTGAACCTGCAAGATGAATACTGAACCGATGACCTATATTCCCACACTTTCTAAAAAGATTTCCTTTCTTGCTAGGTTGATTGGCTTTTATTTTTTTCCTTACAATGGAATCTCAACCTTGATAGATCAGGCTGGTGAGACAATACCAGATCTCTCTGCCTCAGCCTCCCAAATGCGAGCCTTATAGGCATAATATAAGCATGTTTCAACATGGCCTCTCAGAAAGTTATGAGTCATGAAAATACCACCCATGAGCAAGATTTTAGAAGCAGCCTCGGCCTCTTCGAACATCTATGTACTCACAGGCAGGTGGCCCAAAGAAAGATGAGCTAACTATGGCACACACACATTGTAGGCTGGTTAGATGGAGAAGCTGGGGCCTAGTGCTAGAAGCACTAAACAGGTGGAGACAGGCCTGCAAGCAAAGGCTCAGAGAACAGGGAAGTGGGAAGGGAGGCAGGAGAAGCCTGTTATGTCCCAAATATCAGGGGCAAGGTAGGCACAGCTGAGTACCAGAATGTGTTTCCTTGTCTGTCTTGTTTTTTTTTTTTTTTTTTTGACATTACACAAGCCACCATCATCTTCCTGATACCTGAGGGTCATTTTTAAAATGAAAATTATGAGTGAAATATGTAAGGCATAAAGATATTATATGTGGCTTCATCCAGAGTTGTGGATCTCTAGCACTGTCTTCTAAACCAGTGACCAGGCACTTTCAAAGGCTGTTCCTGCCATAGAAAACTCCAGCTAGCCCTAAGAAATCCACACTGGCAGTTCATTGGCTATCTGATTACACAGACCCATCTACCTAGAGCTAAGGCAACAGCAGGTGGGTCACATGGCTGGACTTCCCTCCCCCAATCATTTGTATCTTCAGAAATGAAACTCACCCTGAGTCTAAACCCCATGAACAAGAAAGAACCAAGGCTATTTTCTGCCAGTCAGATACCCCTGCCAACTTCGCACTACTACCTGTGTTTCCTACAGGATTGATAGTCTGCTATAACCATCCAATGTGCTAATATCCAGCAGCCTAATTAATGTAACAGATACTTATTGTCTACACACTTGACCTTATTTTGCTCTGTGTAGGCCCTGATAGCAGCTTGTGCCCCTTTCTAGGAGCTTTTTATAGTGGCAGACCCTCCTTGGCTGTGTTAATTGAGACATAAGCATAACCTTAAATAATGGAGGCAGAGAGGCACAGGGGCTCCTGGAGTAGGGCAGCTGAAGCTGAATCTTGTGTAATCTTGTGGCAGCTCAGTACTATGCTTCTCTTTCCTTTCTTATGCAGTCTCAGCTGCTGCTCAAAACACATGTGGCCATGTTGAGAGGCTTCCCTGTGGGGCACAAAAAGGTGGTGCATATCCCTCAAATGCTACTAGGTCCTCACACCTGGCTCTGTGCCTTCTCTACTCTCCTCATCCAGGCTTCCTTTTATACTTTGGATCACATGAAGGTGCTGCAACTGATTAGGGTTGCCAGTGTCTTGAACCAACCAGAGTGACTGGTCACTGTACTTCACCTTGGTTGCAGACATGAGCCTGGGATATCGTCCTTCCATGGGTCTACATCTTCACCTGTTCAGGCTGATGTCACAAAACCACAACACATCAGGTAACTGCAGTAACCAAACAACCTCTCATCATGTAATTTATAAAAGCCTTGAGTGGATCTGGGTGTTGGCTTGCCCAAAGTCAGAGTTTCAAAAGCTTTGATATTAAGTAGGGCCCCATTCTTTAAGATACCTGTCTAGCTGAGACATAGCCAAGGGTCAATTCTAGTCTGGATCCTATATTCTTTCTTTACCACAGCCTTCACAAATTATTCAGCTCTGAAAGGCTTTGGTGTGGGGCATGCATTCCAGGCCAGCCTGAGCTACATAATGAGATGTTGTCTCTAAAAACCTAAGGTTGGGAATGTGGCAAGACTCCCAGTTCTACCCCCAGCACAGAGAAAGATAAAGACAGGAAGTCTATGAGGAAAAGGATGGAAACAGGGTCAAGTATAAGTAGATATTCTTTATATTTTCTCAGTCTTGTTTCATGTTTTTGAATGGATGACTGAACAATCATAGTTTGCCATTGTATGTATGTCCCCTAGATCCCCAAGATAACTGTGACCACAAACAGGGTGGGGTGCTTGTCTGGCCCAGAGTCACCCCTAAACAAAGCCCACATGGCAGGGGTTTAGGTGTTTCATGACCTGCCTTGTAAAGTCAAAGGTTTTGTACACTGAGAAATCTGTCAGATTCTCAGCGGTTAGAACAAAGGGTAGCTCTGCAGGTGTTTAGTGAATGTGCACAGGCTGGTATCATCAGACACTTGTAGGTCACCTCAAAGGCCTTCATTTGATCAAGCTGTCTTTCAAAGATATTTCACTGATCATCCCACCAGGACATGTCTGTCTCAGCATGTCTAGAAGTAAGAGTGCCATGGGCTAATGCCTGCAAACTAGGTATCCTGACTTTACCATGTCTTGTTATTAAGATAACAGCGATGAGAGTTGGAGTGATGACTCCATGGTTAAGAGCACTTACTGTTCTTTCAGAAAACCCAAGTTAAATTTTCAGCATCCACAGCACTGAGTGTGTTACAACTAAGTGTAACTCCAGTTCCAGGGGATCCAACACCATTTTCTGACTTCTATGTACCTTTGCATGTACATGCCAAACATAAATTCATGAAGGCATACATGGAAACATTCAGTTAAAAAAAAGTATTTTAAATAAAAGATAGTAGGGACAACACCACCCCCCGCCCCGTTTTCTTTTTAAGAAATGAGATAGACAACGTAATAAAATACCAAAGTGCTACCAGGTGGTAGTACAAACCTTTAATCCCAGCCGACAGGAGGCAGAAGTAGGCTTGTCTTAGTGAGTTCAAGCTAGCCTGTTCTACCGAGAAAATTCTAGGATATCCTAGGCTGTTACAAAGAGAAATCCTGTCTCAAAATAAACACAACAACAAAAAGAGAGGCAGGGGGAAAGAGAGACAGAGAGACAGAGAGAGAGATGAAAACCTAACTCAGTTACACTTGGGGGCTGAGAATGTCAGAGAACACTCAGACTGTGTACCCACACACACACTATCTCAGCTATATTCACAGACTGGAGGTTCCAGTGCTAGCTCAATCCCCACTTACCACCATCGAAATCTCTGCTGTAAATCGCCTGTGGCTCTCATATATATCTCAATCCCAGTTCCCTCTCCCTCCCTCCCATGCCCCCTTACCCACATCACATTCCACACACCCCCATTCCTTCCAAAACCCATCACTCCATAGGGAGACTGATGTGTTTCCACGAGAGATTACCAAAATCTGTCAAGTCATTTGGAGTGAGGACTGGGCCCTCCCTCCTGCGTCTAAGGGAATATTCCTCAATGGGGAATGTGATCCAAAAGTCGTTTTGTGCACCCGGGATACATCTTGGTACCACTCTCAGAGGCCCCTTAGACTGCCCAAGCCTTTTAACTGAGACCCACGTTCAGGGGGTCTGTGTTGGTACAATGCTGGTTTCCCACCTATCAGTCTCAAGGTCCATGAGCTCCACCTTATTCAGGTCAGCTATCTCTGTGGGTTTCATGTAGCCTGGTAATGATCCCTTTCCTTATCACTCCTCCCTTTCCGCACCCGGAATCCAGGAGTTTGGCTCAGTGTTTAGCTGTGGGTGTCTGCTTCTCTTTCCATCAGCTACTATATGAGGGCTCTATGATGCCATATAAATTAGTTATCAATCTCGTTATCAGTGAAGAGAATTTACATTAGCATTTTCACTGTTGTTCAGATTTTTAGTTGGGGACATCCTTGTAGGTCTTTGGACATTTCTCTAGAGTCAGTTTTCTCTTCAAAACTATAATGGCTCCCTCTATTATGGTATCTCTTCTCTTCTCTCTCTCTATCTCTCTTTATCTCTCTCATCTGTCCATCCCCATATACCTGATCCTACATTTTCTCCTTTTCTCCCCTTCTAATTCTCCTAAGTCCCTGTCCACTTACTGGTCCCCCTATGTGCTTGCAATATGCTCAGGAGATCTTGTCTCTTTCCCCTCATATGAGGGAACCTGTATGAATCTCTGAGGTTTCTCCTAAGGCTAGTGATCCTTTGCTCTATGTCAAAAATCATATATGAGTGAGCACATTCCTTGTTCCCCTTTATGTGAACGGGATAACTCACTCAGGATGGTTATTTCAAATTCCACCCATTTGCCTGGGAATATCAAAATTCCATTTTTTTTTCCCACTGAATAGTATTCCATTGTGAAAATGTGCCACATATTCTTCTCCATTCTTCACTTGGGGGTCATCTAGGATTCTTCCAGGTTCTTGCTATTACAAATAATGCTGCTATGAACATAGTTGAGTAGATATCCCTGTTGCCTAAGACGGGAATTGTTAGCACCTGTGGTAGAATGATTCCCATTTTCCTGAAGAACCAAGAAACTGAACTCCAAAATGGCTTTACAAGTTTGCACTCCCACTATCAGTGGAGGAGTGTTCCCCTTTCTCCACAACTTCTCCAGAATAAGATGTTATTTGGTGTTTTTAATTTTAGTCATTGTGACAGGGGTAAGATGGTATCTCAGAGTTGTTTGATTTGCATGTCCCTGATGGCTAAGGATGTTGAGCACATTCTTAAATGTCTTTCAGCCATTTTGGATTCCACTATTGAGTATTCTCTATTCATTTCTTTACCCCAATTTTTTAAAAGAATTATTTGGAGTTTTGGTGACTAGTTTCTTGAGATATTTGTATATTTTGTAGATCAGCCCTCTGTCAGGTGTCGTGTTGGTGAAGATCTTTTCCCAGTCTGTGGGCTGTCGTTTAGTCTTGTCAACTGTGTCCTTTACCTTACAGAAGCTTCTCAGTTTGAGGAGGTCCCATTTATCAATTGTCGATTTCAGTGTCTGTGCTACTGAAGTTAGGTTCAGGAAGCACTTTCCTCTACCAATTTGTTCAAGGGCACCTCCCACTTTCCCTTCTAAGAGGTTCACTGTGGCTGGATTTATGTAAAGTTCATTGATCCATTTGGACTTGAGTTTTGTTAGTGGTGATAGACATTTGTCTACTGCAGTCTCCTACACATCAGCATCCAGTTGTGCCAGCACCATTTGTTGAAGATGCTTTCCTCCTTCCATTGTATACTTTTATTTCTTTTGTCAAATATCAGGTGTTTATAAGTGTTTGGGTTAATATCAGGAATTTCGATTCAAATCCACCTGTCAATTTTTGGGCCAATGCCAAGTTGCTTTAAGGACTATAGCACTATAGTAGAGCTTGAAGTCTAGGATGGTGATGCCTCCTGAAGTTCCTTTATGGTAAAGGGTTGGTTTGCCTATCGTGGATCATTTGTTTGTCCATATAAAGTTTAGTATTTTCCTTTCACAGTCCTTTGGATTCTCCTGAAGTGGGATTATCTGTTGCCTGTGTCTTTGTGATCTTAGTTAATTTCCTTGGGTTGGAGGTTTCCTTACAGAACTTTCTGTAGGGATGCATTTGTAGATATGTACTGTGATATTCTGGCTTGGTCATTAAATGTCTTGTTTTCTCCATATGTAGTGATTGAGAGTTTTGCAGGTTATTGTAGCGTGGGCTGACATCTGTGAAATCTTACTACTTATAGAATATCTATCCAGGAACTTCTGGCCTTGAGAGTTTCCTTGGAGAAATCAGGTCTGCCTTTGTATGTTACCTGTATTTTTCCTTTACTGCTCTTAATATTCTTTCTTTATTCTGTATGTTAGATGTTTTGATTATTACATGTCTAGTGTTCTTTTTTCTATGGTCCAGACTGTTTGGTGTTCAGTATGCTTCTTGTACCTTCATGGCATGTCCTTCTTCAGATTGGGAAAGTTTTCCTCAATGATTTTGTTGAATATGTTTTTGGCACCTCCGTGTGCTAGGGAAGGAGAATTATGACTATGAGGTGTGGCTACTCCTGACTTCAAGGCTAGAGAACAAAGTTTGTAGATAAGCTGTGGGTACTGACCCCTTAGAATAAGTGTGTAGGAAAAGGCTGTTAGATCCATATACTTGATACTGTGTTCCCTTTTTGGTTAAGGTATATAAGAGTGTTGAACAAGAAACTAGAGACATTTCAGTATAGACTGATGGGTACTCCCGACCTTTATTCTGTCTTTCTGACTTTTCTTTACTGTCGATAACTAAACTTTCCCTCATCTTTTCTCTCCTCCTCAGATATGGACTTGGGGCTGATTATCTGGTTCCGATTGTAACCCCATAGAGACCACTTGGGACACTCGGACAACTCTATTGGTAGGTTGGCTTTAAGGCAGCCGTCAATAATTTTGCTTTAGCTGTCCCTTCCACTTCTTTAGTTCTTCTCATAGACACAAAAGCAGGAGAGAGCGGTTAAGGAGAGATTGAGACTGTGAACCTGCACTCTTGCATTCTTGTGGATCTTCAATGTTCTGAGATCAGGCTCAGCTTCTTGCATTAATTATCCACAGCTACAGGGAAGTTCCCAAATCTGTACTTAACAGGGGTAATAGATAATTTGAATTGTACAATGGACAGCATTGCCTTACAAATCCTATTGCTGTGAAAAAAATTTAGAAAATACTGCCAAAACCAAAATTGGGCGTGAAAGATCTTTCAATTTAGAGCCCCTCATTAAGGGAAGCTAATGCAAGAACTCAAGGCAGAAACTGATGTGGAAATCTGGAGGAATACCTCTTACTGGCTTACTTTGCAACACTGTTTCAGCCTGCTTTCTTATAGAAGCAAGGACCAGCAGTGCAGTGATGTCACCATTCCTTATGGTATGGACCCACCAATGTTAATCATTAATGAAAAAATGGTCTACATTCTTGCCAAAAGGAAAATCTGTTGGGGGGCATTTTTGTCAGTTGTCCTTGCTCACAGGTAACTCTTGTATGTGTCAAGCTGATATTAAAAAGTGACCATCACAGAACTGTATACTCTGTGTGTTTGCTTGTGCACATAAATGTGTACCTCTCCCCACCCTGTATATCTGAGCAACTTTGTGTGCTTAAATGTGTATGAAAGATACACACACACACACACACACACACACAGAGAGAGAGAGAGAGAGAGAGAGAGAGAGAGAGAGAGAGAGAGAGCAAAGCAACAAGATTTGACCCTTCTTTAAAGAGGGAATGAATTAATTCTTCAGCTTCCAATTTGACTTCATTCATAGTTCTGAAACTCAGAGGTAGATTTCCTTAGACCTTCAGACACAGAGACCACTTAGTGTAGTGGGTCAGCAGACAACACTACAGAAGGAAGTGATGAAATAGACAATTAAATAAGAGTGGGTGGTAGGATGGTTGTTGACATCAAGGATATTTGTTAAAATCTGGTGAAAAAGGAGATCACACCTCAGCCTTGTCTGAGTATTCTAAATGGAATACAAAGGGCTTGAGGCAATAGTACTGGAAGTTCTAAACCAGCTCTCACCATTTGTGACTAGGAGTGTAGGCTGAGGGAATGTCAGAGCTACAGGAGCTTGAGGGTGCTGGTCCATTACACCACAATCAGGAAACAGAGAAAGATTAAACCACCGCTCAGAACTTTTTCTCCTTGTCTGCGGTCCTGCACGGCTTCAGGGAAGAGAGGCAACCAAAATGGGCAGGTATTCCCAGATCAATTAACGTAATCAAGATGGTTTCTCACTGGCATGCACATCATCCAGGTGATCCTAGACTTACACTCAGTGTGTATCCCAGGGATGCTTTACACATAATAGCCCTTCTGTCTCAGCCTCCTCAGTGTTGGGATTGAAATCATGTGTTACTGTACCTGGATCCACATTTGAAAAACAGAGGGATCTATCCAACACTTACTTCATGAGTCCCACCATCCTCTCTCCAACCCTACTGCACTCACATTCTCTAACATACAAACATTTCCTCATGAAGGAGAACAGCAAGTGCATTCACATAAATATGTCAAATGTCATGTTTCATTTATACCTGTTGAATGATTTTTGGTGTTACATCAGAATTTCAGTGGGTGCATTTTCAAAACACACAAATGCAATGATGTTTAGATTGTTAAGCACAGTCGTCTTCTTTTCACATTATTGACAGCACCATGGACAGTGACTGACTCCCAGATGTTGGTACTTTGGGACTGATGATGAGCTACAGACAAGACTATAGAAAATACAAGAGGGACGCTGGGAATATTTTCGAGGATAAATGATTCCAGTTTCATCATCTGAACACAACCAGATAAGGTTGGATTTACAAGAACTTACACAGACCCCATGAAACCATATAATGAAGATATTTTAGTATGAAAAACAGAAAGACAGAAGTTTAAATATTTAATTTCTAAATGGGCATGACTTTCTGAGGCCTAACAAATCTCATGTATATGTATATATATATATATGTAATATATACATACATATGTATGTATGATGTTCATTAAATACCATTAGTCACCCGAGAAATTTCATTTAGACACTCAGTTCCTAACGAAGGTTTATTTAATAGTGTGTAAGTTGATACCACAAACTTTTGATACTAAAAATGCTGACATTTGCCAAAATAATGAGTGGATATTTCCTATATTTTTGTTATGTGTTAATATAATCAATTCATGACTTATTTGAGAAAATTCATCCAATTAATAACACATGCATACTCTGATTCACCAATTTTACTCCTGGTATGTGCCCATAAGTAGTCATATATATCTATGCTAATAGAATGTGCAAAATTTTAGAGCTGTCTCATATAAATGCTATTTCCAGTGCCACCAAAAGGCTAATACTCGACAAATAGTTTGCTAATGCAATACACAGAGGATGGAAATCAATAGAATTTCAGTTTGTACCATGAAGTTAATGATTACAAGGACATGACACTGGTAAATATTGTTATTTCATTAATGTGTTTTTAAATAGAGAAACATTCCAGGGAAGATGACTAAGTCAATAAAATTGTTTCGGTAGCCAGATTGTGGTGTCAAACAACTTTTATTCACAATATTTATGAGGCAGTAGCAGGTATTTCTCTGTGAGGTCCAGGCCAGCCTGGTCTGAAGATGTACTTCCAGGAGAATCTGTGCTACAAAGAGAGATTCTGTCTCTACACTAAATAAATGTATTTATTTACTTTAAAATAATAACTTTAAAATCATTGTTAAAATTTAAGTAAACAAAGTGATCTGAATTCTGTCCCATACATAAATCTAGGAATAAGCCAGCAGAGTGGAACAGGCTTCTTATTCCACAGACAAGAAGGTAAAAACAAAAGGATCTTTAGGGTTCCCTGAATCTCATGGGAGGGTATATCTGCAAGAACTAGCTTCAGGGAAAGATCTTGTCTCAAAGGGTATGATGGAGTGGAACTGAGACATAACCATGGACAGGATTGGAAGAGACAAAGGAGGGGGACCCTCTCCAGATGAAGGCATCACAATACATTTTCCATTTAGAGTTGGTGTTATGTGGGAGAACCTTGTAGGGTGCACTGGAGGAATGGGTGAATATATATATATATATATATATATATATATCACTGGAACTGTTTTCTCTGTCAGTGTTATACTAGGGCAGCAACTACAACTTGCCCTGTATAGTTTTATATGAGGTACAGTTCAATTAAAAAGTACAAACAAGAAATAGAATTTTAACAAAGAAGACAATATGTAAACAGGGGAAATTTATTTCACTGTGGTGCATGAAGAATGTAGGGACAGCAGCTTCAAAATTAGTCCTGAAACATCAGCTCAGAATCAACTTCAGACTCAGAACACCAGTAGCACAAACACTGACAGCAACAATTAATAAATGATACCTCCTGAAACTGAGAAGCATCTGTAAAGAAAAATACATCTTCAACAGGATAACACAGTTTCTTATAGAATGGGAACCCCACATCTGATAGAGTGCTAATCTCCAAATTATACAAAGTATTGAAGAAACTAGGAATCCAAACAACAAATAATCTAATTTTTAAAAATGGGGTAGAGATATAAACAGAAGAGTCTCACCGGAATAATCTCAGAAAGGCTGAAACATAAAACACTGAGGACAGTTTATGCTGGAGAATATGTAGAGAAAGAGTAACACTCCTCCATTGCTGGCAAGAATGCAATCTCTTAAAACTGGTATCGAAATCAGTGTGGAGATTTTCCAGAAAGCTAGAGATCAACCTACATCAAGATCCTCCGTTACTACTTTTGGGCATGTACCCAAAGAGGCACTTCCACATAAAAAGGACAGCTATTTAACTATGTTCATAGCAGTGTTATTCATAATTGCCAGATCCTGGAAACAACCTGGATGTCTGTCAACCGAAGAAAGGATAAGGAAAGTGTGGTACATTTACACAGTGGACTACTAATCAATGTTAAGAAACAAAAGCATCCAAAATTGGCAGGCAAGTGAGAAAAACTAGAAAAAACCACTTGCATCCCCAAAGGCAAATATAGTATACACTCACTCATGAGGGGGATACCAGACAGAAAGCAAATTATACAAAGCCTACAATCCACAATCCCAGAGAACCTACAACCCTTTTCTAGAAACAGATGGAAACAGATGCATAAATCCACACCTAATTATTGTGCACAAATTCTGACTCCAAAAATCACCAAGAGAACTGATCTGATGCAAAAGCAAAGAGTTTTAATTGGTTAGTTAACTGTATTAACTTGTGTCCTCTATCCATCTGACAAATTGGGTGGATTGAGAAGCAGCCAGAGGGATGATAGGGCAGGGGATTCTTTGTGGTAGAGGAAGGGGAGTGTCTGGGGTCTGCAACAGTCTCAGGATGTGTGACTCCAGGCTTGGGCAACCTGTCCTTTGTTGATTGGCCAACTACCCCTGCAGAAATTGTTGTAGGCCTACCATGGAGGCTGCTATGTTCTGTACTTGGCATACTATAAAGCACATTCAGACCCAGCCAGCTAACTTCAGATTGGTTCCTTGCCTCAGGGAGGGATCTGGCTTCCTAGTGACTGGAGCAAGGTTCAGCAAGGTCAGGAAAGGTCAGAAGCTGGACAAAAGCTCAGCACATGCTGGTAAACCAGAGGCCTACATCTTGCTGGGTCTTCTGCAGCCTCTCATGGTTGGGTGAGGCTCTAGTCACTTCAATATTCATTGGGTCAAGCTCCTGAGTACAAAGGAAGTGAGGGAAGAGTAATAGTATGAACAAAGGAGACAAGACTGAGAAGGGGAAACTCACAGAATCAGCTGATACAAGATAGTGAGTGATCACTGACTGTGGTCAGACAAAGGGGAATCTGCTTAAGACCCAACTACACTCCCTTAACAAAGTTGGTAATGGTGTGGATGGGACACATATGAGGTTACTGGCTGTGGTTCCAAGATCCAAGTCTAATACACAAACTGACTTAGCAGAGTTGATTCTATGGAGAGATCAATTGTTCAGAGGAGACACAGGTGTGTGGGTGTTATGGAGGTGCCATTTTCATGCCTCAGTGAGATGACTTAGTAAAATTACTAGGGGAGATGTTACCTTCTGAGGAGCAGATGTGAATTGTGAGAGACATGGGGGGAGGTAATGGCATTGGAATGTAAAAGATAAAGTAATAAAAAATGGAAAAAGGCCCTGCAGCGGTGGCACATGCATTTAATTCCAGCACATGGAAAGCAGAGACAGGCAGAACTCTTGACTTATAGTCAAGCCTGGTCTCCAAGTTCCACAAAGAAACCCTCTCTTTAAAAAAAAAAAAAAATATATATATATATATATATATATTGTTTAAAAATTATCACTCGATGATGTATCATAGTGTATTTAAATTGGAATTCAGTAGAGAAAAGAGAAGTAGCAAAACTTAAGCAAGGCTGAGAATTTCAGCTGTGTTGAGACACACATATACACAGAAGAATATACATGGAAACATAATATTATAAACACAAACACCTAAATATATATATATGTATATATATGTGTGTATTATATATACACATATATACATAAACACATAAAAGGTTATACACACAGAGAGACACAAACATATAAGACTGTACACACATACACATATGTGTGTGTGTATATATGCATACATATATACATATACATATACATACACACACACACACACAACACACACACACACACATATATATATATATATATATATATATATATATATATATATATATATAATCTTCCAAGCAATGAGGAAGATGGAACAACAAAGATGATGATGAGTATGGAGACATTTTAGACTAAAGCATTAGTAAAATAAAGGGAAAATGAAAACATAATTTACTCAGTTAATTAGGAAACAACCAGATTATGTTTGGCTCTTCTCAGATGACAACATAACAAATACCTAGCTGTAAAGCCAGGAGAAAAGAAAATACAATAATGAGGTAAGATGGGGACACTAACATCCTCACTGTGATCAATCTCATCCAGAGATGGGTGGACAATTTGGAGATCTATGTCACTGGAGGGAGACTGTTTGGGATTTTTGTTTGTTACTGGAAAGTTCTATGTATCTCCTCCCCTGACACCTCCACCCTAGCTGGTCTTCCAGTTTCCATTGGCTCCTGGGATCAAAATTCTCTGCATCATTGGTCCTCCTGGCCCCATCAGCTCCCTGCATCCATTTCCTCTTTATGGCTCGTTCTGCTGGCTCCACCTTTTTACCAGTATACATCTACTCTGCAAATGGGTCTCCTCTCTCCAGAAACTCCAAGGAATCTGTACATGATGTCCAGGAAAGACCTTCTGACTACTTACCAAAATTAAATAAATAACAGACAAAAAACTTAAATAGACCTATATCCCTCAACGAAAGCCTTCCAACCAAAAAAAATTCCTGGGTCAGATGGATTCAGTGCAGAATTCTACCAGGCATTCAAGGAAGAAATACTAACCACTACTCCTCAAACTGTTCCACAAAATAGAAACAGGAGGTTCATTGCCAAATGCTTTTTATGAGGCCACAATAACTTTGGTACCCAAGCCTCACAAAGACCCAACTAAGAAAGAAAACTACAGACCAATATTCCCAATAAACACTGATGCAAAAATATTCAATAAAATAGTGGCAAACCGAATTCAAGAATACATCAGAGAAATGATCCATCATTACCAAGTAGGCTTAATCCCTGGATTGCAGGGATGGTTTAACATATGAAAATCTATTAACGTGATGCACAATATAAACAAACTGAAAAAGAAAAACCATATGATTATGTCCCTAGATGCTGAAAAATGTTTCGAAAAAATTCAACACCCTTTCATGATAAAGGTCTTGGAGAGATTAGGGATAAGAGGAGCATGCCTAAATGTAATAAGAGTAATATACAGCAAACCAACTGCCAACATCAAACTGAATGGAGAGAAACTTAAGCCAATTACTCTAAAATCAGGACCAATATAAGGCTGTCCTCTCTCTCCATATCTCTTCAATATTGTTCTGGAAGTTCTAGCTAAAGCTGTAAGACAACAAAAGGAGATCAGGGGGACCAAAGTGGAAAGGAAGAAGTCAAACTGCCTCTATTTGCAGATGATATGATAGGTTACATAAGCAACAACTATAAATTCTACCAGGGAACTCCTACAGCTGATAAACACCTTCAGCAAACTAGCAGGATAAACTCAAAAAAATCAGTAGCCCTACTTTTTTCAGACAACGAAGAGACAAAAAAAGAAATCAGAGAAACATCGCCCTTTACTATAATCACAAGCAACATAAAGTATCTTGTTGTATCGCTCACCAAACAAGTAAAAGACCTATAAAATAAGATCTTTTTGGCTGTAAGGAAAGAAATTAAAGAAGATACCAGAAAATGGAAAGATATCCCATGCTCTTATATAGGTAGGATAAACATGGGAAAAATGGCAATCTTGCCAAAAGCAATCTACAGATTCAATGAAATGCCCATTAAAATACTACCACAATTTTTTACTAACCTTGAAAGGATAATAATCAACTTTATATGGAAAAACAAAAGACCCAGGGCAGACAAAACAACCCTATACAATAAAAGAATTTCAGGGGACATCACCATTCCTGACTTTAAGATCTACTATAGACTTATAGTTCTGAAAACAGCCTGGTATTAGCACAAAAATAGAAAGGTAGACCAATGGAATCGATTTGAAAATCCTGATATTAACCCACACACTTATGAACACCTGATTTTCGACAAAACAGCTAAAATTATACAATGGGGCGAGGACAGCATCTTCAACAAATGGTGCTGGCACAATGGGATGAGGGTGTGAAGAAGACTGCAGAGAGACCCATGTCTGTTGCCATGCACAAAACTCAAGTACAAATGTATCAAAGACCTCAACATCAATCCAGCCACATTGATCCTCTTAGAAGAGAAAGTAGGAGGTGCCCTTGAACGAATTGGTATAGGAGACTGCTTCCTGAACATAACTCCAGTGGCACAGACACTGAGAGCAACAATTAATAAATGGGACCTCTTCAAACTTAGAGGCTTCTGTAAGGCAAAGGACACAGTGGACAAGACCAAACGGCAGCCCAGAGACTGGGAAAAGATTTTCACCAATCCTATATCCAACATAGGGCTGATCTCAAAATATACAAAGAACTCAAGAAACTAGCCAACAAAACACCAAATAACCCTATTAAAAAATGGGGTACAGAACTGAAGAAAGAATTCTCAATAGAGGAAATCCAAAAGGCTGAAAGACACTTAAGAAAGTGTTCCACATCCTTAGCTATCAGGGAAATGCAAATCAAAACAACTTTGAGGTACTATCTTACTCCAGCCAGAATGACTAAAAATAGAAACACCAATGACAGCACATGCTGAAGAGGATGTGGAGGAAGGGGAACACTCCTCCACTGTTGGTGGGAGTGCAAACTCATACAGCCATTTTGGAGATCAGTATGGCAGTTCCTCAGGAAAATGGGAATTTGTTAAACACAGGACCCAGCAATCCCCCTCTTAGGCATATACCCAAATGATCCACATCCATGCAACAAAGACATCTGTTCAACTATGTTCAAAGCAGCACTATTTGTAATAGCAAGTACCTGGAAGCAACCTAGATGCCCCTCAATTGAAGAATGGTTAATGAAGATATGGCACATCTACACAGTGGAATATTACTCTGCAGAAAAAAATCATGTTATCTTGAAATTCGAAGGCAAGTGGATGGCACTTGAAGAAACCATCCTGAATGAGGTAACCCAGCCACAAAATGAGGAACATAGTATGTACTCACCCATATATGGATTTTAGACCTAGAGCAAAGGATCACCAGCCTATAATTCACATCACCAGAGGAAGTAGGATACAAGGTGTATTCTGAGAGATTCATATAAAGTCCCTCACAGAACTGGGAAGGGACAAGTCCCCCAGAGCTCAAGTGAAGTGGGGGGGGCAGCGAATAGAGAGGGAAGTAGGAGAAAATGAGGGGGAAGAAAGGAAAACATGTGCAACCAGGAAGATTGAGCCTGGTTAGGAATATAAGATAGGAAAGAGAGAGAGAGACAGAGACAGAGATAGAGAACATAAAAGAGGGATCTAATATTGGTTTGAAGATAAAATTGAACACAAAGAAAGGTCTAGAGAACTACAAGACTGCTGGTAACTAACAATTTGAGCTTCCGTGGAAAGGCTATCATAAATGCCCTTCCTGGAGATTGAGATCAACAACTAACTTATCCATGGAGCCCATTATCTAATACCTGTTGGAAACAGGAGCAAACACCCATACATAAACAGTAAGTCAAACTAGAACCCAGATGCAGATGGAGAGGACAAGACCAGGCTGTAGAAACAAATACAGACAGCTTACCTGTACAGGGAGGAGCTAACGGGCCACCAGGCTGATAGCTGGGAAGCCAGCATGGGACTGACTCAAGGCCCCCTGAATATGGATCTCAGCCAGAAGGACTGAGCATTCTAAGGAACCTCACACAGTGGAGCCAGGATGTATCCCTGGTGCACAAAAGGACCTTGCAAACACATCCCCCATGGAGGGATAACTGCCTTAACATAGAGAAACTAGAGAAGCCCTAGTCCCTACTTCATGTGACCTGTCTGATCTACATGATTACAACTGGATGACATTTCCCTACATATGGAATTGGAGTGGGGGGATGGGAGTGGAGGGTGGTTAGGGTGCATGTGAGCGACAGAGAAGGTAAAAGGAGGGAAGGAGGGAGGGAGGAACATAGTGGGAACTGTGATTGACATGTAAAATAATAAATTAAATATAAAAAAATGCTTTGACTCCAAAATTTAAGTTCAAGGACAAGTTAATGGGGAAAAGGATTTCTATTTTTGTTTCCACAGAAAATGAAAAGCTGTGGATTCCTTACAGACTAATGTGGTTTGATCAAGCCAGACTGCCTGAAACAGAGTACCAGGTGATCCTACATTCAAAACAGCTGGACAAGGCAGCCTTGCAGACTGCAGGCAGGATTTCTGCATCTTCTTAGAATCCCCCATGACAGCGCCCCTTACCAGTGGGAAGTAATTTGGAAAGAATGATGCCCAAATTCCCAAATTTTGTGTATAAATGTTTTTTCATTTAAATGGAGTTGGCTATAAAAAAAAAATTAAAAAAAACACAGTAATAATGACATTTGGAAAGTGTTAGCCTTTCCAAATAAATATAAATTCTGAAAATAAATACTGAAAAATAAATACAAATTCTGAAAAAAAAAATTATTAGCACACCCTGAGGCCCTAAGATCTGTTGACCCTAACACTGAGAGCATGCAGCCTCAAAGGGTCACCAACTCAATGGACAGAGGGTCACACTCCCACCCTAAGCTTGTGGGTTTTGCCTTTAAAAACACCTGTGCCTGGGGAATGGTTCTTCTTTCTAGCCAAGCATGCTGAGCAAGCCCTTTCGTGCAAACATTTCCTGTTCATTAAAGTCTCTTGCATGTTGCAGCTACTATGCTGGACATTGAGTTCTTGGGGGTACCGACCGAAACTGGGAGACTCCTCATTCTGAGGGTCTTACAAAAGCAAGGTCAGAAGCTGGTCAGAATCTCAGCACATGTTGCTGAGTCAGAGGTCTATATATTGGTGGATCGTTTCTGCAACCTCTCATGGCTGGGTGAGGGTCTGGTCACTTCACCAATCATTGGGCCAAGCTCCTGGAGTACAATTGAAGTCAGGGAGGAGGAAAAACACGAACAAAGTAATCAAAACCATAAGAAGAAACCCATATAAGGAGCTGACACAAGCTAGTGAGAAATCACACCCTCTCCTTTGATATGTGGAGAACCTGCTTAATCTCCCTTAAAAAGCTTGACAGTGGTGTGTCCATATATGTCCATATATGAGGTCACTAGCAGGGGCTCCACGACTTAACTATAATGCACAAATTGACTTAGAGGAGCCCTTTCTATATGGAGAGATCAGTTGCTCATCCTAGACACAGATATGTGGGTGGAAGGGGGGTAGCTTTGTTCTGCTTCTGTGAGCTGACTTAGAGATGTATTAGGGGAGGCCTTATCTTCTTTGCAGAGTAGATAGGAGGGGGAAGGAATGAGAGTGAACAGTATTGTAAGGTAAAAAATAAATTAATAAAATGATATGATAGTTTACATAAGCAACCCAAAAATCACCTCCAAGGAAGTCCTACAACTGATAAACACTTTCGACCAACAAGCAGGATATAAGTTAAACTAAAAAAAAAAAAATCACTGGACCTACGATATGCAGACAACACAGGGGCTGAGGAAGAAATAAGAGAAGCATCACACTTTATAATGGCCACAAACAACATACAGTATCTTGAGGTAATGCTTACCAAACAAGTGAAACACATATATAGCAAGAACATTGTGTCTTTAAAGAAAAAAAAATAAAGTAGATAACAGAAAATGGAAAGATTTCCCATGTTCTTGGACAGGTAGGATTAACATATTAAAAATGGCAATCTTGCCAAAAGCAATCTACAGATTCAATGCAATCCCTATCAAAAATCTCAACAAAATTCTTCAATGATCTTGAAAGTATAATACTCAACTTTATATGGAAAAACAAAAGACCCAGGAGAGACAAAACAATACCTGTACAATATAGGAACTTCAGGAGGCATCACCATCCCAAGCTTTAAGCTATACTACAGACTACAGAGCTACAGTCCTGAAAACTGCCTGGTATTGGCACAAACATAGATAGGTAGACCAATAGAATCTAATCAACAATCCTGATCTTGACCCACACACATACAAGCACTTGATTTTTAACAAAACAGGTAAAAGTATACAATGGGAGAAATGTCTGTTCAAATATTTGGCTCAGTATTAAACACCATAAAAAATATAGTTAGGTTATATCTGCTACCTCATCAACTGAATATTAGTATTAAATCCTGCAAGGACTTAGTGATCATTAACATAGCAATGCATAAATTAACAAAATGTATCATTGATTTTTGGAGAAGCAAAGTATTTGTTTTCTTAACTTCTCTAATTCCTGCTGACAGAGCTCTTCAGGACTTTTCAGTGCTAGGCCCCTAGTGAGGTAAGTCTCATTGCTGCTAAAAACAAATTTCTTCGGCATATAATCATATATGGCAAATTTTAATAAATGGTACCATTTTTAAATTAGTTCTTATTTAATTTAAAACCTATCTTATTTTACATACTAATCACAGTTCCTTCTCCCTCCCTTCCTCTCATCCGTCCTCCTCATCCCCATTAGTACCTTAGTAAGGAGATCCTAGACCGGGTTTGTGCACTAAATTAAATTTATTGAGTTGTATTAACACATGTGGTGTTTTATTTACTCTAATGCCTTTAGTAAGAGATTTGTCACACACACACACACTCACACACTGTATAGGTGTGTGTTGTAGACAGTGTAATTACAATATGGCAGGAAATTAGGAGGTGGCTGCTGAAGTTCCCCATCTTCTGTTTTCTGTCTCAAGACAAGAGAACCATGCAAAAATATAAAGACGTAACTCTTCCACCACAAGAGCAGTTCCAATTTTTAATTTCGTTCAGGCTGAATGTTGAAGTAAGCAACAACATACCCTGGGAAACATACATAAAAATGAGGCATGGCTTAAAAATGGTGGCAGACATCCAAAAGAAAGGACTTGAAGAGGAAGCATTTGTGGTGTACCACAAATTTTTAACATGAGAATCTGCACTTTCCATCTCCTTTCCTGTGACTGTTCCTTCACTAATCTTGTTCCAGTGGAGGTTTTGATCGAAGAGATACACTCTAGCTCTACACATACTTGCAAACACATGGGCTTGTACCTACACAAGTCAACACACAGACACACACACACACACACACACACACACACACACACACAAACACATGGATGTGCACAATCATACAAACACCCAAGGTGCATTAGGGTACTCAGAACATTGAGACAGAATTGTCACTTAAAACAGCTATGCAGTAACTGAGTAAGGGAGTCATGGTTGTTTTTCATAGTACCAGGGTTATGAAGGGGAATAGACTCCATGATGAGATGTCAGACCTGGACACAACTGCAGGTTGTTCATCTCTTTGCTGGCAAGTCTATTCTTCTCAGTTTTGAAGTATTACACTCATCCCATTTCTCTTTCTATAGGAAGAGAGAGAGAGAGAGAGAGAGAGAGAGAGAGAGAGGAAGAAGAGGCAGAAAACAAGGCCTTCTATGAAGATGTAAGGAATAAATACCATCAAAACTCCTCAGACTTTGTCAAATGGAGTGCTCTTCTGGATAGGACGGTGGATGGAGTTGATAAAGACACAAGTGTGGAGGTGGTCCCCAATCTCTCATTGGCATTTAAAAGTGCTGAAGTATCTTCAGAAGAAAGCTTTGTTATTAAAACAGCAGTGGTGTGTGGTCCACAAGAAGCCTTCAAAGAGATCAAAATGAACATATCATCAGACAAACATGATGGAAAGGTTAAGATGGTGGAAAGCCCAGGTAAGTCACAACAGGTTTAAAGACTTATTTTTAAATGGACCCTATTGCATCTGGGTCAGCTACACACATTTGTGAGTACAAGTCACAAGTCAAGTAAGGTGGTCTGTTGAACAGGTATCTGAAGTCTGGAGCACTGAGAAGCACAGAGAAAGCTTCATCCCCTTTTCCATGTCCCCTTTCTTTGTCTTGCCTGGATCCACTTTGCTGTAGTAACAGAACCTTGTGTGACTGGTGTTCTCTTTCCTTCCTGCCACCTTGACTTCCTATAAAAGAGGCCTTTAACTTAGTTTAAGCCACATCAGTTTCTTCAAAACTCGTTACATACGGATCCTCATCTTTTCAGAGCTCTGTAGAGATTAGAGGAAGCACATTGGGAAAATAATTAATCATATCCCATAGTAAGGAATGTGCTGTGCAGTGTTACTTTCTAAAAGTCAAACTCTCAGTTAATATAATGACATAACGGAGAGATGTGAAGGAGAGAGACATTTGGTTGTATGAGATTATGTTTTCAGCATTAGTTAGACCTTTGTAGGAAATTCTCAAGTAGATCAGGGAGATAATGACACTGACTGAAGTACTAGCAGTGACAGTGTCAGAACCTGGGACGGGATCTCCAGAAAGCACCCAACACCTGGGTGTGGTTGGCCATGGCTACATTCAAAGTTCTCTTCAGGTGATATGGGACAGGGAGACAGGAGAAGACACGGAGCACAGGGAAATTCTATTGGACTAAAAGGGCCAGGGAAGGCCAGCACTCCAGGCAGTCTGCTCACATTTGCAGATGTGCTGAAGCACCTGTTCATCTTTACCCACACATGAATATGCACATTCTGAAAAATGCACACAGATCATAGGCATGTGTAGACACACGGGTCATATATGAAGGGTTTCAAAAGGGAACTCCAATAATATTGCATGGAAAAGTTCTCATATATGTCATCTCATTAGTTTATTTGCTTTTATTGTTTATTTGTATCATCATACGGCTTACAGCCTGAATAGGCCTCACTTGAGATCCTGGCACCTCACCAAAGAAATGCTGAAAATCCAAATGTGCATACCCTAGGCTGGATTTTCACAAGTTTCTAAAGTATTGGTTGGATCTTGTCTTATCTGGCATGAGTCAAAATCTCTTCTTGAGTGAGAACCTCAAGCCAAATTGCAATTATCTTCTTAATTAGGCAGAGGTGAAAGTCAGCCTTTCCTAGCTGTGCATTCAGCAATCCACACATTTCCATATGGAGTTGAGTCAGTCTTAGCCAACCTTGGGCCTGTGCACTCAGCAATCTACACATCTGCACAACATAAAGTCGGTGCATGAGTAAGCTTTTCTGTCCCTATTGGACTGTAGAAACAACCAGGAAAGAGTGAGTGGCCCCAGCTACATTGAGAAAACTGTACCAGGGACTTTGTTGAGCTTAGTGCACCATCTTCACTCACAATTGGAGTGTAGTATGCAACATTTTTAGTTTGTGTGTTCACATGAATGGCCATGTGAATTCCAGAACTCTAGAATCTCAAGTGTCTCCACCATCCCTACAAAATATCTTATTTGGGACTGTCTGTGGTACTATGACCTTGAGAAAGACTGTGTATGTTTCTATGTAATTGCAACCTCTCAAAATATGACAGGGTTTCTGTAGCCTCATAGATCTTGCAGGAAGCAAATGTTCATTACAACTGAACTTGCCCTCCAAAAGCTTTTTTCAAGGTAGAGGCTCTGGAATACTAGTAGTTAGGCTCCCTATATATATCTGTTAAACCAAATTGGGACATAACTTCTAATAGTTCTTTTTCCTCTGGCCTCTGCAGGAAATGCACTCATATATGTAATCCCACATACAGACACACACACACATACTTGTAATTTTTAAAAATACTGTAAAAATGGTCTATATATACAACTTCCCACATATATGGCATGAAAGAAAAAGGAGTCTATTTAGGGGAACAAGAGGGAACTAGATGGAAAGAAACACAGGAGAGTCACTGTGGGTGAATACGGTAGAAAAGCAAATCACACACACACACACACACAATTTTATACAAAAACTCATTTTGTATGATAAGTTTAACAATTTTTAAAAGGTGTTCCATATAAATAAAAGGCAGGTTGGGTAGTCATTGGAGACAGAGGAAAACCAAGTCAAACTGCACATGTAAAATGTCTTAACTAAATTTAAGAACCAACAGATAGGGACTGGTGAGATGCCTTAGGTTGTGAATACACTTGACAAGGAGTCTGATGATCTGAGTTTGGTCCCCAAAACTCAAATGACAGAAGCAGGAGTAACTATCAAAAGTTGTCTTCTCAGCTCCACTTGTTCACCATGGTATGCAAATGTGTGTACACACACAAATAATAACATAAAAAACTCAAAAGAAGTTAATAGGTGGATTTGTTATTGATTAGAAGTATCTGAACGGAAGCCAGGAGGTATGCCCTTTTAGTCCCAGAAATAGGTAGGCAGAGGCAGATAGATCTCTGTGAATTTCACGATAATCTGGTCTACAAAGAGAGTCTAGGCAGGATCCAAAACCACAAAATAAAAGTAGCTGAACAGGGAATAAGGACAGTTGAAAACAAAATTGAACCTAAAGCATAAACAACAAAAAGGATATAAAGATATACATGAGACATGGTATGATGTCATAACACATGGGGATTAAGATATGGCTCAGTGGTTACAAGCACCCAGAAGACCTGGGTTCAGTTCAGGAATCATCCATACCACTGTCCAGTACCAGAATATCTAAACACCCTCTGCCTGCTCCAAGGGAAATATACACACATAGTACACAGAAATGCATGCAAGTACTCTCACATTCATCTAAGGCAGAATCTAATTGTTCTTGTTCTCATATACTTTAAACTTAAATCAAAGATATATATCTGTAGTTCTAGAAAAAGTCAGAGTAGAAAGAACAGCACAGATACATTTTTTTAAAACAACAAACAAAAAACTGAGGCAGGAGAAACCTTTCATAGCACCAGACCTACCATTATCATGAATTGCATCCATGACATCTTATACCAGGATAAATATTCATGTGACTCTTAAGACCATGCTGTTAATGAAAGATGGCTTTACCATTTTCACTTGTGCTTGTTAAAGAACAAAACAGACCCAGCCATGACAAAAAGGAGAAATCTTGTTTCACACCAGAAAACAGTTGATTCAAATACATACATGAAAGGTATGTAGGTGTAGGAGTTGGGGAAGGGGCACAGTACCCATGCATGTTGAGACAGAGGCCAATGCTAGGTGTCTTTTTAGGTGCCCTGCGCTTATAACAAAGAAAGAAAGAAAAAGAAAGAAAGAAAGAAAGAAAGAAAGAAAGAGAAAGAAAGAAAGAAAGAAAGAAAGAAAGAAAGAAAGAAAGAAAGAAAGAAAAAGAAAGAAAGAAAGATAGAAGGAAGGAAGGAAGGAAAGAAAGAAGAAAGGAAAGACAAGAAAGATGCATATGGGTGCTTTTGTCTGCATATGTATGTGTATCACATAAGTGCAGTGCCCTTAGGAGACAGAAGAGGGCACTAGATTCCATGACACTTGGGTTTTGTGCTGCTTGTGAACCACTAAGTAGGTTCTGGAAACTGACAAAGGTCTTCTGATTGAGTAGCAGGTGTCCTTAAAAACATTGAGCTATCCCTCCAGCCCCTCCTCCATGTCATTTTTTGAGACAGGTTTCTCTTCAGCTACCTTACACCTTGCCATGCTGAAGGGCCAACTTGCTCTGATGCCTGGATTTTATGTGGTTTCTGAAGTCAGATTTTCAGGTTTTCACAGACAGTGCCAACTTCCTGCACCCCCATGTGTTTTCTGATGCTGCCTGCCCAAATCCAGAGTTACAACTTCACTCTAGAGTTAAGTCTTCTGTTTTCATACAAGGGTAAAATGACTGATGTCCTAGGTAGAAGTTTAACAATCTAGGTAGGTTAGGGCATGAAACCTTCATGCATTTGACTTCACACATCAGAGCTAACATATCTATCCCAGTCTGCCTCCTTCCTCAAGTAGAATAATATTCCCCACACCTGCCTGTCCTATGGAAGTTGGGAATGAACAAGAGGTATCAAAACTATGAAACAAACTTCACGGTAAAGAAGCTTGACCCTACTCACCAGCAATCTCTCCTGCTGCCCTCTCAATGAGATCCTTCCTATTGATATTCTGGAAGATTCTGATGGTCACATCCCAGGCTTTCTTCTCTATGAATCTTCACTAGTAAGTTGGGAAGATCTTCCGATGAGCCATCTTCACTTTGTTCCAAGAACTCTGTTTCAGTTTATACTGCATTATTTCCTGCTCGAAGGCCTCTTGAACTCCATGAACTTTGAGAACATTCAACAAGTATAAATAAAAAAAATAGTCAGGCAGTAGTGTTACACAACTTTAATTCCACTCACCGGCAGTCTAAACTCTATGAGTTTTAGCCCAGCAAGGTCTATAGAGTGATTCTAGGACACAGTGGACTACACAGGGAATCTTGTTGCAAGAAATGAAAGTAAATAAATACACTAAATAAATAATAAATTAATGATTTACCATGGTCCTATACACCTTTAAACCCTGCACTCAGTAGGCAGAGGCAGGATTATCTCCCAGCTTGAGACAGTCCATGGAATACAAAATGAGACACTGTCTCCAAATAATGAATAAATAGATAGATAAATAAACAAATAGGGAGGAATGAAATAACAAAAAAAGTATAAATGAACAAAAAGAATCAGCAAGCAACTGGAAAACTCATCCGATGTCCTGCAGGTGTCAGAAGCAGAAGTTGTCACAACTTTCAATCCAGTCTAATGATGGTTTTGTTCCAACATAAGGGCTCTTAGAGAACAACAGCCCTCGTCTTCTTACTTCTTTTCATTTAAAGGATTTTCTTTTCAGCTTTAGAGATCAGTCCCTGGGACTTGGGCATGCCACACAACCATTCTCACCACTAAGCTAAATCTTCAACCCCTGACAGAAAAGCTAAAGGCTAATTTTAACAGTGAAAAATTCCTCCCTAAGACGTTGGACTCCAACATATTCATCAATCAACTGGGTCAAAAAGAACTCAGCTTGATTCATCCAGGACTTATTTTACACCCACACCCATGCTCACAAATCCATATGTCCTTACACATAGCACAACACACACACACACACACACACACACACACACACACAGGGTTTTTTAAGACAGGGTTTCAATGCATAGCCATAGATGTCCTGGCACTAACTCTGTAGACCTGGATGGCCTGGAACTAAGGTTAGCCTGCCGCTGCCTCCCAAGTGCTGGGATTAAAGGTAAGACCCACCAATGCCCTGTGAACACACCCACCACCTTTTCATTCATTATTTTATGTGGTATAGGATGCTGGGTTCAAAGGCATAGGACACAAGATCAAGTATTTCCTTTATATACATAATAATATTGACTTTGAGGCATGCCTAAGTACTTGATCTCTGATAATATGACACAGCTTATTTTTAAAGTGTTTTCTGTCTGCTCTAAAACCGCTCCAGTGCTCACCTTGCTTCTCCTTTCTGCTCACATACCAACGCCTTAGGTTTGTGATACTGCATGCACCTAAGGAGGTTTTTATGAGAGGAAGGGTGAAAAGCCAGGCAGTGGAGGGGAGTAGGGTCCTTGGCAGCACTTATTCAGGTAGGCAGGGGCCAGCACAAGCTAAAGGACTTGCACTCAACTCTTCTAGTTCTCCTGAGCGACACTAGTTCCCCCTGGGGATAATACACACTCATCCTGACATCTATTCTAGTCTAGAGATTAAGTTGGGTGGCTTCATACTCTGGGTCTCGATTGCTTTTATGTACTCTGAGCCAATTCCCTGGAAAGTCGTCTTGGGACTCTGTTGTGACAGGTATCCTGATTCAGCTTCCAGTTCCTGGCTCTCTATACTCGTACCTTTCTCAAATTCTTGTCTGTCTTCCAGCTCACCCTTCATTGTCGGCCGGCTTCTGGAGCTCTCCCAAGAAGTCTACTTGATTCAAGCTCACTCACTCCTTCCCTTTCTTTGCTGTCTTCTGCAGCTTTAAGCCACCAGGGATCTTTCTTGTTGAAATTTCCTTTGGAAAATCCTCTGTGCCCAAGAAACAAAGCAAGCACAGCCCACACACACTTGCTACAGGATCATCAATAGACCTGGACCAGACTGGATTTATTTCCTTGCGTGATGTCATAGGGCCGCTTCGGCCTCTGGCTAGACATGTGCAGTGGGTTTAGCTCCATGGCAAAGTGGGGTCTGTTTGTTGTGATCTCTTCAGTAGTTGTCTCCCCCTGGCTGCAACAGTGGGGCTGCTGTCAGGATAAATGAATACAGGAGGCAAGCTGTCAGGGAGAGGATGCTGGGGAAAGTGGGGATTATGGAGGCAGAATGCTGCTGAAATTGTGGAGGGAATGGCTGTAGGGATGGTTTCAGAGTCCTTTGGAGGTGGTTTGATTTATTGCCTGACTTGAAGCTTTGTAGAGCAGGTGCCCTCAAACTCAGAATCTGCCTGCCTTTGCCTCCTGTGTGCTGGGATTAAAGGCATCTGACACAACCCTCTGTTATTTATTTATTTATTTATTTTTATTTATTTTAAAGTAAGGGTGTCATATGACCCTAGCTGTCCTAGAATTCATTCGCATTACTAGAAGTCATGTTGTGTAATGATGTCTGGGGTTTACTTCTGTTTCAGCTACTAAGTACTTTTATCAACTCTTTTAAGGAGTACAAAGGGAGAGTAGCTTTAGCTGGCTTTGGTCTCAGAACTCTTGCATTTTCAAATTAGTTTTCCCCTGTGAAGACAAAGTAACCATGTATAGCTCAGAACTTGCTATGTAGCATAGGCTGAGCTCAGAAGTGTAATATTTCTGTTCCAGCTTCTGACACATTAGAATGTAGAGTCCTCTCTTACCACATCCATGTATAATGCATGCATACATGTTCCTCAGCCTGCCCAGTGACTGGATTAGAGGAGATCACTACTGTATCCAGTTCTGGATCTTTTCAGTAGATACATGTATGTGAGAGAGGCAGCTATTTCTGTACTCTCCCAGAAGAAAGCTGTGTGTAACAGTATGGGAACAGCAGATAGTGAGTATTTCTCTTCTCATTCAAAAGGTTTGGAACCAGAAATGTGTCATCCTTTGAAGTTTCCTGGACGGGGGGGGGGGGGAGGTTTTGGGGGGGGGGGGACATTGGCTTGTGTTTGCTAATTGTACAATCCTAATCTGAAAACTTAAAGCTGGAATTGATCTTATTTGAAGAGTTTTCAAGACCCTTTTCATTCTGGGTCATTTGAGATCTTGGAGTGTGATTCTCCTGTGCTTGCTTCATAGGATGGCTTGGAGTATTCTACAAGACAGCACTATTTAACAGACAATACCCAGCTTACTCGGAGCCTTCCAAAATGCAAGGCACAAATTATGAACTTTCTGGATGTTCTTTGCACTTGATCCAAATTCTGGCCTCAGTACAAAGTACTGGCAAGCAGACCTGCAGGTTGCAGAACGAGGATAACATGGACAACCAGCATCTGCCAGGTCGGTTGGTTATTTACTATGTTTAGTTCTATGCTTGTGTTATCACCATGTCACATATGTGGAGGTCAGAAGAGAATGTACAATAGTTCCTTCTTTTAATTAGATAACTAATCAGTAACAGGAGTGCACCACCTCAACCATGGCTATGCCTCTACACAATTCGCTTTCACTCAGTCCCTCCAAATGAAAAGGCCTGACTACCACCCTCCTCTCCACTCTCCCCACCACCACCACCACCTTACTCTCTCCCTCACCACATTCACCCTGCCACCCTGGGCTCTGCCCTCCAGGCAGAACTGATTTCTCACCCTCTGCAGCTTGGTGGAGATCAGTCTTTGCAGAGGCCAGGAGCTCTGAGCATGCTTAGTTAGGTGTGGGCGGGTACCTGTGGAAAAGACAGTTGGGAGGGTTGGAATTCTGGCCTCTGAGGCCATGAAAACTGTGTTTCAGTGTGCTCTCGGCTGCCTTCTCTGACCCAGCAGGAGGAGAAAACTGCCACTTATTCCCAATTCAGAGGCAGTGGATCGAGACCTGCGATAGCCATAACACTCTCCCGACATCTGGTTAAAATTAGATTTAGAATCACTAGGGCCCAGCCGGACATTCATGTCAAGACCATGTCTCCCCACACCAAGGCTTTGCGGTTATTCTGACAGTCTGAATTTGCCAAATCAGCTTTTACCCTCAAACACAGCACATGCCTTCTTTCTTTTAGATGGGACAGACGGCAGGTATCCATAGGTTCTGTCTTCTAGGCTGTGTAAGGGATGGAATTTCCTTGTCTGGTTTTCATTCTTTTCTTTCTTCCTCATTCCCATTCTCTCTCTTTCTGTCAGTTTGTATTTCTTTCCTCTCTTGGTGGATTAATCTCAATCATATTACAGTTAAATGAACAAATGTATCCGTTTACTTTAGTAAACAAACAGAAACTATTATTTGAATTAGCTCTGTTTCAAAATAGTACAAATGCTTTTCATATTTCTATATATCTGTGTCTATAGACGTGTGAGAAGTTGCCCTCACATTATTGACTTGGGGATTTTACTTTTTCTATTTTGAAGAATTTTCACATTTAGTTTCAGGTTTTGATAAATTTCATGGAACTACAAAGTACAATTAACACGATTTCATTCCAGGTGTAAGTTTACTGTTCTCCAGGGCCTTAATGTTTGCTCCAGCTCCACCAATCTCTTGTTTCTTCCTAACTACTCATGTCTGACTTCCCTGTTCTTAGAGAATTTACATTAGGAGTCTGTAAATGTTAAATTATCCTCTGCTGCTTTAAGATGTTCTTTCCCTAGGCTCTCAGTACTTCTATAGCACAGAACTTTATCAAGGACCAGAGTGTCCTGTCTGAAATACAACACTCAAAAATGGTTAGCACCTGTAGTTCCCCATCTGTGTTTAGTGTCTGACTTCTCTAACTGCTGCCAAGTCAGCAGATGCAAACACAGGTGTTCCAAAGGAATGGTACATCCTATATCCTGAAATCCTCCAACTCCTTTTCCATGGGTCACTAGGAAGGCTAATCTTGGTTGTCAACTTCACACCCAATTAAGAATTTGCCTCTTTCATGTTGGCCTGTGGGCATGTCTGTGGGACATTTTCTTGGTTCACAATTGATGTAGGAGTGCCTGCCCACTGTGGGTGGTACTGTTATTCCTAGGCAGGAAGGCCTGTGTGGTGCAAAAAAAGTAGCTGAGCTTCAGGCAGGGAGGAAGCCAGAGAGCAGTGAGCTTCCTTGGTTTCTGTTTCAGGCTCCTCCATTGAGCTGCTGAAATGGCTTCCTTTGGTTCTAAATCACAAGCTTTTATATGAAATAAACTCTTTCTTCCCCATGCTGGTTCTACTTATATTTTATCACAGCAACAGAAAGCAATTTCAGGGTATGAAATTGTGGCAGCCTTTTTTCCTTTTCATTTAATGTCTGTTTCCTTCCTAATGTATTTTTTATTCAATTACATTTTTTCTTTATATTGGTTTTTCAATCAATTTATTGTAATTGAAATATTTATTGCATAAAGTGTGGGAAAATTATTTGTAATGCAAAGCAATTCTGTTTCCAACCCTTTCCGTCCTGAGTTGTCCACAGGGGTGTTCTATTACAATTTTGTGATAGCGAACTTGGAGAAGCTTTCTGTGAAGAGAATATGCTTGTTATCTGGGAAAATAATGACACACGAGGGTGGAAGCTGGGGAAGGTCAGCTAGTAGCCAATTGGGTAACAAGGGGCCTTGCCTAGCTGAGACACAAGCCCATTGTGTGCCTAGTGTCTTGGTTGACACAATTGTTTCTTCTTGGCTCCTTGTATGTACTTTCTCCAAAGACACCCTGGTGATATGAGTGCTCACTACTCATTCTTAGGTAATGAACTAACAAATCAGATACTGTGCTTCTGGTATATGAGTAGTTGCTCATGGGCATTAAAGCATACCCAGTTCCCTGAAACAGTCTCTGGAGTGCTTCATCTGCCTGCCCTCAACTGACCCACCAGTATTACAGTATGGGGAGGGCAAATAATGACTCTAATGATACTTTTCAGGGAAAGAAGGCTATAGTTTGGATTATATCACACTGATTGGAAAGACACTCTTGTTTTATTTCTCAATGTTTATATGTCATATGTCAACCAGAGGCAGAGATAATGTTCCATATTTCAACTTTCTTTATGTGAACCTGAGCAATGAGAACATAGGCAATGTTCAAGATTTTTTTTTATAGTATAATTTCATAGGTTTCAAAACAGATAACTTGGTAAGTTTTTCAGACAGATAATTATGTTCATAACACTGTAGGTGTGTGATGTGTACTGAGTATCAAAGATAAATTTTCCCAAGACTATCTGCCAACAGATGCTAGCTGCTCAAAGTATCTACATGCATGCTCTATTACCAGCTCTCTGTGTAGCAGGACATGACCTTCATTCAGAAAAAACTAGAGCCTCCTCTATGAGCCCATTCCTTGGGTGTTAGTGTAGAGAAAAGAAACTCTATGACGTCATTACTTGTTTGACGAAGGCATTTTCATTTTAGTATGACTTTAGTCTTACACTGCAGTACAAAGACATTGCAGAGACCTTTTCAGATGCCACACTGGAGTGACTTCCCACTGTTAACTCACTGTCTTAGACTGGATGTGTCACACAGAATGAGTCAATCTTACACATGATTAGGAAATGAAATCCACATTTCACTCACATTAGACTTTACCCCCAGCCCCCTTTCATTTTACATGTGAAAGTGTGAACTCAGGCTTCACTTCTACAAACTGTGTGCTTGAGTTTACCTCATGTGTGGAATTCCTGGAAATGAGTAGATCAGAGAGCAGAGGACGAACCTCTCCATAAGAAAGCCCCCCACATTTTTAAAAGTAAATATTTTTCCTATATTTATTATTTTCTCTTATTTTACACTTCAACCCCAAGTCTCTCTCCTTCCTTCCATCACACCCTCTTTATCCCCCCCCTCCAGTCCCATTCCACGTCCCCACCCATAGAGAAGGTGATGCCTTCCAGGAGGGATCAAAAAAATCTGTCAAGTCATTTGGAGTAGTGACTAGGCCCTCCCTTCTGCTTCTAGGGTAAGGGAGTATCCCTCCAGGGCCAATGTGCTCCCAAAGTCTTTTACTGAACCAGGGATACATCCTGGTTCCACTGTCAGAGGTCGCTTAGACAGTCCACACCTTCTAACTGAGACCCATGTTCAGGGGGTCTGAGTTGGTGCAATGCTGGTTTCCCAGGTATAAGTCTGGACATCCATTAGCTCCTCCTTGTTCACGTCAGCTGTCTCTATGGGTTTCTGTAGCCTGGTCTTGCCCCCATTTTCTTATCACTCCTCTCTCTCTGCATTTAGATTCCAGTTTTATTCAGTGTTTAGCTGTTTGTGTCTGCTTCTGCTACTAGATGAGGGCTCTATGATGGCAAATAAGTTCCTCATCAATCTCATTATCATGGAAGAGCATTTATGGTTGCCTTTCCTCTGTTGCTCAGATCATTAGTTGGGGTCATCCTTGTAGTTCTCTGAACACTTATAGTCAGTTTTCTTTTTTATGTTATCCTTTATTTTTGCTCTCTTATCCTCCTGATTCAATCTTCCTAGTCCCACATGCTCTCCTCTCCTCCCATTCTCTTTGTACTTGCTTGCACTCCACTCACTGCCCACCCCCACTCCCTATATGCTCAGGAGATATTGTTCCTTTCCCATTCTATGAGGGACCTTGCATTAATCTCTTTGGTTCCTCATGTATCCTAGTTTCTCTAGCAGTGTGGATTATAGACTGGTGGTCCTTGGCTTTATGTATAAAATCCATATATGAGTGAGTATATTCCATGTTCCTCTTTTTGTGAGTGGGTTACCTCACTCAGAATGGTTACTTCAAGTTCCATCCATTTGCCTGCACATTTCAAGATTCCATTTCCCCCCCACTGAGTAGTATTCCATTGTGTAAATGTACCACATCTTCCTTATCCATTCTTCAGTTGAGGGACATCTAGGTTGCTCCCAGGTTATTGCTGTTACTAATAATGCTGCTATGAACATAGTTGTACAGATGACCATATTGTATGAATGTGGATCAATTTGGTATATGCCTAAGAGGGGGATTGCCAGTTCCTGTGGTAGACTCATTCCCATTTTCCTGAGGAACCGCCATACTGATGTCCAAATTGGCTGTACAAGTTGGCACTCCCACAGGCAGTGAAAGAATGTTTGACTTTCTCCACATCCTCTCCAGCATAAATAGTCATTAGTGTTCCTAATTTTAGACATTCTGGCAGGATTAAGATGGTATCTCAGAGTTGGTTTGATTTGCAGTTCCCTGATGGCTAAGGATGTTGAGCACTTTAAGTGTTTTTCAGCCATTTTCGATTCCTCCATTGAGAATTCTCTATTCAGTTCTGTACCCCATTTTTAATAGGGTTATTTGGTGTTTTGGTGAGTAGCTTCTTGAGTTCTTTGTATACTCTGGAGACCAGCACTCTCTCTGATATGGGTTTGGTGAAGATCTTTTGCCAGTCTGTGGTCTTGTCCACTGTGTCCTTTGCCTTACAGAATCTTCTCAATTTGACGATGTCCCATTTATTAATTGTTGATCTTAGTATCCTTGCTATTTTGTTCAGTTCAGGAAGCTGCCACTGTACCAATTCATTCAAGGGTACCTCCTGCATTCTCTTCTAAGAGGTTCAGTGTGGCCTGATTTATTTTGAGGTCTTCTACGGGTCACCATCCTATTATGCCAGCACCATTTGTTGAAGATGCTTTCTTTTTTTCATTGTACCATTTTAGATATTTTGATAAAAATCAGTTGTTTGTAGGTGTATGCATTACTATCAGGAATTACAGTCCTATGAATTATAGGTTCATCTTCATGACTTGGTCTGTGCATTTGGAGAAAGTTAAAGGAGTCAATATTACACATGGGAATGTTCTATCTTCCTGATTTTGCAGTGCCCTTTTCAGTACTATGTTATCATCAATCTCTGTAAGTAGTTTGTGCAGTGGGCATAAAATACAGTTTATGTGATTCCCAACTCAAAAGATTAGAAGTTCAAAATATATCATTATGCCTTGTTTTTATGGATTTTATTGTTGATTATTTTTTTCAAAAACCCATACATTTTAGTTAAACTCACATGAAATGTTTCTTATGAGAATGGATTGACAACTGGTATAGAGTTATTCTTGTATTCTGTGGGATGGAGTATGCCTCGTTATGTCATAATCTACATTTATATGCTATGGAAAATAATTTGTCAGTGATTCGTTTTAGGATGGAAGCTTCATTAAATGAGTATCATGAGTATACTCACATGATTTTTCTAGTGGTCCTTAAAGATTTATTTATTTATTTATTTGTTCAATGGCAATGTTGGAATGCCGAATGGTGTTTATTGAGTGGATGGAGTGGGCTTATATACTGACTCACAGCACAGTGGAAAATAACAGACTTATTAGGTTTAGCTCCTCCCCACCAGGTGTGTGTTAGAATAACAGGAAGAGTACCAATGACAACTCTGGGTTGTGGATGGGGGCAGGAAGAGTACCAATAGTAACTCTGGATCAAGAAGTTGTGGCCAACAGCTTCAGGCTTGCTCAAGATACCAGGCAGAGCCCTACTAATCTCAAATTCCACCTTCTCAGAAAAGTCTTCATTAACTACCTTTTATAAATCAAGTATTCTTCCTACCCAAATAGTTATAGTCACATATTTTGTTTTAAGGAGTGGTGTAAGGAGTAGGTTTTTCTGCCAGCCTGGCCGGTCTTATCCAGTTGCCACGCCGACCCCAAATAACACACAGAGACTCTGTATTAGATATACTGCTGTTGTCCAAGTAGTAGTTTCTTATCGGCTAGCTCTGTCTTAAGCATTAACTCATTTCTGTTAATCGACATTTTTCCTCCAGGCCTTAGAATAAAAGGGGAATTAAAGTGGGATATTCACTTTGTGTCCTTCTGTGGCACTGACCACGCCCATTGAGGGTGGACCCAGGGGCAGAAGTGACCCATGGAAGGAGGTCTGAGTAGGAGGAAGGTGTTTTATCTCCTTGATCTGTAGTTACAGGTCCTTGTTAAGTGTCTACCTTGGTTGCTGGGAACTTATATCTGGTTTTAAGGAAGTCAAAGAAACATTCTTAATCACCAGTTATCTCTCCACCAGCTCTAGCAATACACACCAAAAGAAAGTAACTCTGCCAGTCTCAAAGATGCTTTCTGGGATGGATGCAGTGAGAGAGGCCTGTAAATTCTAACATGCCAGAAGCTGAGACAGGAATATTACACTTCTGAGCTCAGCCTAGGCTACATAGTAAGTGTCTGGGCTAAACAGGGTAATTTTGACTTCAGAGGGGGAAAACTAATTTAAAAAAAAAAAAAAAAAACACAAGAGTTCCAAGACCAAAGCGAACTAAAGCTACTCTCTGGTTTTACTCATACAGAACATGGAAGAAATCCTTACATGAGGTGATAAAAGTACTTCATAGTTGAAACAGCAGTATAATCCTGTTACTTTTATACAATGTGACTACTAATAATGTGTAGAGAGCTTTTAAGCTGTGGGCAGGCTTTCCCTGGGGTCAGAAGATTTTTCATGGTTCCTGAATAAACTGCTTAAAGAACAGTCGGAGCATTGTGTCTTCCTTGCTGGTCGAGGTGGTCACGACAATATTGTGAATGAATTCTACAACTGCCAGGGCCATATGAGTCCCTTGCTTAAAAATAAATAAATAAAAATAAATAACAGAGGGTTATGGAAGATGCCTTTAATACCAGCACGCAGGAGGCTGAGGCAGGCAGGTCTTAGTGTTAAAGGCCACCTGGACTACAGAGTGAGTTTCAGGTTGAGCAGAGCTGTCAAACACAGAAACCCAGTCATGAAAAACTACAAACAAACAAACAAACAAAGACCTCCTTAAGCCTCCCTACAGCCATTACCTCAGCTATTTCAGGTGCATTTCAGACTCCCTAGTCCCTCTTATACCAGAGCCCTCTCCATGTCAGCTTGCCTCCAATATCCGTTGATCCTGAAGGGCAAACAGACTAAGGCAGCCACCGGGAGACAACAACTGAGAGACCAGGAGAAACATACTCCAGTAGCCACAGAAGCAGCCACTTTGGCCGCCCCTCCCTTGGCTGTGGAGCTAACCCCAAGGCACATGTCCCCTGGAGGCCCACATGGCTGGATGATGTCACCCAAGGCTTCAAAGTGGAAGTGTGATCTTGGCCCATGGATGTCCCTGGAGCAAGTCTGTGTGTGCAAAGTGCCTATTTTGTTTCTTGAGCATAAGGGCTTTTTCCAGCAGAAATTTAAATAACAAAGAGTGCTGGTGGCTGAAAGGTGCTGAACACAAGGAAGAAAGGGAAGGAGTAAGTGAGGCCTGAAAGGAGACTGCATAGGAGCCCTCAGGAGGCCTAGATGAGAGACACAAAATTGGAACAGATGACATTATAGATGGTCGGAAACTGGAAGCTGAATCAGGGATACCTGTCACAACGGAGTCCCAGGACAACATCCAGGGAATTGACTCACAGTACACAAAAGCAATCAAGGCCCTGAGTGAATCTTCCCAACTCACTCTCTAGACTTGAAGAGAGGTCAGGATGAGTGTGTGTGTGTTATCCTCAGGGGACAAGTGCCGCTCAGGAAAAATAGAAGAGGTGCATCCTAGGCCTTTAAATTCTCTTGGCCATTGCCTGCATGGATAACTACTGCTCCCCTCCACTGCCTGGCTGTTCACCCTTTGTCATATGAGAAGCTTCCTAGGCCCAGTGACACATAACAAAGGACTTGGTACATGAGCAGAAATGAGATGTGTCAGGAAGGGGAAGCAAGCACTGGAGCAGTATTAGAGGAGAGAGAGAACACTGTGAAGATTAAGCTTGTGATGTGATGACTTATACCCCTGCTGTGTCCCTTTGGCATGATTCAAAGCCAATATTATTATGTTCATGAAAAAAATAACTATATTCCTAATGGCTTAGAAAGGTTAATGAGACTAAAATAAATTGTACAAATACCTATGAACATATGAATCTATGTGTCATTGCAAATCAACTACTTGAGAAGCACTAAGTATACCAGAACTTAGAAGGCAGAGGCAGGTGGCTGTCTCAGTACTAGGACAGCCAGGGCTACACAGACATACAACATGTATTAAACAAACAAAACAGAGAGTGAGAGAGAAAGCAAGAGAGAGAGACTGAGAGAGAGAGAGACAGAGAGAGAGAGCCATCCCTGTCTTGAAGTACCTCAAAAATTGTGTATTCTGTCTTTTTACCCCCTCCTTTAGAAAAGTGTAGGTATCAGTTACTGTTGATATGTTAACATAAAGCAGGTGGTTAGCCTCAGACTTGTTTTTACTGAAAGTTAGTGGAAAAGAACCCCGCAAAGAGGGAGGTATAATGTGATGTTTTAGTCTTACTTTTCTGTGGGACACACCCCCCAATGCAAGAATCACACCCAGGGGCTTATTTTTAATAATGAATTTCTGGCCTGAGCTTGGTCTGTTGATAGCTTTTCTTAACTATAAATTAGCCCAATTACCTTTTGCCACTGGGCTTTTTCCTTTTTTTACCTCTGCATAGCTTTTCTTACTCCTTGGCTCGGTGAGTGGCTGGTCCATGACATCCTCCTCCCCTTGTTCTCTTCTTGCTTCCTCTCTTCCTCCTTTCTCCTTCTATGTATACTGTCTGCCAGCCAGCCCCACCTGTCCTTGCTCCAGCCAGGCTATTGGCCTTCAGCTCCTTATTAGACCATCACAATAACACAACTTCACAGAGTTAAACAAATGTAGCATAAACAAAAGACACAACTTAAAATAATATTCCCCAACCAGTAGGTTCAGGAAAGAGCACTACCCAGGGTTGCAGAAGAAGAAGGCCAAGTGAGGCACCTGCTGCCCAGGGAAGAATAGACTGTTGCTGCCCCAACTGGGGAGGAGGTGATGCTTGAGTGTTTCAGGAATGAATGCAACTGTGAAGTAGTTTCACTTAGTATTTCCTAGGACCCGTGTAACTTAATATTACATGTGCTGTTCTTGAGAGTGAGTAATGCCCAAGATGCTCTCATATTTGTGACTGAAAGTGGGGGTGGAGTACACCTCCCAAAGAGCAGCCACATGGGGTCCACAGATTGAGGAACAAGGACAGAGGGCTGTGGTGCTCAATGTCCCCATTCCCCCTCCTTGACCTCCCTGGAAGCCCAGGCAGTTTCCCCTGGTGCTAGAATGGCTCATTTCCCTAAAAAGCCCAGCTCCCTTTCACTTCAGTCTAATCTTGTGGTCCTGATTCATTTAATGACCTGGCTAATCCATATCTCAAGCTTTCTTCCCCACAGGGTTAGAGAAGTCTTGCATTACAAAGGATTTTGAATGCTCCAAAGAGTTACCTCAAAGATGCAGGACAGGAAGTCAGTGTTAGACCTGGCAGCAGTATGGTAGTTGCACAGTTAGCATGAGCATTACTGTTACACCTTGGCAGCTGTGTGGAGCAAACACTTAGACAGACAGAAAGCTAGGCAAAGATGGTGGCTCTCAGGAATGGTGTATGAGGGTCCTGGTGTCTGAGACCAGAACAGTGAACCATATCACCATGTCTCTGAGCAGGAGCTGGGACTCCAGCAAGCTGAGGCCTTTGTAAGTTCCTTCCTGAAGCAGAGCATACCACACTTGAGTCAGCAAAATTGTGAGAGCCATCTGCAGAGCAAGGCTGAGGTCTTGGAATATTTCACTTGCCAAAAGCCAAAGCAGCAGCAGAAAAAAATCCAAAGGCTTCTCTGCCAAACAGAGGAGAGTCATGAGGTTGTTTGACATTAACCCGGAGCAACAGAGGTACACACATCTTTTCTAAAGGCCTTGCCACTCACCATTGCCTAGTCTTCTAGGTCAGGCTGTGAATTCCTCAAGTCTCCAGGGTTCACTGGGCAGCCCTGCCCCCTCAGTCACAAGGGATCCACTGGTTCAGCAAAAAGAAGGGAGCCTCACCCTACGATTCTCTCTCTCTATTTCTCTCTCTCTCTCTTTCTCTCTCTCTCTCTCTCTCTCTCTCTCTCTCTCTCTGTGTGTGTGTGTGTGTGTGTGTGTGTGTGTGTGTGTGTGTGTGGTCTTGGCTTGTCCTCTAAAAGGCAGGCTTTGGCTAAACTGAGGAGGACGTTCATCCTCTGGATGTTCTCCTAATCTCCACACTAATATCTCAGTCTGTTGCCCATGGCTTTCTAGAGAAGACGAACATCATGATATTCATTAATATGTATTTTCCTATAGCTTTTAATATCACAAGACATAATTTGCCACTCAAAGATTTCTGACAAGGAGAGGTCTTACATAATCATTTCAGAAGTTTCTGAAATGAAGGCATTACTGTCTTGTGGGAAGTTTTCTCCCTCCAAGTAGTTCTGAGTTTGTGTTTATAGCCACAATTTATAGGCTTTGTATAACACTCTATATTCACAAAGCCTCCCATGTCCCAAAGGTGTGAGAGTTCCACTGTGCTGTGGGGCTGCCTCCCTGGGGTCCTTGCAGAAAGGGCTTGTTTCAGATTTGAGCCTAGTGTTCTTGACTCAAATCTGAGCTTTGTGTGAAGGGCACCAAGACAAGGGATAATAATCCCAGCAAAAAGTTTTGGTCCTCTACTGTTAACTTCTAGGCAAACATGCTACCTTAAACAAGGACCTGCATGGCAAACTTTACCTTCTGTAATAGGAGTTAAACAAGACTGATGTTCATTTGTTCATTTCACTTGGGAGAACAGATAGGGTGAAGAGCACATGGGTTGTTAATGGCTGATACTACAATGCCACCTTCTGATGCTCTTCCTTCTCTGAGCCAGGGGCTCCAACATCACACCAACAACTGGCCAGCAGGAAAGGCATCAAGGCAGAGCTCCACCTCTGCCTATTGAGAACCTTGGAAAGGTTCTTCCAGGTAAGAAATTGAACTCCAAGGAGGGGAGTGTACTTGGCCTTAGTCAATTGTCATCAGGGAACATGGACTTACACACAGTCTCAAATGCTCCCTCATGCTCATTCTCAGCCTTGAGCCTAGCTCTGTTTGGCTGAACACTGAAATTCCCAAGCTCATGGTGCTAACTTTCTCCATGTTTCAGACTTTATGACAGATGCACTCTCTCCCTTCCTCTGCAGGAACTCTGAAAGCAGTATCTGTGAGCTGTGCCACAGGCTCAAGACAGACACTTGAGTTTTATTTCTGAACCCTGCCATGTTAGTACATCCCATGTTTAGCGAGCACTAGAGAAGAACCTGAGAAACTGGTTGGCTGTGGGTGTTTGTGATCTGTTTGCTTTGTTACAAACATTTCTTTATTGGCTCTCTTCACCTCCTAGGCAGCCACAGATGATTCAGGCCAAGCTCCTAAAGGCAGATCTCCATGGTGCTATAGTTTCAGGAAAATTCTACAGAGCATATGGTCATCTGGAGGCTGTTACTTAGTGGTGGGACTCAGCCTGTTGTCTGTCACTGGCATCCCTGAGTTACAAGCACTAAGAATCTACAATGCTTATGACCTGACCCATCCTGGGCTCTAAGTAAACACATACTAATTGGTTTCTGCATGCGGCAGGCTCACACTGTTAGTGTCTAGCATCTAGCTAAGAGTTTTGGGGACAGATTCCCACTCATACTGGTTTCCAGCATGTCATCACCCGCGCAGACCTTTCCCATAATAGGCAGACTCATTTACTCCATGACACCCAACAGCAACTTGGACATTTAAGATGTATCTCAAACTACCTAACAAAGATCCCTTGGTCTGTCCTGAGGTCAGCTCTCTCCGACCTGGATTCCTCATCTGTGATAATGGCAGATGATATCTAGATCCATTTTGTTCAAGCTAGAATCCTAGTAATTACCCCGACCTGCTGGTTAGTTGACAGGGACCCTGACAGAGGGAGGCGAATGAGGGAACAAGAGACACAAGAGATGGAAACAAGACAGTATTCTGATCATGTCATATTTAATGAATATAACCACAGAGTTTAAGTGGTGGAGAAATGAGGGAACGGGCCAAAGGGAGAATGTGGAGTATTTGAGGGAGGCAGAAGGTCCTTCCAAGCAGAATGCAGTTGTTCTGCTATAAGATAACTTGCTATATGATAAGCATGCAGCTGGGATTCTTTCAGGGTCAGATTGCATCAAATGTTTAACAAGGGAATAATATAGGATAATGGAAAATTACCAGTATATTAGTATCTAAGAGAATAATAGGAAAGATGGCTGTTAAGATGCTAACTTTGCTCTGGTGTTCTGCACAGGTCCCCCTTTTAAATATAGTTTAAAAAATGCCATGAAGTGGGATATTCTTGAGAGGACTGTGACTGTATTAGGTTAGAGACATTCTTGGATCAGGAATGTGGCATAGCCTTTCCTGTCATTGGAGATGAATACTTGTGATGAACATTCCTGTCTTAGGGGACTATTGGGGTAGGAAAACCTCTGTCTCTCCTCTGTTGCCCGTCATTGGAAAACCAGCCCTGATCACCAAGGACAAGATGACTCCATTTTGTCAACACACAGGTTACCTGTGTATTGGCTAGAGTTTATCATAGCTGTCTCCCATATCAGCCATTTCAAGGTGATGATAATGTACCTGTATGGGTTGCATTTTTATAGCATTTGATTTTTAATGAGGCACATCAGTTTGTTAACAGAAAAGGTCCTAGCGATAAAAGACTAAGTAGGCTAAGGATGGGACCTAGCAGGGGAAGGAGGTAAAGCAGGAGTCCATTCTAGGCATTCCAGATGGTTAATGAAACAGCCATCTGCAAAGTTTCTCGGGCTCTTCTTGATGTTTCTTGATTCTGTCTAGAACTATTCCGGACTTGGTAGCATAAAGCAGCATTTAGCTGTAAAGTCAAATAACTCACTTGTCAGCAGTGAGTAAGTCTAGCCCTCTTCTATTTTGTAGGTTCACCACTGCTAGAGAGTCAACTTGGTCCTGGAGGTCCTGGACTGACACTTAGATGGTCTGTTGAGACAGCCTAGAGTATGATTTTATTGCTATTCCCATTGTTGTTCTTTTGATGCAACTTATGCCTAAGAAACACAAACACGAGACTCAGCGCCTACGTGGAGTTTATTGAGAGAGGGGAGAGAAAGAGGGGGTAGTTGGTGGCCAACCGAAAGCAGGAGAGAGAGAGGGAACAGAGAGAGAGCAAAGAGAGAGCAAAGGAGCAGAGAGAGAGGCAGAGAAGCAGAGAGGCAGAGAGTGAGAGGTGTGTGGGCCACTTGCTTTTAAAGGGGACTTGCTCATGCATAACTGAGTCCTCTGGCTGCCAGGTAAAGCCAGGTAAAGCTGACTTAGGGATGACACTGCCATGAGCCTCCCGCCCATCGTTGGGGCGGGGGTCAGCTGGCTGGTAGTTCCTAACACCCATGCCTGCAGAACTGTGGCTAGGTCTCCTGAAATACCAAGTCCAACCAATATTGGAATGAATTAGACTGCTCTCTTGTGCCTCAGAGTGAAATAGTGTATGTTGCATATTGGGATGGGCACATCCAGGTATTATTTCTATATCTGGAAGGAGGGTAGTCAGGACACCCAATCCTGTCCAATTAGCTGGCAGCAAGGAATAAGCTAAGTCATTGAACAAAGTAGGACTTGTCCAGAACCAGCACATAGAGCTGTGGAGACATTAATCACTGAAAAGCAAGAGGTAAAGGAGGCTTGTCCTACATCTCTATCAAAGCTGTCATTCATTCTTAAAATGTTTGTAAAACCATGAGGAATTATTAAATCCTGTGGGCTGGACTTTAAAAGAGACTCTAAGTGTGAAGTTATCCTTCCCCATGAATTCATAATTAGGCAACAAGGAATCATTAAGCACAGGTAATGCTATGGACCAGGAGGTTCCCAAGGTCAAGCATAGCTGGCAGTTTTTTGCTAGGCTGGGGTTGGTAATGTTTAAAGCATAACAGGTAGCAGACTGAATATCTGACGTTTGTGAGTTGCTGTTTGTACCGCTGGGTTTGGGAAGTAATAATGTATGATAATCCATATGAGGAATCAGAGAGTCAATCATGGTTTGCATTTTTTCTGGACTATGATTTCTCTGCCCTGATCTCTCAGCCCACCATCAGAAACACTGATGGGTGCTATCTTATCACAACAGGCTGGTTTTACAGGTGGAGCAAAGTGTGAAGCCTGAGCATATTTGTTGGAGTAGAGATCCTGAGGGATAGTTCCCTAGTCTCCTCCAAATTACCCTTCATAGTTTTAAAAGGGGAATGCTGTAAAGTATGATCGATTTTTATAAATGCACTCTTGAGAGGTGCCATAATACCTGGCATTTATTTTATCTACAAAGTTGAACTCCATTGGACAAAAGCCTGGCTCTCCATTAATGATGGGAAGGGACTTAGGTTTGTTAACACATATCCAGTCTTGAGTGACTCCCCTGTTAAGGGCAGACTGAATGGATAGATAAGCAGTTTTATCTCCTCAATCAACATATCCAGTGAAGGAACCAGTAGTAAGGTACTTTCCTCCCCTGCAATCACATGGGGCTCCATATAATGCTTTTATCAATTCATTGTCAGCAATGAGCTGATCAAATCCTTGTTCTGAGAGAGGGAACAACAGGAGGGAGGCGCAAAATATAATGTATGTCTTCATCTCTGGAAAACAGAAAAGAATAAATATTCGAAAGCAGGATACTTCCAGTTGAAAGAATTCATGTTAACATCTATTTGTTTAACTAATCTAACGCAGAGAGCCATCATCTGGCTGACTTCATTTCTTTGAAGTAAAATCACACTGATCCTTGGCCCCACATTGGGAATGGGTTGGGGCCATGGCATGTGTTATTTGGGGGGGGGGGATCTCTCCACATGAACGTGGTGAATGTTTTGTGTGTATTAGAGAGACAGAATACCATGACAGCAGATTTTCCGACATTATAACGATTTTAAAATTAATAATGAAGAGTGCATGTGTTAGGATATTTCTTAGGATGCTTTTGGTGGGATACCAGGTTCTCCCCTTTGAATTTATTAACAGGGAAGTTAAGTATGAGTTTAGTTGCTGTGCAGCTGTGAGCTTTTCAGTGGTAAGAGGTATTGATCGAGCCATACTGCCTCATCGGACAACCATGTAATTGTGTTCTTTCTACTTATTGTCTGTCAGGTTTCCTGTCACGCTGGGCACTTCTTGCAGTGATGGCAGAAGCTATGAACTAAACAATGTCTTCTTCATAATATTCATGTCAGTTATTTTATCACAGGAATGAAAATTCTAACATGTAGGATGGGGAGAATCTAATCCCAGCCAGGGTCTGAACCATCATATAGAACCCAGGAAATCAAAGCAAGGCCTTGGAGGTCTGCCTACTGTGCTCCCTGCCATACAAAACATGGTAAGGGTATTGGTCTCGAACCCATAAAAGATGCCTTGGGTTGCACCCACCTCATTGTTGGGGAAAAGATGAGATGAACATCTAATTTTCTAAAGCACAGACCAGGATACAGAATTTTGATCTGTAGTGAGATAGTCCTTTTGTGGCACTGACCAAGCCCATTAGGGGTGGAGCCATGGGCATAAGTGACCTGTGGAAGGAACTCGGAGGAAGAGCCTGGAAAAGCTCTCTTGCTGGTGGGGCTCAGACAGGAGAACATCCGGTGGAAATTGCTGGTGTTCATCTGTCTAGGCTGTAAGTTATTTCTTCCCTGAATAAACATCTGTTCGGCCTATTTGTTTATCCTGATCCTTATTTAACCGCAATATTGATCAGTTCATAATCACCTGTCAAGTGGGACATCCTGACTGCATGACAGGCTCTGAGATCAGGCTCCTGGGATTCCTGCACTGGATTAAAAAGGCACATGTCACAGCAGTGGATCCAAGCTGTTCTTCAGCCATTCTGAGTCAGACTCCAGGAGTGGAACTCTTAGCCAGTGTTAATGTGCCAAGCCGCTCACCAGTCACCAATATATGGGGATGGGATGGCACATTCCAGATGGCATCTAGGACTCATTCATTCCTGATGCCTAATTTAGCATTCAGAATGGACAGGGCCCTAAGGGTTCAACATTCTGTGTGCCACAAAATTTTGACAAAGATAGCACTCAGGAGCAAATGCCTCAGCCTTTATATGTACTCACAGAAAATACTTCTGTATTTGTACTCCATTGGGCAGAGATCCCAGGAGGGGACGAGTGTGGAAGGGAAGAAGACAAGAACAAAGAAAGAGATGAAGAGAGAAAAGCATTAAAAATGAGCTGAGGGTTGTGACATTGAACTACGGACTGGACACAGTGGGACTGACTCTGATAAGGTGGTTTGGTTGGGATGGTGAATGGAATGGGATGAGATGTAAACACTACATTGGTTCTGCCTCCACCAAGCAAACACCGACTCATGCTTTGATGCATCTTTGCAAAGCCTAAGACTGACTTCATATTTATCTCACTTGACCTCCCTCCAGTCATCCTTAGCCTGAGTAACAATTCCTCACCTCTATAACCCCCACCATGCTAACTTTCTAACCTTCCTGGTTAAGACATATGCATATTAATAAACAACAGACTTTTTTTTTAATGCATCTGAAGCTTCACTATCAAGAAGGAGGAGATGGAAGAAGTACAACAATAACCACGAGTAAGGCTTCTAATTGCAAGCTTAGCAGCTAGAAGCACCATGATTAAGGCTACTAGCCAGGAGGTAGTGGCCCAGGCCTCTAATCCCAGCATTTGGGAGGCAGAGGCAGGAAGACCTCTGTGGTGAGTGCATGGCCAGCATGGTCTACAAGAGTAAGTTCCAAGAGAGTTTCTAAAGCCACAGAGAAACCCTGTCTCAAAAAACCAAAGGGGGTGCGAGGAGGGGGCTACTAAATGCAAGCTTAGCAGTTATCTGAAGTAATGTGAGCATCACCCTAGTAATCTTATCCCACATAAGACGGTCCAGGCTACTAAGGGACTTTGCCTAAAAATGCAGTATGTTAACAAAAACATTATTTTATTATCTCCTGCCACCTCATAAAAAACCCCTTACAACTCTACCCTAGACCTTTGGAAAACAGGTGTGGTTGCCTTGAATCTGCTGGAACCACCTAATAGGTACAGCACAATTCAATAAGGCAGTGACTACTGTAAGAGTGATGTCAGATGTCTAAAATAGAGTAAGTCAGGCAAGAAAACTGGCATAGGCTATGACCAGGAGCTACCAAGATCAGTTGCATTTGGAAGCTATAGGCTATAAGTGGTCTGGGAAGATGTCAGGAAAAATGGGAAAGAGTGGAGGGGTAGACCAGAGAGACCAGGAAAAGTACCATAAGACCAGTGAGGAGGTAGCCATGGCCTGTGAGGAAAATCTCTAGTCTAGAAAAGGGTTATCTTTGCAGGTTGCCTTAGTTAGGGTTTGTTTTCTGTGATAAAACACCATGAACAAATGTCACTAGGGAAGGAAAGGGTAAATTTGGCTTATATTTCCACTTTGCTTTTCATCACTGAAGGAAGTCAGGACAGGAATCAAACAGGGCAATTGCCTGCAGGCAGGAGCTGATGCAGACTCTTTAGACCTGTGCTGCTAACTGACCTCTTTTCTTAACAGAATCCTACTCCACAAGCCCAGGGATGGCCCCACCCACAAAGGTCTGGGCCATCCCAAATTGATCCTAACTGAGAAAATGCCTTGGAGCCAGATTTCAAGGAGGCATTTTTTCAGCCTAGGCCCCTTCCTCTCCAATGACTATCTTGTGTCAAGTTGACACACAAAACCAGCCTTTCCAGAAGCACACAAACATGGTTTTCTGTGTTGTTTGCAATACTGGGAACTAACCCCACCCTTGAACCAGCAAGGAGAACTCTGTACCAATGACCTATATTACCACACTTTTTAAAAGTTTTCCTTGTTTGCTTGGATGATTGGATTTGATTATTATTTTTTTTCCTTACAATGTAATTTCAACCTTGATAGCTCAGCTGGTTGGGAAATGCCAGTTCTCTCTGCCTCAGCCTCACAAATGCTAGAATTATAGACATAATATAGGCATGTTCCACCATGGCCTCTCAGAGACTTATTGGGTGTGAAAATACCAAGGTTTAAGAAGCAGCCTCTGGCACTTCAAACCTCTATGTACTTACAGCCAGGTCGACGAAAGAAGGATGGGCTAACAAGGACACACATGCATTGGAGGCTGGTTAGATGGAGAAGCTGGGTCCTGCTGCTAGCACGACTAAACAGGTGGGGACCAGCCTGCAAGCACAGGCTCAGAGAAAAGGGAAGTGGGAAGGGAGGCGGGAGAAGCCTGTTAGCTCCCAAATATCAGCAGCAAGGTTGGCACAGTTGAGTACCAGAAAAGTGGTTGCTTGCCTTCTTGGTTTTTTTGACCTTACATAAACCACCATCATCCTCCTGGTACCTCAGGGTCATTTTTAAAATAAAAGTTATGAGTGAAATATATGAGGCATAAAGTTGTTATGTGTGGCTTCACCCAGAGTTGCAGATCTCTAGCACTGTCTTCCAAACCAGGTACCAGGCACTTTCCAAGGCTGTTCCTACCACAGCAAACTCCAGCTAGCCCTAAAAAGTGTACACTGTCAGCCCATTGGCTAGCTGAGGACACAGTCTGACCTACCAAGAACTAATGCTTCTGTAGGTGGGTCACAAGGCTGGTCCTCCCTCCTCCAAATTATTTGTGTCTTCTGAATTTAAACTCACCCTGAGCTTAAACCCACATGAACAAGAAAGAACCACGAATATTTTCTGCCAGGCAGGAACCCCTGCCAGTTCCACACTTCTTCCTGTGTTTCCTACAGGATTGAGAGACTGCAATAACCATCCAAAGCACTTTTATCTGAGTCCCACATTTTTCTCTGAAAACTTGGTTGTGGTGCTGTGATTTAATTTCTGTTGGTCTTAAGAGTTTTGAATATTTGCAATTATATTGTTAAAATAAACACCTTTATACCTTTATTTAGTTTAAAGACTGAAGCACACACCATCAACCCCAAGCCCTTCATCTCCCACACATCAGAGTCTCCCTCTGAGGTCCTGGCTGGCCTGAAACTATGTATGTAGCCGAGGCTATGATCCTGCCTCAGCCTCCTCAGTGCTGGGATTACAGGTCTGAACCACCATTCCTAGATATTCTTTTCTCCAACTGTGTACTCATGTCCACTTTAAGAGTTTTCCCTCCTGCTAGGAGGTGTTAGCACACACCTTCATCCCTGCACTCCAGAGGCAGAGGCAGGCAAGTCTTTAAGTCTGAGGGCAGCCTGGTCTACAGGGTGAGCTCTATGACAGCCAGGATTACACTGAGAAACCTTGTCTTGAAAAACCAAAGAAATGATTTTCCTCTGGTAGTGGCTGTCCTGTGCATATCAGATGCCCTATAGGTAAAGTGAATAGACACAAGAGTAAGAGAATGTTAAGTTTCATTCTCCACTCAAAAACTTCAAGGGAAAGAGCCACCATGCACAGTATGCCCATTTAAACTCAGAACCAAAGCAGCTCGTGAATGGAGCAAATATAGATAAAACTTCAGGCAGAATTATCCTTGTTTGTATCAGAATATCATTCATTGACTAGCTCTCCTGTAATCCCAAATGGATACTTAATTCAAATTTCATAAAACAGTTTCATAAACTATTATAATACTACGGGTATGCATAATGGGAACCAAACCAATGTCTGTCTGTTCTTCCATTGCAGTCACGACAGTAGCTGAGCCAGAAAGAAAGCTGTCATGCTGAGCATTGGAGCAGTCACGGGGTCAGCCCTGGATGCTGTGGGAACATAAAGAACAGAAGTGTTTCTAACTGGCTATTGAGAAGTTCTGTACCATGCACTAGGTAATATTCAGGGAAAATAGAAATGCAGTGAGATTTGGTATCTGGCCCTTAACCAGGTAGAACTGTCTGGAATGGAAATGGCAGAATAGGGAATTCAGGAGAGTTATAATACCTTCCCAGGACTCTTCCTCGGTGCAGGCACTCGGAAAAACCTACCTGTTTCTTCCTTTTTCCATCTCCTTTTCTTTCTGGTGCTGCCCACTGCCTTGGCATGGGTGGTAGTCTGAATCTCATAGAGAGTGGCACTCTTAGGACATGTGACTTTGTTGGAGTGGGTATGACTTGTTAGGGGAATTATCTCACTATGGGTTGCACTCTGATGCTTCCTAAGCTCAAGATACTGCCCAGTGCATCTCAGTCAATTTCTTTTTTCCTGCAAGCCAAGATGTACCCAAGTACCATGTCTCCTTTCATGCCACCAGGATTCCCACAATGCTCCTTATCATTTCAATATTGGACTGAGCCTCTGAAAGTGTAAGTTACCACCTTGTTAAGAATTGCTGTGGTCATGGATTCTCTTCACAGTAATAGAAACCCTAACTAAGACAGTATGCTTTCCTGGATACATTGGGCTTTCTCACTCTGTTTCTTAGAATCCTTCTCCCTTCCCCCCACTCCCCCATGCAGCTGTTTATTTCCCATGTCACTGCTTACAAACAATATGGCTCTCTTTCTTCCTCCTCTATTTCCCTTCACCAGGCAGTTGCCAAGATTTACAGCTTGCCTGCCCTGTTGTTTTCATTTCAAACTACATTAAAATTGTCCACAAGCTCCCTTCTGAGTCTATTTCTGAATTATTTTACTAACAAGACTAAAGACTGCAATGTGTAAGTCATAGTGTCTTAGTTGGGATTTCTATTGCTGTGACCAAACTCAATGTGGGAAAGAAAGGGTCAATTTCTCTGGTCACACTACTGAGGAAATTCAGGGCATAGAGTCTAGCAACAACATGGAGACAGAAGCTGAAGGAGCTGTGGAGGGGTACAGCTTACTGGTTCACTCATCATGGCTTTCTCAGCCTGCTTTTTTATAAAGCCCAGGACCACCATCCTAGGGATGACCACAATCATTGTGGGCTGGGCCTGCCCCCATGAATACTTAACGGAGAAAATGCCCAACAGACTTTCCTACACACCAGATGGAGGTATTTTCTCAAGTCAAGTTCCTCTTCCCAAATAACTACATTGTGTTGACGATCTAACCAACTAGGATACTCACTTCCCCAGTAACAAAAATCAATAACCTCACCCATTTTTCTACTTTTTGGTAATTAAAATGTATATGTGAGTTTTCTCCTTAGGTTTTCTCTTTGTTCTGCCAGTACACACACACATACACACACACACACACACACACACACACACACACACACCATATGCATGCTTAGTGAATGAGTAGGCCAAAAGCAGGCGTTAGAGCCCCTGGAACTGGATTACAGATGGTTGGTAGCCACCATGTGGGTGATGAGAATCTAACCTAGGTGCTCTGGTACAGTGACCAAAGCTCTTTACCACTCGCCATCTCTCTTGCCCCATGCAATCTTACTTGCTTGGATGCTTTCATTAGAAAGAAGTTTTGGTTTCTTTGATTCATTACTTTGGGTTTCTTGATACAAGTCAAGAACAGTAGCCTCAAGCTCATGTCCTCTTGTCTGGGTCCTTATTATTCTGATCCCAAGTATGAGCCCTGCTATGAAAGATGTGGCAAGCTATTTTGCCCTTGATATCATGTGAAAATATCTCTGCCCACTCTGTGTTTCCTTTTGTTGGTTTTCCTTGATTATTTTTGGTGTGGAAGATTGGAAGTGGAACATTGTTTCGAAGGGATGTCTTATTTGAGGAGGTTTTTTTTGAATGTTTGCCTTTGACTTTGCTGATTTGTTTATCTTACTTATTCATAGTTCTGTTTGTTATGGTTTGTGGGAAGGAGACTCCAGTTATAGAAATTCTGCCTAGTAGCTTTGGAAAAAAAGGACATGCTTACCAACACTCAGTGGATAGAAGCAGGTAGATCTCAGTGAGTTCAAGGCCAGCCTGGTCTACAGAGCAAGTTCCAGAACAGAGAAACTCTGTCTCACAAAAAGAAAGAGAGAAGGAAATAAGTGCTGACCCCTGCTGACTCAAGGTTGTTAAGGAATATCCCTAGGATGGAATAAGAGGAACTTTAGGTTTACAGCATGTGAGGAGAGACTTTCAAACAAGGAAAAACTGTGTTCTTTTATTGTGATTTTCCCCCTCTCTTATCCATAGGAAAATGTTCAGAATGAACATTTCTAATGTATCTATGGCACCCACACTCCTACCTCAACACAAACTGTGCTATATATTTGAAATTCTAGCATACTAAACCATCACACACACACACACACACACACACACACACACACACACACACACACACACAAACACACACACACATCAATTCTTTGATTATCAAAACCGCAAAATGCTCTCCGAGCTGTGTAAACTGATGCCCTCCGAAGCAGCCACATTGGTGTTTTTCACCATCCTGGCAGGAGCCAAGAAGGTCCAAAGATACCCATGATGTCACTCCATTTGGCTAGTGAGTATTGAAACAAAATAATTGAAGCAATTTGAATCTCCTCAGAGACTTATCTTGGAGGAAGGAAAGGCCAAAGCATTGACCAACCAGAAGAGAAATTGCCTCATGAAAAGACATTTTGCATATTTCCAGAAACATATGAGACTACCTTATAAGATGATCCAAAATGAGCTAATGAGGAGTCAATGATAGGTGGGACTCTTGGCCATAACTGCTTAGTTATACTTGCCTCTTGCCCTCCATTTAAATATCAATCACACTTCAGGACTCCTGAACTATGGACTTGAGTGTGAATGGACCTCTGTTTCTCTGCACAGTGTGACACACAGAAAAAATCTCTATTTTCTACTCTTCACAATTACTTGTCACTCTAAACAGCCCACTGAGGAAAGATGGCTAAGCTTAGCTTGTAAGGATTGTGATGTATTGAAATCTGCAGACTGGATGACTTAGGAGGACTCTGTGACTACAAAGGGATGCAACCCAGTGGCCAAAAACCAAATGATCTTGCTCTGACCATGACCAAAAGCAAGAAGAAGAAGGAAACTTATTTTTGCTTACAGTTCCAGAGAGAGCGAACCATAATGGCAGAGGCTGAATGGCAGCCAGTGGCTGGAGCATGAGGTTGAGAGACCACACTATACCCTCACATAGCAAGCAGACACTAAACTGGAATGGGTCAAGTGTGTAAATTATCAAAGCCCACCCCATGATATAATTTCTCTCTATAGCCTTGTCCCTATTAGTTTCATGACCTCTCCAAAACTGCTGCCAACTGGGAACAAGTATTCTAAGGAATGAGTCTATGGGAGAGGTCAAAGTCATTTAAGCATTATGTAAGTCAAAGCACTTGCCACCAAATCTGAAGACCTGAGAATGATCCTTGGAACCTGTGCTGGAGGAGAAAATTGACTCCTGCAAGTTATCGGCTAACCTCCACATGCTCACACACTAGCTCTATCTTAAGTATTAACCCATTTCTGCTGATCTATGTATTTCTCTTATCGGGGGAGCCAGCCAGCATACTGCTTTCTCCAGACTCTCCATCTTGGCTTTTCTCTCTACTTCCTATTTCCTTCTTCTCTCCTAGCCCCTCCTATCTTCCTTTCCTATTGGCCAACAATGCTTTATTCATTGACCAGTATGAGAAACATATATACAGAATGACATTTCCCATCATATATTATCTATAACCATATCTATTCTCCTTTCCCTCTCCTTTTTCCCTTTGTCTCATTCAAGCCATCTGGTTCTGTTGAGGCATTAAATCAAAATTCATCTGAAGTATTGACACAGAAATATCTGTGATCTGAAGTCCCACATCTCCTTCTCACAAGAACCAGCTGTGATGCTCAGAAATAGTGGGACATCCTGATATGAACAGGCAGGGAAGTTATCCCTGACTCAGGAAGAAGGCACCAACCACTCTGTCATTTTTGATTCTACATTGTCCTCTAGTGGTCTACTGAAGTATCATCCTTAAGACCCTTGAAGCTTCGATGGTTAGTATTCCTCAGTGATGGCAACTTCCATGTGCAACATCTTCAGGGAAAGATCTCAGAGCTGCCAGAAGATAATTGCTGCTAGACCTGGTGATGCAGACCTCTTATGCCACCTACATGATAGACAGAGGCAGGGAGATTTCATCTTCAAGGCTAGTCTGGACACCCTACCCTGGCCTCCAAATAAAAGGCAAAAAGGAGAGAAGGAAGTGAGCTTGTGACAGAACACATTCCTAGTACATTGAAAGTTGCTAGAGTTAATCTCACAGACCACTGCTTATCCGGCAACTAAGCAGGACGTTTGCTGTGATACTGGGGTGGTTTTAAGCACAGCAATTATCATGTGCTTCCTTTATATGTGTGGCTCCCAGTGAAAAGAAAGACCATGGTTTTAGCCCATTTTGTGGATCGTGTGTTCACCCACTGCGCCATTTTTTTTCCTCTAAGTAGTTTGAGGTGTCTGTCAGAGAAACTTATGGGACTTTATTCCAGGTCAGAAAGCTAGGTCATCCACAGTTCTGTCCTCTCCTGATCTAACCTGAAGTTTCCTACATTTTATGGTTCTTTCTCTCCTGGTCTAGACTGCAGTTTCCTGCATCTGATGATTCTGTTCTCCCTTTGTCCAATCTGCGGTTTCCTGTGTCTCATAGATTGTCCCATCCTGGTCTAATCTGCAGTATCCTGCCTCTCATGGTACTGACTTGTCCTAGTCTAGCATGAAGTTTCCTGCATCTGTACATTTTCATCTATATTGCTTTTGGATATGTTCTATAATCCTTGTTATATAGTAGGTTGCATGTTCCACATTAAAAGACAGGGAGTGTAGGAGAATCTAAAATTATCCCTGCTTCTCAGAAAGCATGTGTCTTATAAACTGTTGCAAGCAGCTGTGCTGAGGCCTCTTTTCCAAACAGAGGTAGACTAAAGTAGCTCCTGGTCTTCTGAACCTGAAGGGGGGGTATCTGTCTTCATTCCAGCTAGATGTCAGGACACATGCAACACAGGAAAAGTTTAGTTTGTGCTTCTACTCCTTTCTCTCTCATTTGCCAATATCATGAACCACCAAGAAAGGATGCACAGGGAAATGTGAGGCCTGCAGCCATCATCTACTTCTCTGAAACTGAGCTTTTCAGAAATAGGGATACAAGAATGAAATGAGTACATGCCCTTGCAGCCTATATGAGACCCCTTGGAAACTACTCTGGTGTCTCAGGAATGACTACCAAAGCCAAAAATATTCAAATTTATGTGAGCCTATCATAGAAAACAAAACCAATTTCACTCAATAGGGTCAATCCAAAGAAAGACACCAGGTAATTTAAAATATTGACTTAAAATAAAAACCTGGTATTGTGGTAGAGGCAGGTGGATCGCTTTGAGTTCAAACTATTCCAGTCTACACATAGTGAGTTCCAGGACAATCTGAACTATATAATGAGACACAGTCTAGGAAAAAACAATCTCCAGAAGCTCTTTTGTAGACAACATGGGTTCAGGACAGCCTGAAAAGTGACTTCCTCAGGTTTAAAGGCTATGGAATTAGAAAAACAGACCTTAAGCTACGCATTATATATGTAAAAGCCTCTACTGTTGATGACTCTAAATACTAAATGTAGTGTCACCTACTGACCAAAGCAATGCATGTGACCTAGCATGCGATTTCTATTCCCGGTGTGTCTACTTCTTCAATGCAGGAAGGGTTTGCCCAGTAGACTTCCCAGTATTGAGCTGCAGGAGAGCTCAATCTCAATAGTACAACTGTTGTCCATCAAGTGGGAAACCTGAGTTCCATCCACAACATTGTGGGGCATAACAAAATAAATTGAGGGAAATAAGTTCTGATGTCAGACTCTGTTCTCAAATGTCTTCTGGTGTCATTGCTAAAGTAAAAGAATGGAGACAGCACAATGAGTGAGTGGGCAGGGGAGCTAGGCACAAAGACTGACAACCAGAGCTTAATGTCTTAAACTCAATGAGAGATCAAAGAAGCAACTATTACAAGTTCTCTTCTGACCTCCACATACATGACATGGTGACAACACATGCATACACCCAAACACATTAATTAAACCAACCAACCTGACAGATGCTGCTGCCACTATATCCATGTTCTCCTCAATCAAATTCCTCCAGGACTGCTCACCAGTCCTCTCTGTTCTGAGGCCAGTGTTTGAATCAAGTGCAAAATCACAGCCAAAAAGTTCATAATCTGTGTCTTGTATTTTTGAGGGCAGGGATGAAGCTGGGTATCATCTGTTAAGCAGCGCTGTCTTGCAGAGTACTCAAAGTCATCGTGTGAAGCAAGCACAGGAGAATCCACACTCCAAGATCTGAAGAAAAAAAAAAGAGAATCCAAAGTGTCTTGAAAAACTTGCAGGACAGGCATTGGTGGTGCACAACTTAATCCCATCACTCATAAAGCAGAAGCAAGAGGATCTATATGAGTTCAAGTCCAGCCTCTGGAACAAGAGCTAGTTCCAGAACAGCCTCTGAAACAAATTTGTATGATAATAAAATGAACAATAAACACATACCTCCCTAGATATACCTATCACACCCCATGCCCCAAGCCTCAGGGGAAGGAAGGAGACTGGGTGGAAAGAGTGGTCCTATGGGAAGTGAAATTTGAGTCTAGAATGGCTGAGGAATCCAGTACATAATCACTGCAGAAAACAATGTCTATCACAGGGAAGTCAGAACAGAAAGAGGGGCTGGTTTTATATGCAGCTGGTTTATATTTGCATCAGAAAAATGCAAATCAAAGCCACTCTGAGATACCATCTTACCCCTGTCAGAATGGCTTAAATAAAAAAAGACCAATGGCAGTTTTTGTTGGAGAGGATTTGGACAAGGGCAACACACCTACATTGCTGGTGGGACTGAAAGCATATACCGCCAACTAGGAAGGAAAATGGGCATCAGTCTACCTTGAGATACAGTAATTCCACTGTAAGGCTTATACTCAAAGACTGCACATTTATACCAACAGCTGGTGCATTTTGACTGCTTGCTTATGCGAGCTGAGAGACTTGTGCAGCCATGAAGTTTCTCCCTGAGTCTAAGAAAAGTGCACAAAGTCAAAGCCAACACATTAATTCCCAGATCTCCACAAACTGGTGAGGTTTACAAATTAAGCTCAAGGAAACTAAGGACTCATTAGGGGATGCCAAATGAACAAGAATGCAGGGAAAGTTTCACTAGGGTTCCCACATGGAGAAGCTTAAGATGACAGAGGGACATTAAAACCTGAATAATGAAATAAGTGGTCATAAAACAACAACAAAAAGCCACGAAAGTTCACAAATCTGTACTGAACAGGGGTAGAAGATAATTTGAATTGTACAATGGACAGCATTGTCTTACAGATCCTATTGTGAAAAAAAAATTAAAGAAAGCACTGCCAAAACCAAAATTGGGCAGGAAAGGTCTTTCAATTTAGAGCCCATCATTTAGGGAAGCTAATGCAAGTACTCAAGGCAGAAACTGATGTGGAAATAATGGAGAAATACCTCTTACTGGCTTACTTCCCAACACTGTTTCAGCCTGCTTTCTTATAGAAACCAGGGCCAGCAGTGCAGTGATGTCATCATTCCCTGTGGTATAGGCCCACCAATGTTAATCATTAATGAAAAAATGCTCTACATACTTGCAAAAAGGAAAATATGATGGGGGGCAATTTTGTCATTTGTCCTTGCTCACAGGTGGCTGTGTCAAGTTGATATTAAAAACAAACCAGCACAGACCTGTATACTCTGTGTGTTTCCTTGTTCACATGAATGTGTACCTCTCCCCACCATGTATATCTGAGCAACTTTGTGTGCTGATCTATGTATGAAATGAGAGAGGGGAGAGAGAAAATGCAAAGCAACACGATTTGACCATTCTATAAAAGAGCGAATAAATTAATTCTTCAGCTTCCAATTTGACTTCATTCATAGTTCAGAAACTCAGAGCTAGATTTCCTTAAACCTTCTGACATAGAGCACCACTTAGTGAAGTGGGTCAGCAGACAACAATACAAAAGGAAATGATGGAATAGACAATTAAATAAGAGTGGGTGGTAGGATGGTTGTTGACATCAAGGATATTTGTTAAAATCTGGTTAAAAAGGAGATCCCACCTCACCCTGGTCTGTGTATTCTAAATGGAATATAAAGGGCTTGAGGCAAAGGCACTGGGAGTTCTAAAACAGGTCTCACCAATTGTGACTAGGAGTGTTGGATGAGGGAAAGTCAGAGCTACAGGAGTTTGAGGGTGCTGGTCCTTTGCACCACACTCAGGAAACAGAAAAAGTTTAAACCACTGCTCAGAACTTTTTCTCCTTGTCTGCAGTCCTGCACGGCTTCAGGGAAGAGTGGGAACCAAAATGGGCAGGTCTTCCCAGATCAATTAAAGTAATCAAGATGGTTTCCCATTGGAATGCACATCATCCAGGTGATCCTAGACTCAAGTTCATAATTAGCACTGTGGTAGTTTGAATATATTTGCGCCCATAATCACGAAGGAAGTGGCACCATTTTGGGGAATCTTTTGTTTGTGGGGGTTTGGCCTTGTTACAGAAAGTGTGTCAATGGAGGGGGTTGGCTGGTTTAAGGCTTCTTGTGCTGGGGATACTGCCTGTTGTGTTAGATTGGCTTCCTGTGCTGCAAAATGTATTATGCTCAGATCCTGCAGTACCATGTCTGCTTGCACACCGCCATGACTCTTACAATAATGCTAATGGATTGAATGTCCAAAACTGTAAGCCAGCCCATCCAATTGTATGGTTTCCTTATTGGACTTGCCATGGACATGGTGTCATTACACAGTAATAGTAACCATAAGACAAACATTAACCAAGAGAATAATTTTGCTTGTATATGAACATCTCCCAAGTTTAAAAACGTATTCCTTTACAAGGGCTTGTTGGCCAGCCACAACTTTGGAGCAATACTCCTTATGTTGACATTAACGTCACTGGATTCTGATTGCTTCCAGTTTTCTACTTTTTCCTTACTAAATAAAACCTCAATCTATTATTAATCCAAAGTAGACTTCTCTCATCATTCATTCATTCATTCATGCTCTTTGAATCAGTTTCTCTGATGTCCTGGAATTTCCTCTGTAAACTAAGTTACCCTGAATCTCACAGACTTCTGCCTGCATATTTCTCCTGCTTGCAATTGTTAAAGGCATGTTCCACCTCAGCCCAGCTTCAAATTCACTTCTCATAGTCTTGGGTCTTCTCTGAGGTTTGTATTCTTGAAAATCATATATGTTCCAACCATTCCCAGCTAAGCCAGTATTTTTAACTTCCCTGCCTGGTTAGCTTCCTATGAGTGTCCTCATTGAGGATGGAATGAATGCCCCACAGAGTCAATAGTGTAATGTGGGGATTGGGTAAATGATTTTGTAAAGGGAGGACACCTTAGAATGGAGTTGTTATGTTATGTCATTGTTATGCTCCACCTAGAGTGTTGATTTTCTCACTTGTTCTGAGACAAAGCGTTGCTGTGTTTAATCTTGATAGATTTACACTCTAGTGTGTATCCCAGGGATGCTTCACACATAATAGCCCTTCTGTCTCAGCCTCCTCAGTGTTGGGATTGAAAGCATGTGTTACTGTACCTGGATCCACATTTGAAATACAGAGGGATCTATCCAACACTTACTTCATGAGTCCCGCGATCCTTTCTCCAACCCTACTGCACTCACCTTCTCTGACATATAAACATTTCCTCATGAAGGAGAACATCAAGTGCATTCACATAAATATGTCAAATGACATGTTTCATTTATACCTGTTGAATGAGGTTTGGTGTTACATTAGAATTTCAGTGGGTGCATTTTCAAAACACACAAATGCAATGATGTTTAGATTGTTAAGCACAGTCGTCTTCTTTTCACATTATTGACAGCACTGTGGACAGTGACTGACTCCCAGATGTTGGTCCTTTGGGACTGATGATGAGCTATGGACAAGACTGTAGAAAATACAAAAGGGACTCTGGGAATATTTGCGAGGATAAATGATTCCAGTTTCATCATCTGAACACAACCAGATAAGGTTGGATTTACAAGAACTTACACAGACCCCATGGAACCATATAATTAAGATATTTTAGTATGAAATACAGAAAGACAGAAGTTTAAATATTTAATTTCTAAATGGGCATGACTCTCTGAGGCCTAAAGAATCTCATATGTATATATGTAATATATACATACATAGGTATGTACGATGTTCATTTAATACCATTAGTCACTGGAGAAATTTGGATTACACCCTCAGTTCCTAACTAAGATTTATTTAATAGTGTGTAAGTTGATACCACAAACTTTTAATATTAAAAATGCTGACATTTGCCAAAATAATGAGTGGGTATGTCATATATTTTTGTTATGTGTTTATATAATCAATTCGTAACATATTAGAGAAAATTCATTCAATTAATAATACATGCATCCTCAGATTCACCAATTTTACTCCTGGTATGTGCCCATAAGTAGTCATACATATCTATGCTAATAGAATATGCAAAATTACTATAGCTGTCTCATATAAGGGCTATTTCCAGTGCCCCCAAAAGGCTAATACTCACCAAATAGTTTGCTCATGTAATAAGCAGAGGATGGAAATCAATAGGATTTCAGTTTGTACCTTTAAGCTAATGATTACAAGGACATGACTTGGGAAATAGAGTTATTTCATTAATGTGTTTTAAAATAGAGAAACATGCCAGGGAAGATGACGATGACTAAGTCAATACAATTGTTTCGGGAGCCAGATTGTGGTGGCAAACAACTTTATTCACAATACTTAGGAGGCAGTAGCAGGTATTTCTCTGTGAGTACCAGGCCAGCCTGGTCTGAAGATGTACTTCCAGAAGAATCTGTGCTACAAAGAGAGATCCTGTCTCTACACTAAATAAATGTATTTATTTACTTTAAAATAATAACTTTAAAATCATTGTTAAAATTTAAGTAAACACAGTGATCTGAATTCTGTCCCATAAATCTAGAAAAAAGCCAGCACAGTGGAAGAGGCATCTTATTCCAGAGTCAAGAAGGTAAAAACAAAAGGATCTTTGGGTTTCCCTGACTCACAAGGGAGAGTATAGTATATCTGCAAGAACGAGATTCAGGGAAAGACCTTGTCTCAAATGCTAAGATGGAATAGAACTGAGGCAGAAACATGGACAAGATTGGGAGAGGCAAGGGAGGGGGACCCTCTACAGATGGAGCCAGTACAATACCTATTTTTATAGTTGGTGTTATGTGGGGGAACATTCTAGTGTGCACTGGAGGAATGGGTGAATATATATACATATATATATACATATATACACATATATATATACATATGTATACATATATATATATATATATATATATATATATATATATATATATATCACTGGGAAGTGTTTTCCTGAGAGTATACCTTCTGTCATTTTTATACTAGCTCAGCAACTACAAATTTCCCTGTATAATTTTATGTGAGGGGCAGTTCAATCAAAAAGTAGAAACAAGAAATAGCATTTTAACAAAGAATACAATATGTAAACAGGGGAAATTTAATTCACTGTGGTGCATGAAGAATGTAGGGACAGCAGCTAAAAAATTAGTCCTGAAACATCAGCCCAGAATCAACTTCAGACTCAGAGCACCAGTAGCACAGACTGACAGCAACAATTAATAAATGATACCTCATGAAACTGAGAAGGATCTGCAAAGAAAAATACATCTTCAACAAGATAATACAGTTTCCTATAGAATGGGAAAGATCTTCACCAACCCCACATCTGATAGAGTGCTAATCTCCAAATTATACAAAGAACTGAAAAAACTAGGCATCAAAACACCAAATAATCTAATTTTTAAAAATGGGTAGAGATATAAACAGAACAGTCTCACCAGAATAATCTCAGAAAGGCTGAGACCTAAAACACTGATGACAGCTTATGCTGGAGAAGATGAAAAGAAAGTGTAACAGTCCTCCATTGCTGGCAAGAATGCAAACTCTTACAACTGGTATGGAAATCAGTGTGGAGATTTCCCAGAAAGCTAGAGATCAACCTACCTCTAGATACTGCATTACCACTTTTGGGCATGTTCCCAAAGGCGGCACATCCACATAAAAAGGACAACTACTCAACTATGTTCATAGCAACATTATTCATAATTGCCATACCCTGGAAACAACCTAGATGTTTGTCAATCGAATAAAGTATAAGGAAAGTGTGGTACATTTACACTGTGGACTACTTATCAATGTTAAGAAACAAAATTATCCAAAATTGGCAGGCAAGTGAGCAAAACTAGAAAAAATCATTTGTTTCCCCCCTCACTCATGAGAAGATACCAGACAAAAAGCAAATGATACACAGGCTACAATCCACAATCCCAGAGAAACTACAACCCTAATCTAGAAACAGATGGAAAGAGATGCATAAATCCACACCTAATTATTGTGCACAAATTCTCACTCCAAAAATCACCAAGAGAACTGATCTGATGCAAAAGCAAATAGTTTTAATTAATTAATAAGTTAACTATATTAATTTCTGTCCTCTGTCCATCTGACACATTGGGTGGATTGAGAAGCAGCCAGAGGGATGATAGGGCAGGGGATTTTTTGGGGTAGACCAAGGGGAGTGTCTGGGGTCTGCAACAGTCTGAGGATTTGTGTGACTCCAGGCTTGGGCAACTTGTCCTGTGTTGATGGGCCAACTACCCCTGCAGAAATGGTTGCCATGTTTACAGGCCTCCCATGGAGTCTGCTATGCTCTGTACTTCACATACTATAAAGCACATTCAGACCCACCCAGCTAACTTGCCTCAAGGCTTCCTAGTGACTGGGGCAAGGTTCAGCAAGGTCAGGCAATGTCAGAAGCTGGACAAAAGCTCAGTACATGCTGGTTAATCAGAGGCCTACACCTTGGTGGGTCTTCTGCAGCCTCTCATGGCTGGGTGAGGCTCTGGTCACTTCAATATCATTGGGTCAAGCACCTGAGTACAATTGAATTGAGGGAAGAGAAATAATATGAACAACAGAGTCAAGACTGAGAAGGGGAAACTCACAGAATCAGCTGATACAAGATAGTGAGTGATCACTGACTCTGGTCTGACAAAGGGGAATCTGCTTAAGACCCAACTACACTCCCTTAACAAAGGTGGCAATGGTGTGGATGGGACACATATGAGGTTACTGGCTGTGGTTCCCAGATCCAATCTAATACACAAACAGACTTAGCGGAGCCCATTCTATGGAGAGATCAGTTGTTCAGACGAGACACAGGTGTGTGGATGGTATGGAGGTGCCATTTTCATGCCTCAGTGAGATGAATTAGCAGGCTTACTAGGGGAAGTGTTACCCTCTGAGGAGCAGATGTGAATTGTGAGAGAGATGGGGGGAGGTAATGGCATTGGAATGTAAAAGATAAATAAAAAAATGTAAAAAGGCCATGCAGAGGTACCACATGCCTTTAATCCCAGCACATGGAAGGGAGAGACTGGCAGAACTCTTGACTTTGAATCAAGCCTGGTATCCAAGTTCCACAAAGAAACCCCCTCTTTAAAAAAATACATATTGTTTAAAAAATTATCACTGGATGATATATCATAGTCTATTTAAATTGGAATTCAGTAGAGAAAAGGGAAATAGCAAAACTTAAGGAAGGCTGAGATTTTCAGCCGTGTTGGGAAACACACATACACACAAGAACATACATGGAAACATAAGATTACAAATGCAAACAAATATATACATATATATATACATGTATACATATATGCATAAATGCATATAAGATTATACACACACAGCCAGACACAAACATATAACATAGTACACACACACACACACACACATATATGTATCTTCCAAGCAATGAGGAAGATGGAAGAACAAAGATGATGATGAGTATGAAGACATTTTAGTCTAAAACATTAGTAAAATAAAGGGAAAATGAAAACATAATTTACTCAGTCAGTTAATTAGGAAACAACCAGATTATGTTTGGCTCTTCTCAGATGACAACATAACAAATGCCTAGCTGTAAAGGCCAGCAGAAAGGAAAGTACAATAATGAGGTAAATGGGGACACTGACATCATCACTGTGATCAGTCTCATCCAGATATGGGTGGACATGTTGGAGATCTATGTCACTGGAGGGAGACTGTCTGGGATACTTTGTTACTGAACAGTTCTATGTATCTCCTCCCCTGACACCTCCACCCTAGCTGGTCCTCCAGTTTCCATTGGCTCCTTGGATCAAAATTCTCTGCATCACTGGTGGTCCTGGCCCCATCAGCTCTCTGCATCCATTTCTTCTTCATGGCTCGTCCTCCTGGCTCCATCTGCTACCAGTATGCATCTACTCTGCATGGCTGGGCCTCCTCTCTCCAGAAACTCCAAGGAACCTGTACATGAGGTCAAGGAAAGACCTTCTGACTCCATCATCATCTGGTTCATGACCTTTATACACAGAACAGTATCCATGATGCCCTTCCTTCATTCCACCACTCCTGCCTTCCTACTCCCCTCTTCCTCCCTTTCCCACTTTCTGTAGCATGAAAAATAAAAGGACCACAGACTGATATTGGGGTTACAATTCAATTGAAGATCAGAAAAGAAAAGCAGCTGAACACTACTTCTTTTCTACCTCAGAATGGATGGCTATTCTGGCTCACACCAACCCTAAGACTATTTATAACTTATCCACAGTGTGGCTAGAGAATATGGAGACTTCAGGGTCTTCCTATCCTCATTGTGGCTGGAGAATAAATCCATGATAGTCTACTAAAGACCCTACTTCTATCCTTTATACCACTCTAGTGCTGGGTTTAAAGGCATATGATTCCTGGTGCTGAGATTGTCTTTGTGTCAATTGTTCCTCTTTAGGACTGGATCAAGCTTGTATAGATCTTGGTAGCCTTGGATTCACAGAAATCCATCTATCTCTTAATCTTGAGTCCTGGGATTGAAGATCTGTGCCTGACTTCTATGGCTTGTGACTTAGCTTTCTGAATACTCTGGCAAACTTTAATAAATCTAAATAAAGTATCAGCCCATCTTATTTTATTCTCTTATTGTGTGACCGTGTCAGAGATTATATAATGAATTTTAGATATTACTATCACTGCCCACTGTCATACTTCTCCCTCTCTTGCTGAAACCACCATTCCTTTCCACTTTCATGTCTTCTGTAATATAATAATGCTGAGTCTAATTGTAGTTTCTTACCTAAGTGTCCAGTATGACATTTCCTGAGAAAAGAGCATTTATGTCAGGAACTGCACCACTAAAGAAAATGCTAACCATTTCTGAACAATCACTAAGTGACTACTATCCCTCAGGTTGGATCCCATATCATCCATGAGGAACATTGACAAGAAAAGTTCTGTGCAGGTCTTGTACAGGTCACATTGGCTCTGTCATTTCTAAAAATGTTTGCTGTTGCTGTTACCCTTGTCTACAGTCTCAGCTCTTACACACGTCCTAACCTTCTTCTAAAAATGGTTTCTGAATCTCAATGGTTTGTGATACCAAATCATTCAAGGTCCAATTCTCTCCCACCACTAAATTTTGGCATTTTTGTGAGTAATTGGCTTGTACATCAATCACCACTCACTGGTTTCCTCTTGTATTATCTGTATATTGTGATCCAAATGAATTTCGCTTCTTCTCCAGCTGCTTCGATTATGGGATTTGTGACAACAGTGAGAAAAATAAGTATCACACTTACTTTCCTGTAAAATGTGCAGAACCAAAGTCAAGTTGTCAAAGGTGGGCCTGGAAGGTAGAAATAAATCCTGTTGAATTATGGAATACATGACTGCTTCTTCTTGCCAGTATTTGAGGACACTGCCGTCCATACTTTCCAGTGTTCAGAAGAGTGATTTTATGAAAAATTGATGTATTTATCCTAAAAGTCACTTTAGAACAAACACACAGTGATTGAATTGAATAGAAGCGCTGATTTGTCTATATACCTTATGTAGCACTTAACACTTCCTGGTCTCAGATGTCTAGGTACAACTACTAGAAAATGGTTTTTGACTTGAGAAGAAAATGTTAATTTTTAAAAAAATATATAGTTCTTATAAAGAATTACTTAATAACATGAGATAAATAGATAATCTATGAATCAGATTCCTTCCTTACTTCTTTCCTTCTTTCCATTTTTTCCTTGAAAATTTCTAACTTTCTTTATGAGACAGAACTTCAGAATTGTGAAGTGGTTGAGGACAGTAAGCTGTGAACTCAGTCTCAACACTGTAGAAGTTTACACAAAATTAAGAAGTGGGTAAATTTGACTTTAATGCCTCTGATTTTCTCTACTTCACTAATAAATGTCTCACTAACATCCATATACCTCATTCTATGTTCAGATAATATATATTATTATTATAGCATAGCATGTATCCTTGTACCCCACAATCATCATAGAGTTTGGCTCCTGTAGCTGACTGCTGGTGGCTACATCATATCAAATACAAACCTGAGTTCTCCAACCCCATTCTCTAAACATTTACATTTTGTAAATTTTGTGGTTGTGGAAAGTATGACTTAGGAAGTTTGGTTTTTAATGTTTTCACTGCAGTGTTATGAAAAATTTTCTGCTGGCATAGTCATAGATATCTGTAATCCCACATAAATCAAGAGGGGGAAATAAACACATCAGAATTTTGAGGGAAATCTGGGTTTCATGATGAGACTAGAAGTCACCTAAAACAAATAAAAATCTTTCTACAGACAAGAACACCACAGGTATTTCTAATAATTTACCATTTTTCTGACAAATTTTCTAATAAATATAGATTCTTACAAATATTAGGTAAGTACTTCTCCTACTGAGTCACATAAACCTCTATGTCTTTTATCCTACACGATGCTAAATATACAGTATGATATAGGCTGAGAAGATCACAGTGAATGTCCTATTTACAAAATATGATACATATAAGATTCCAAAGAAATATATTAGAAACATAATTTGGCAAAGCTAAAGTACCATCAGGGAAAACATCAACTTATAATGCAAGTCCCAAAAATTACATTTCTAAAATGATACCTATATATTCAGGTATGTAGTGTATTAGCATATTTTGACTGATAAAGAATCCAGAAGCTTCAAATTACCATAGAAGACACTCTTGATAATCATTACTTTTTATGAAAATAAATTATGTATAGGAGCTTCACATAAAACATAAATTCAAGAATGAACTATGCAATCTGTCTTAATGACCACTTGAGATATAGGTACATAGCCTAAGTAAGAATCTTTCCAGAATAATCTATTTTATGTGTACTGATCTGTGGGCCCATAATGCCAGCTTCTAGAGAAAGTCACATTCAATTGGCAATTACCCTACAAATCTTATGTAAAGAATTAAATAAAACAAACATCATACTTGTAGCATAAAAGTGATTGGTTCATGAGTTGAATGCTTATTATCCTACAAATTGGGTTAGTATTATTACATATGCAGTACAAATTTGGAAAAGTAGATTATCAGAACATTACTTGAACTAATGTAAAGTTGTGAGTGCACCAGGTTGCAGAGAAAAATGAGCATGAACAGATCTGATGGAGACACAGTCTGAAGTTAATCATGTGTCTCATATCCATTGCTCAGTCCACAGGACATCTGCTTTCTGCTCACAGTCTCTCACAAGGAATGCTATAATGTTTTTGTCTACACAGAAGTTCAGAACTGTGAAACAATGAGTACAGAAGACAAAAATGTATGAAGATATGGGTCTTGCAGACACTAAAGACTGACTATAGTAAATTATATGATGTATTATGTTCTGTTATAACACCTACTCACCCAGATGTTATGCCATACTTACATAGGAAGACACAGCTGCACAGAGCATAACTAAACCTGCTGAACTTGTAGTAACTAATTCTGAGAGTGAGCTCTATTGCTTAGCAATCGTGAAAGTATCGTTCTTCACTTATGCCTATTAGTTAATTTGTAATTAATTTGTGCCTACTAATTAATATTGTTTGAAGATCTACAAATACCACATAGTTAATTACAAGCTGTGTCAACTGCTATTATCAACAACTAACACTTTTGCTTTCTCCATTACCTGGTCTCCTTGGTACTGGATATGCAATCAGTCTTTCTAACCTACACATGCATAAAAATTCAAACAAGCAAGAGTTTAGAGTTGGACCACAAGTACCTTGACAATTATCTTCTCATTAGAAGAAATCATACATTCATTAAGTACTGTTATTCCCTTAGTAATTTATTAATTTACTAATACTAATTTAATGATCTTCAATGATACAAATTGTTTTGGAAGAAGAAATACACCTTAAACAGATTAAGTTATGGAATCTTAATTGTTATATCATTTCCCAATAATAGAATAATTTCAATTCAAATGAAAGTAAAATAAAATGTAAACAGTTTTATATGCATAATGCAAGCCAGCCAAATAGAACAATTTGTAAGTACGATGAATAGGAAGACAACTGGTCTAATATGTGACAACTGTAGATTTAGAAAGCTCTTCCTAATATATAAATATAAAATGAAAATAGAATTTACTAAAATTTTCATAGACTATATGACTAATTTAAAAGAAAACAATTAAGATGTCATCTGAGGGTGTAATTACTAAGTATAAATAACCTAACTATATATTTACTGTAAGATTTCATGTAGAGAAATGATGTATTGCTGAATATTTGCACAGAAAATCAAAACTGGTCCAGAAGATTGTATATCTGGGTAATGGGAATAAATTTTGCTTCGCTATCAGGGACATTTGTAGTAAGGATGGACATAAGAATAAAATGTTTACCAGGAAGGTTGTCATCTTGAAAAGGTTTCCCTGTGGTACTCAAGGTAAGGAGGGGCCACCAGTCATGTTCAAATCCTTTCTAACATTGTGTTTCTACAATGCAATAAAAGGAATCTTTATTAAATTTGAAATCCCATCATGTTCTAAGATGTACTATTATACTTTGTTGACATAAAATATGTAAACATTGTCTTATTCATTTTTACAGTATATATAATCTCTAAATGATTCCTAATATCAAATTATTTTTAAGAACTTGCATTTTGTACTCTTTGTTCTCAATTCATACACATCCCTCTTTTATGTTAAATATTCCATACAGTCTGTTTTAGTCAGGAAATGTTGTTAGTCAAAGGGTTTCTAGCATCAGGTGTCATTACAAATACAAGAGGCTGAAACAAAAAACAGAAAATTACATTCACAATCTAGAATTGTAATTCTAGTAGAATGCAATATTAGATCAATTTTTCTCCACTTATTCAAAAGAGCCATGATCTTTCACCTCAAAATGGAGCCATGAATATACCAAATGTCATGAATTAAAACATATTGCAGATTATGTTTCCTTTGCGATACTTGTGATTGAGCTGATGGCTTTGTCCATATTGCTATATCACATTTCTCACTTTGTGCATTATTGAAGAAAGATATTACTGACAAGTCACAAATATAGCCACCTCACCTTGAAATCAAATAAATTTCTATGATCTCACATCTAGACTCAGGGTTTGTACTCAAGAGGTCTTGACTTTATGTATCACATTCCTCTGTGTTTTATCGAAGCTTTTCCTAATTGCTAAAACAGAAATGTAGAACTAAGTTCATCTGGGCTCTGTGAGTGAACACAGTGTGCCATAAATACACACTATACCATTGATATCCTTAACACAGATGTAACATACATAACACAGGTTAACATACATACACAGATACACACCATCATACATTCAGTCACATATATACAAAATACACACACACACACACACACAGGCTCCCACTGAGGTGGGTCTGTGGGATTTACTCATCGCAAATCCGTGATTGTCACCCTGCTGTTTTGGATGGTGACATGACGGCAGTCCTGCAATTGGAAAAAGGGAAATATTGTTAGGGAATGGAAATCAGTTTTGAAACAACTTGTACATTTTATTTATACCAAAAGAGGGCCTTGTGCGACATAGGCTAGCACACATAGCCTAGCTAAGCCAGAAGGATCCTGACATTATTCTACTGCTTCGAGGTTCCCAGTGCTGGATTATAGGCAAACATAAGCACAACTGTTTTCATCAGTGCTGGGAAAGGATTTCAGATACTAATGCTTAAAATTGGAACACTATCACAACTGAGCCACATCCCAAGCAATAAGTTTTGATTGAAGAATTTCATTGCAGCCAGATAGTTCTCAGCCAAGTGGTGAAATCTTGATGTCATTAGAAGTAATGTCAAAAGTTCTGGTCCCCAACACTCCCACCTAGTTCTCCTCATGCCTCATGTTTAGAGTCAATCATCTCTGTGTATCTCAGGATCTTTTCCATCTATTTTCCAGAGTCACATAGCAAATAGTTTTTTTGTTGTTGTTGTTTTTGTTATTGTGTTTGTTGTTAGAGATGTGTAAGTGCAGTGCACCATTGGAGTCATAATGTACATCAGATGGCAAAGGTGACCCAATAGACCTTGAGGGGGAGTCATTACATTAATCAGATTGTAAGGGTGACATTACTGACATTTCAGGGATGGTCACTCTGGGTCTACAACATGATAGGTAATCATCAGTCTAAAAGTCTTATTATGTAACATCAATTAGCCTCAAATTGATGATCTACTGCAACTGCCCAAGAGCTTATGTTATGGGTGTTTTTCACCATGGAAGGGGTTATTACAATTGGCAACTTGGGAACTCCCGTTCTAGATAATTCGTTTTTAAAATGAGCAATATCTTTTAATATCTCAGAAACAACATTACTGTACTCCAAAATGGAGCTAGGTAATTTTGAACAGTTCTGGTAGAAAGTTTCTGGCTACAAAAAACTGATCACCCTGGTATGAACCATGACTTACAAGGTGGGGCCTTGAGAATAGTGCTGGGTTTAACAACACCTACTATTCTTGAAGGGAAGTAGGAAGTGTTCACTGCCTTGCTCCATATCTAGGGCATCTGCAATCGTCTTTTACCACACAGGCACTAAACTCCTATGTGAAAATCCACAGAGACAACAAATTAAAATAAAAATAGGTTCTATTTTTAAAAGGCTACACAATGAAAGTACAGGTATAAATATAATGAAATATAAAATTATATATCTTTTTTAAAAAAAAGAGCTGAAATGTATACAAGTGTTATTTTCCCTTTAGGATCAGAGTGTGATCCAAATTCTATACAAATGCATATACATATTAATTATGATACATATAATCACACACAGAATGTTCTACCTCTTAGACTTAGCATTCTGATTCCAGGATTTCAAGCTTCCTTGAATCTCTGTGGTTGTATCCCTGGCTCTTATAAATTTTGTGGGACAGGGTTTGGATATTCTCACAATGTTATTATGTTTCTTCTCCTGTATACAGATACCTACACAGAAAAGAGCTGAGTCCTGATTATGGGGATGGAAGCCCCTCCTGGGGCAGCTTGATATTTCTTTTAATCCAAAAGTTGTCAGTGTGAAAATTCCTGTTCTGAAAAGAGAAAGGCAGACTCACAGTCAAACAGAAATCCCCACAACACTCATTCGTCTCTCTCTCCTCTCCCTCTTTCCATCTTCTTCTCTCCCCTTTCCCTTTCTTTCCTCCCTCTCTCTCCTCTCCTCTATGTCCTCTCTTCTTTCTCTTTCATACCTACACTTATTCCCCTGCTCTCCTGCTCTCTCTGCTCTGACCTGCACAATTCTTCCTCCCGCACAGATGATGTGTATGTCTTCCTTCTATTCCTAGTAAACACTATCATTGAAGTTCTGTTAGACTATGTCTTCTCTGTCATAGTCCTAATTGTCCTCCCTCCCTTTTCTTCCTCTCTTTTCTCTCCTTCTCATTCCTCTCCTTACGTGTATCTCTCTCTATGGTTTTCTCTCTCTTGATCCCTTTCTTGTAGTTTGACTTAATAATAAAATTCTCAACAGTAGAATTGAGCACAAAGAAGAATCAATCCAGTTAAGGCCAATCATTGTGAGGAATAAATGGGGTAGCGCTCAAACCTATGACCACTAATTCCTGTGGGACATTATCCAGGGTACAAAATTCTTTCAAAGAAACAGGATGATTCATTGCTTTCCCAACACTAGCTCTGCTGAGGAATTCAGACTAAGGTGACATTGAGAATGACACTTTAGGCAGTTTCTTGTGTGGAATATCTTCAAACTCTGACACTTGAGATCACTTCTTTGTGCTTTGTCTTAGAAAACGAACAGTGGTGTCAGCACATCTGTTAAGAGCAGCTGGTGTTAGAATGTTCACCTTAAAAGGGGGCTTTTATAGCACTCAGTTAAGACTTTCTGGATATTACTTAGTTTTTACAGTGTTCTGAGCCATAGAGGATTTTGCTCTTGTACCGTCTAGGCTTAAATTATATATACTCACTGTTTATATTTGGGTGCGCACACCACTGCAATTGATTCTGGCAGCATCTTCTGGTAGCAAAAATGTGTGTGTACATCCACACTCGACAAAAAGGCAGTCTGGGTTGGATGGGTCTATGGAGACAAAAGAATTCAAGAAATCACAGTAAGCCCAATGACATACCCAACACAGCAGGCCCCAAGAATTTTCAACCACTGCCTCCCACAATGACTCGCCAAATCATGCTGGGACACATCTGTGGTCTGCTAGGTGGAGAAGGAAGAGGAAATGACCTCACTTATCAACCTAATCTATAAGGTCATTAGAAGCTGAGCTTTAAAAAATTACTTGAGGCTGTTCCCTCACTGAGGACTAGACTTTTATTCATCCATATTTACTTATACCTCATGTCTAAACAATAAACATTCCAAGTTTGTCCTTTAGCTTCTAACCTACATCTGCTTCCCTCCTGCCAACAATAGAATCTATTCCATCTTAACCAAGAGTTCCCAAACTATTTAGAACTTCAGTTCAACAGACTCTGTGAGTCTTCAGTTCCCTGCCATTAAGAGCTGTGGGATATCTTCCTATGTGAAGAGAAGCCACATCTGGTCGTATTTTGTGTTACTCTACCTAGTACTGTTGCATTAACTTATGCCTCTTCCCTCCCTTCCTTCATAGCCTGCCAGGTTTAAGCACACCTCAGGCAACTGCATGCCACAAAGGGGATGAACATTGTAGATGTTAAGGCAAGCAAGCCAGATGTAAAAACCAAATATCTAACCTCTACATTTCAAGACACAAACAGTACTGAAATGCTGATATCATGGAGGAAGGCACACTTAGTAGATGAATACTAATGTAATGAGAAAGAGATGGTTAGAACAAGAAGGAGATCAGTTTCAGAAGAGAGAAGTTGCAAAGCTTGACAAGGCCCTTGGAAGGTTCCTGTTTCCTTCTCTAAGAGTATTATTCACATGGATGTTTCATCAAGAAGTCATTAATTACACTGCAAATGTATGCATACTTACAAATTAGCTATATTTTAAAATAGAAAACATTTGGAAAAAGAAAGGAAGTAAAAACTGGTAAAACCAACAAAACAAGCCATTGCCCCATTCATGTACATTTGAAGATTCTGTTAAACTAGTTCTGCACAGAGTAGCCTCATGACTCTCCCTTCCTATGGGATCTACAGCTTAAATGAAGGCTCAACATGACAGTCCTGTAAGACTCCCAGATAGCCGTAAACTCAACCCATTTTTTTCAAGCCTCTTTCTTTCTGGTTATTACTTTTTGGTGCCAAAGTCATCATCCAGAAGTCTTACCTCCTGAATGACAGGATGCCAGTATTCTGCCTGTATACTGTATTTCTATGGATTAGTTAAACCTTTTAGTCTCTGGCACCATGGCCTGCTTAAATTTCAGAAGCCAAACTCATCAATGAACCCCAGCTCCAGCATGAGAACTGAATCCCCTTGCTGATGGAGATTGTCCCTAGGTCACATCCTGAATTCTCTCTCTTACTGTCCCTGGTCTGTGGCTTCTGGGAAACCCATGACCAGTTCTCCTGCAGCCTTTTGTTATGGAATAACCCACTGTGCTCAAGCAGTCCCCATTAGGTCTTATTATCTGTCAGAAAGTCACTTCTCCTGCTGTCACACCCACCATTTACCAGGCTGAATCTCAGCAAACAAAAGCCTCCAGGGGATTATCTCCTGCCTTCACCTGGCTTCACAGAACCTTCTTCCATCTGCCATGGTGTATTATTGTAAGGCAAATAAGCAAATTTGGATGCAACTTTGCATGAAGAAGCTCTTTGGGTGTACAAAACCAAGTACTTCTTCATAAAGGCAAAAAGATATCAACAGAGGGAACTCTCTTGACTGAGTGAAATACTTCCATACAGCATTTAGGGTGATGGTGTCTACACCATGTTTTCTTACCTCCTAGGGAGTCTACAATGCACAACACATTAACCAAGAAGTGGAACAATGAAGAACTACACTGAGGAAGAGGTAAATTAGTAAAGGTGAAATGCACCAAGGAATGTGCCTTTTGACTAAACACTAGAACACCAGTGACTGTGGGTGCTCACAGATGGATGAAATTCGTCTTGATTGTGCAGACACAGATCTGGGCTCACCACCTGTGAAATCAATTTGCTTACATGAATCCAACCTAACGTCAGAAGGCCCAGTTCCTCTTGCATGAAATATATTTCCTCCTCGTTCTCCGCATAACAATAATTAGGGCCTGCTGTCTGCACAGGAATAATTATGTGGGTCACATGGTATTCTTCTTTGACCTGCCACAAGAAAACAACTTGTTACAGTTACTGTCAATCCAACTTTCCATAAATAAATGAAGCCCTCACCCCAGTGAATGACCCTCATCCTTTACCCTCACCCCAGTGTTTCCCCACCTTGACTGCTCCAGTGCTTTCCTGGGAAACAGAAAAATGTAGGGGTAATGAGATGAACATGAGATGTCTCCAATAGCATATCCTAGGTTAGGGTTTTGTTTGCAGCAGGCATTAGGTCTGCTCACAGGTCTTGAAGTGTTTAGTTTCTATTCTAAGCCTTAGCACAAAGTAGGTAATCACCAGGACACAGAAACTCATCAAATTCAAGTTAGTTAATGTCACTTCACACATGGTTCCTTCTGTTGAGGGATATGTATGGATACAGCCCCTAGATATATTCTCTGGGAGTCAAGGGCAGCCAAAGGGGAATAAGATACAGCCTCAGATCAAGAAGGGGTTTTCCTATATTTACCATGGTACCACATAATACACCGCATGTCTCTATGCCTTTCCTGGTGTTCTTCCGTGCACAGCGCAGAAACTGATTACAAAGGTCCTTTGGAAGGACTACAGGGCGGAGGCCTTTGGAGTTCTGACCTGCAAAGTAAAAGAGAGAGAAGTCTGAGGTTACAGGACCTGGTGTCCATGAGTGGAGCTCAGCCTGGTGGCCTGGAGGAAAAATCTCAAAGATATTGGATATCTCTTCAGGAGCCCCCTGCCTATAATACAACCACAATCCAGGTGAGAACTTTCTTCTCAAAGCTCTTTCCCTCAAATTAGCTGAGGCCACATACTCTATCCTGGTTGTTTCTACAGTCCAAAAGGAACAGAATAGCTTACTTCTGCTCCGATGTTATATTATGCAGATGTGTAGATTGCTGAGTGCACAGGCTTTAGGCTCTCTAAGACTGACTCTCTAAGATCATCTGTAAATATGCTCATTGTTGAATACACAGGGCCACAGCTGGGGCACTCTGACTCTCACCAATGTGTAATTAAGAAGGGAATTGCAATTTTGCTTGAGGTTGTCATTCAAGGAGAGATTTGACTCATGCCAGTGCAGACAAGAATCAACCAATACTTTAGAAATATGTAAAATTCCAGCCCAGTAGTTGCATATTTGGATTTTAAGCATTTCCTAGGTGAGGGGCCAGGATTTCAAGTTAAGGCCTATTTAGGCTGTAAAGCCAGATGATACAAATAAAAAATAAAAGTAATAATGTATTTAGATGGCATATTTGAGAACTTTTTTCTTCAATATTCGTGATTTCTCCTTTGAAATCCTTCATATATGAACCATGTGTTTGTACATGTCTATGATATGTGTGCATTTTTCAGAATGTGTATGTTCATGTGTGGGCAAGGATGCGCAGGTGTGACAGCGCATCTGCAGATGTGAGCAGACTGCCTGGATTGCAGGCCTTCCCTGGCATAAGTCTAAAAGAATCTCTCTGTGCTCTGTGTCTTCCCTGCTATCTGTGCTGTGAAAAAACAGGTCTTCTCTGTCTCCCTGTCTCATGTAACCTGAAGAGATCTTAGAATAGGGAGGTGGCCACCCACAGCCAATTGTCAGGTGATTTCTGGAGATTCTACCCTAGGTTTGAGGCTGTCACAGCTAGCACTTCAGTCAGTGTCATTATCTCCCTGACCTACTAGGAGAATCCTACAGAGGTCTACCTGATGCTGAAAATTCAATCACATACAACCAAAATAGTCTTTTCGGAATTACCAATGCACAGCAAAGTCCTCACGATGAGCAATAATTCAGGAGTATTTTAATGTGCTTCCTCTATTCTCTCCAGAGCTCTGAAAAGATGAGGATCTGAATATCATGAGTTTTGAAGAAACTGAACTGGCTTAAACTAAGTTAAAGGCTTCTTTTATGGGAAGTCAGATGGCAGGAAGGAAAGAGAAAATACTAGTCACTCGAGGTTCTATTACCACAGCAAAGGGGATCCAGGAAAGACAAAGACTGGGGAAATTGCATGGGGGATGAAGCTTTCTCTGTGCTGCTTAGTGCTCCCAACTTCAGACACCTCTTCAAAAGCACAGCACTACTAGACTGGTGAGGTGCACTCGCAAATGTGTGTGGCTGACCCTGATGCAATAGGCTCTATTTAAACAAAAGTCTTTAAAATCATGAGGTCTAGAGAACTACAAGACTGCTGCCAACTAACAATTTGAGCTTCCATGGAAAGGCTACCTTTCCGGAAGAGTGAGAGTGAGATCAACAACTAACTTATCCATGGAGACCTCAACTAGTGCCTGTTGGAAAGAGGAGCAAACACCCATACATAAACACTGCATTGAAGTAGAACTCAGATGCAGATGGAGAGGACAACACCAGGAGGCAGAAACACATAGAGACAGCTTACAAGAACAAGGAGGAGCTCATGGGCCACCAGACTGATAGCTGGGAAGCCAGCATGGAAATGACTCAGGCCCCCCTGAATATGGGTCTCAGCCAGAAGGACTGAGCAGTCTAAGGGACCTCAGACAGTGAAACAAGGATGTATCCCTGGTGCACAAAAGGACTTTGGAACACATCCCCCATGGAGGGATAACTGCCTTAATCTAGAGACAGGAGCGAAGCCCTAGTCCCTACTTCACATGACCCCAACTGGATGGCATTCCCCTACATATGGAATTTGGGTGGGGGATGGGAGGGGAGGGTGGTTAGAGTGCATATAAGAGGGCAGAGAGGGTAAAAGAGAGTGAATAAGGGAGGGAGGGAGAGAGGGAGGGAGAAAGAACTGGGATCGACATGTAAAATAATAAATTAAATTAAAAATAAAATAAAATAAAAACATGATCCTGTGGTGACTTACCTGGGCTTTCCACCACCTTCACTTCTCCACCCTGTGTGTCTGATGATGGGCCCCTTTTCATATCTTTGATGGATTCTTGTGGACTGCATGGCACTGATGTTGTAATAACAGTGCATTCTTCAGAAGACACTTTAGCACTTTTAAGTGCCAAGTCCTCTCTGCTCCTGTCTTCATCAACTCCATCCACCAGCCTGTCTAGAAGATCACTCCATTTGGCAAAGTCTGCGGAGTGTTTGATGGTATCTCTTACTTCATGCCAAAAGGTCTTATTTTCTGCCTCTTCTTCTTCTCTTTTTTTCTATAGAAAGAAAAATGGGATTAGTCTAATATTTCAAAAGTCAGAAGAAAAAGACCTGCCAACAAAGAGATGAACAAAGGAAGTTGTGTTGAGGTATGACAAATCACCACAGCATCTATGATCCCCTCCATAACCTTGGTACTATGAAAAACAACCAACACCCCTTTACTCAGATACTGTAAGGCTTTCTTAAGGGACAGTTTGGTCTCAATGTTCTCAAAACCATAATACACTTGGGGTGTATGCATCTGTGACTATGAATATGCATGAGTATATGGGTGTAAATAGGTGCATGTGTGCGTGCATGTGTGTGTTGTCTTCTATAGGTATGAGTGCATATGTTTGCAAGAATGTGTAGATCCTGTTCCTTGGATCACAATCTCCGCTGACAGTAAAACAGAGTCCCAGGTCACAGGCTGATTAAGTGATACAAAAACATCCTGTCTTCATGCTCACACACTGACCTTATCTGCCAGGTATTCTGAGTACTCCTCGCTATATTGCTGCAGGAGTTGTCTCTTCAGGGCCTCAACTATGTCAAAGACCCTATGTATTGTCTGCAAAACAAAACAGAAAGGGAGAATTAGAACTGACCTAATGTCAGCAAAGGGGGAAAGAAAACAAATGGGAAGGGACTTATGAATATTTTTTAATTTAATATTTTTTCTTATTTTATATATCTAATCCAGTTCCATCTCACTCCTATCATCCTATTCCCCACACAGACCCCTACCCATCCCATCCCCCTTCCACTCCCCAGAGAGGGCGAGGCCTTCCATGAGGAATCATCAAAGACTGTTAAATCAATTGTGATAGGGTTTAGGCTCCCCACCACCCCGTGTCTCCATGCTAAAGAAGTATCATACCATGGAGAATGGGCTCTAAAAGTCCCTTCCTGTACTGGGGATACTATCTATTTCCATGAGATGTCAGAATCTTATTTATGACTTGACCCCAATTTGCTGCCATCCCTTTCTTCTGTATTGTGATGCTGAGAGATGTCCTGTTTACCCAGGGACAGGATCTGTGACTTTTCTCTAAGTAGCTCCCTGTGACTCTGGAGATTTAGGACTGCCACATGGATAAAAAAGACCTACCTTGTTGATTTTGGATCGTGTTCCCTTGGAAAGGGTGTTCCAGTATTCTGGGCCATGTCTCAGCTTCTCCACGAAGAGTCTAAAGCAATAAAGCAGCATTAATATGTGAGCAGAAAAGGTCCAAATTTGTAAATGAGACCCTGAAAAAATTTGGTCTCTCTAGGCATGGTTTCAGAAGATGCTGGAGTGAGAAGAGTTCCACCCTGATATGTTACATCCATATCCATCCCAGTGTCTAGAGAAAGAAAGGTCGTAATTCTCCTATCAACTAGTGCATTCCTAAAATATCAGCTATCAAGTAGTATAGCTAATCTGATATTGTGTGTGCTTGTCATCCTAGCATGCAGGAGACAGCAGGGAGGGTTAATGAGCTCACAGACTATCAAGGAAACAGACCATCCTCCTCCTGAACTTCAAAAGAAAAAATAGTGTGGTCTCATCCTTCTACTACCAAAGGAGAAGGATGTGTGCTCATAGAGAAGCACAGAGTATTGTTTCTGAGCAGGGAACAACCTCTCCCTGAGAGTATTAGGTAATGAAAAGAAACACTGGGAGAACACAGCTGCAGGGAGCTGTGCAATGGAACCTAGTGAGACGAGGCACCCACAAAGACTGCTAACGTACTTCAACACTCCTGTCAGTCCAGGAACCAAGAAAGTTTCTTGAGTGCAGGGTGGGATTGAAAACTTGTTGTGACAAACTGATGTTTGTTTGGAGGGGCAAATAAGTACTCTAGTAACACACTTATTTCTCTTAAGGAGAGGAAATAGAGGGATGTTTACTGTAATCTCAAGAGATTACCTTCACCTTGCAGAAAACCAAAGTTGGAAAACCATCCAAATCATTTTCTTCAAGTTGCACAACCTGAGAATTATAAAATGTGGTATCTGTGTTCATGTCTAAGTCTGACCTTTCTTTTCCTCTGTGGAACCTGATGGAGATATGCCTACCCAGCACAAACAGCCTTCAGAAGATCAATAGATTCAGGACCACAGAGGTCTTCCCAAGAGCCTGGGCTCCTTACAGTCACCTGCATTTATGTCCTCAGGTTCTCTTTCACCAAACACAGGGCTAGACAGGACTGGTGAGACCTTTGCCATCTTTCCCTTCCTCAAACACAAAGCATTCATGTCACTTAGCATACGTGTAAATATCTGGTGACAGCTCTGCCATCTTGCATTTATTCTGCCTATCCACGTATGATCAAAAACACAGAAAGTATGCTAAGCCACTTTGACCCCAGGTAGTACATAGTTCTCTGGTTCCTATTTAGGTTCAGAAAATGCTAACTTCTTTCTTAACTAAACAATATGCTACAGGATTAAGAGAAGAGCAATCTGGGCTCTGCCATACATAGGAATAAGTCTGTGACTGAATGCCTGGCCAGAGATAGAGCAGTTGACACACTCACCAATGCAGACACAACCACTAAAACTGCAAACTTTCCTCTAAAATGAAGGCCATGTGGAAACATGCTCATGAACTATCATGATTTCCCTTATTTGTGGTTCTCGTGTCTTTGAATAGCAAGGAAAAACATTTGTGTGAGCGGCCATAAATCTGACTGAAAGATGTCTTTCTCAAGTTCTATAATGTCAGCAGAGGGGAGAAACATGAAGATGAAGACAGGATTAGTAAGGGATCTGTCACAGGAAAGGAGATAGAAAGTGCAGGTTCTCACGTTAAAAATTTGTGGTATAACACAAATGCTTCCTCTTTAAGTTCTTTTGTTTGTAGATCTGCCGCCATCTCTAGGAGGTCATCACTCATTTTGATATACATTTCCATGGGTACTTTGTCGCTGACTTCCACATTCATTCCTATGGAAATTAAAAATCTGAACCGCTCTTTTGGCAGAAGAGATATTTCTTGGTATTTTTGCATGGTGCTCTTGTTCTAAAACAGAAAAGACAAGATAGAGGAACATCAGAAGCTACCTCCTACTGTCCTACCATTCTGTATGTCTCCGGTCTGACATTCACACATACACAGTGTGTGTGTGTGTGAGAAAGAGAGATAGAAATAGAGACAGAGAGAGAGAGTAAGTGTGTGAAAAAGCTCTTACTAAAGAAATTATAGTAAATAAAACACCACATGCAGCAATACAGCTCAATAAATTTAGTGAACTACCCAGTTTTGGATCTCCTTACTTTGCTACTAAAGGGGGAGGTAGGGGAATGGATAGAAGGGAGGGAGAGGCACCTGGCATTAGTATGTAAAATAAGATACATTTTAAGTTAAATAACAACTAATTTAAAAAATGATTCCATTTCTTTAAATTTCTATATATGATTGCATGTCAAAGAACATTGTTTTCAAAAGGAATAAGACTTACCCCATTTGGGGCCATAGAAGTGAAAAGTCCCGTTGAGCTCTGTTGGTGTCTGAGACAGGATTTTAAAAACTTGCCTGTAAGCAAGAATAAAAGAACTTAGGAAAACAAATCCTCTGCTTCTCCAGAAACTAATGTTAGTTTTTGTTCATTTATGCACTGCTAATTTAATGACCACTATGGTCATAGAGTTGAAGGCTTTTAATCCTATTATACAGCTGATGAGTTTGTAGATATGACCTAACTTCAAATGCAACTGATTACATCCAAAATTTTTTCAAGAATTTATTCAGTAAATATCAATTTGAGATGTCAGTGTCTGCTGGCATCTGCACAACCACAGAGCAGCTCCAGGAGGCTTAGAGCCCCAGGGAGACACTGAGGGGAGATGAGAGAGCAGAGGATATTGAGAGAAGAAAAGAACTCTGAAACATTTAAAATATCAGGTCTTATGGGCAGATGCCTTTTAAAAGCATTCTCGTGAGACTGAAAAGAAGAAGATGATGCTGGCAATGACAGAGCAGATCTCCATGAACAGGCCAAGTAGAAGTGAAACAGAGCTGCAGAAGCTCACACTAATGGAGATGGAGAGTGGTCCTTTATCTGAATTGGCCCTCCTCAAAAGGCCTCCATAGACTGTGCTGTAGCTCCATGCCAGATTGGTCTCTATAATCTATACTGCCTCCTGAAGCCATGTGGAAGTCAATGATCTGTGGTGTCATTGGCTGTTATGGCCTAGGAAGCTTCCTCTGCATTGGTATCTATGAAGACAGACTCATAATTAAGAATGAGAAATGATTACATGAGACTTTTATCTTCCCTCACATTAAAAAGAAACAGTGTAATCCAAAAGCCACTGAAGAGAGTCCTTAAATTGTGATAAAGATGCTGAAGTGTTGCTCTACACACTTAATGGCTCAAGCAGAAAGGGTGAGTGTTGGCCGTGGAGAAGAACCAGATATCTTTAAGGGGTGGGTCAGTGAGACTTTGACCATGCTGCAGGGAATACATGGTCCCTATGCTGAGGTTAAAACTCAGGCAGTTTATATAGGGTTGGGGTGGCAAGAAGCAGGCTTACAGAAGCAGAATCATGGTTACAGGGATTTCATTGGTCCATTCAATTAAGGCAATTTGTGTTAACGAAGGAAAGACTTGCTGTTGTCTTTTTCAATTTCTCTTTGGGATGGTCAAAAAGTTTGGAGGGAAAATATGGGAGGAGATGTAAGCTAATGTGATTTGATGGTTTGCAAAAAACAATTCCAACATCATCAACAAAAATATTATCATTTTGAAAGACCCCAAGAGTTCGGAGCCCATTGGGGTAAGGTCCTTGCCCCCAATAGGCGAGACCAGACCACTGGATGCAAGCACAAGAGGCTGTTTATTGCTTACACAGGTACCTGTGGACGCTTCAGTATTTCAGGGGACTTAGTGTGCTGAGGTTAAAACTCAGGCAGTTTGTATAGGGTTGGGGTGGCAAGAAGCAGGCTTAGAGAAGCAGAAGCATGGTTACAGGGATTTCATTGGTCCATTCAATTAAGGCAATTTGGGTTATCCAAGCACAGAGTTGCTTCTTCAGGTTGGGCACAAAAAAAAAAAAAAAAATACAAAGAATTCAGTTATGACTATCTCAGCACTCTGGTGGTCTCCATAGAATGCTCCCAGAACCTTCTGTTCCCAGATATCATCCTGCTGACCTTGCTTTGGTCCAAGCTGCAGACCACAGATATCTGGTTGACATTGGATGAGAGTAGCAACTGGTTCCCTCCAGTATTTTTCCCATAATTTGACCTTGGCTAGTTGGCAAGAGCAGTTCAAACAGGCAATATGCATAGTGGGGGTCTTTCAATTTGAGAAATTAAAAAGAATTTTAACATGAAGAAAGGTTCCATTAAAACTGGACAGCGCTTTGCTAGTGCTGGCTCAGGTACCTCAGCTCCCAAGTGCTCAGGGAACACACCAAAAAAAACAGTCCTGGAACTGACACTAATTTTCAAGAGTTTGTTTTAAGAGTCACAACAGGAAACACTATTGCTTCTGTGCTCTAGACATGAAACACAGACCCGTCTGTCCCATGAAGTAACAGGCCTAACTGTAAAAGCCAAGGTCCAAGAAACTTGCCTTCTGGTCCATGAGTAAGACATAGCTGCCTAACCAGCCTGGACGGCCAGGCAACCCTGCTCATGGAGGTGTGGAAGATATTGCAGACATTTCCACTGATATGCCAACATCACTGTTCCACAGTATTAACATGGTAATTCTCATGAGACAAAATTAGTGCAGGGAAGAATCATAGCCCTTACTTGACCTGTCTACATACCCAGCTCTCTCTGTGCTTCAGCTGAAACAGTCCCAGGAATAGTCTGGTTTCCTTCTTTCATACTCTTAAGACACAATACCTCAGAGAGCCCTTCCAGCCTGCTATCTCACCAAGGAAAGTAAAGACACATTTAGTGACAGGATGGAGAAATTCTCTGTCCAATACACCCCTAGGAAATGTCATATCCAAGACTACATTTATGTCATCATCCTGATGTTCACCAATTTCCCCTTAATCCCACATTGTTTGATGCTTCCCAGTTTATGGAGCTGTCCATTAAAAAAAATTGAAACCATTAATTTTTTTTTTCCTACCTGACATCTTCAAGTCAGGAACAACAAAGAAAAGGAGTAGATATGGATGAAGGGATGAAAAAACAGGTTGTTGGTTTCTAAAAGGTGTAGGATCTGGATAAAGGGATGAGTACTCTGGTTGTTGGGTTTCTCAGTAAAAAGTCCACGTCTGGGCACGATCAAGGATGCTCAGCAGTGAGGAATGTTTGGTCAGTTATTTCCAAGGTAACCTCAAAACACTATCTACTGCTGATTGGCTGAGGGAGGGTGATGTCATTAAGCTGGTGAAAGCCAATGGGTATCCCAGAAGCCATGTGTTAAAGGGACAGAGGGAACACTTGCAGGAAGATTACAGCATCCTTACATGGCTACAATCTGGGCAGCTGAAAACATACAACCTAGACTTGACAGTTTCTGTTATTGAGATACTTAATTCAGGAACAGTGTCACAAGTTTGTTACCAGTGGTCATTAATACAGTCATTAATCATTGACAAAGGATTTTCTCATTTTAACTGATGTGGTGATATCTTTCTTACACAAAGTCTTTCTGGGGTTCTGAGAATGGACTTTGCCACTAGTTAATAATACTGGTCTGCAGTACTGCCCAGAAAGGCAGGAAGTGATGTAGCTAGGCAGAAACAGGGTATAAGCAGGGAAAAACAGGAAATTGTTTTGTTCCTCTTGAGATGCTTAGAAGATAAGACGAGCTGTGGCTTGCTCCTTCTCTGTGATCTCTCAGCATTTGCATCTATATCTGACTCCCAAACAGACTTTATTTGTGTAAACAAGATATCACCACAAAAGGATAACATTAACATATTTCTATGCACAGATGATATACTTGGTGAGTGTCTTAATTACTGTTTTACAGTTGTAAAAGATACCATGACCAAAACATCTGTTTTGCCAGGAAGGATGTGATTGGGTGCTTGCTTATAGTTTTAGAGTCAGTCTAAGATATTTTTTTGTTTCTTTGATGTTTTAGACAGGGTTTCTTTGTAGTACTTTGGAGCCTATCCTGGGACTTGATTTGTAGACCAGGTTGGACTTGAACTCACAAAGATCTGCTGGAATTTTTCTCTGGAGTGCTAGGATTAATGGAGTGTGCCACCAAGATAATTCTTAAATTATCTTCCATGAATGTATCAACATTTCCCACTACACTCTGGCAGGGGAGTTGAGTAGCAAAGTGAAAAGCAAGAAGGAAACATGGCCTTGGTCACTTCAAAAAGTTGCTTCATTTCATATTCATCACAGGAGAAATCCAGGAGTACAAAGTCTCAATTGTCAATATGTATGTATGACCCAAATAAAAGTACCTGCATTCGAAAAAGAAACACTACAAAACTCAATGATCACATTAAAATAAACTCACACACTCATAGTTGGAGACTTCATCACCCCATTCTCACCACTAGACAAGATCAGAAGACAGAAACTTTAAATATATATATATATATATATATATATATATATATATATATATATATAATTAACACAAATTTTGCCCTAATTGGGGAGAGACATTCACCTGGGCCCAGCCAGGACAGATTTAAAAAGCCTCAAACTCATCCCGGCATGCTGGAGGCAGTGTAGGTCATTTACCCATGATAAGAATGAGTGAGAAGAAAATGGGCATGTACTCCACCCAGGCTATGATAAACTTCAGCAGCAACAAAGATTCCAGGACAGGACCTGCCATCACATCACTGCTGGATGACACACTTGATGGCCAAAGGTGTGGTCAAACCTGGGGAAATGCTTACACAGCAGAGAGCAGTGCTCACAGTGAGTGCCCATCTCCATCCATGGATGAGCTGCCCCTTTTTGGGAAGGCCAATTAAGTACCTCTGGCTTTCCAAAAATGGACAAACCTCAAGCCAGAGCTATTTCCCAAAAGCATCACACCTGGGTTTCTAGCATTCCCACTGAAGCTTACCCTTTGAGGCCACATTCCCAGTCAACGCAGTCTACCACACTCAAAATATTCCAACCAGCTCCTGCCAGCATGTCTTTGATGGCCTCTGACAAGACAGGTGTTCTGACTGCCACCAGTGCCACACCACCTAAATTAACCAACCACATCCATTTTTGCAATAGGCCTTGACAAGCATCATCTCATACTTTACTCCCAAGGGACTTGTTTCTGCTGCCAGAAACAAGGCCCCATCACCACCCAAACCTCAAATGCAATATCTGCTGCTAGAATTCAGCTGCCATCCAATTCCATAACGGAAAGTGAAATTCCACGGCCACTCCCCCTCAGCCCACCACAGCTGCCAGAGTTCAGAGAGGGAGGCCATGAAGAAGTGGGGCCTCACAGGAGCGACAGAATGCTGCCAAGTGCACATCTCTAACTGCACATTTTCATTCTCAGGGAGAAGGATAAGGATATGGAAATTGATCCATATTATGGCTATGTGACTACTTAATATCAAAGCAATTAGCCAAATACTGCAGTGTTGATAGTATTGTTCTCCTTGTCTTTTATTTTCATTATACTACTTACTAGACATATTTGCTTCTCAGAGGTTATAATATATAGTGATCACATTCCTGCTTGCTTCCCAATTCTTACGACTCTGAACCTCGCACCCCAGCCATATAGTCATTACTAGTCTGGGACAAAGCAATTCCTGCAAATGCATGAAATACAGGACTTCAGGTGTACACAGAGAAGCACTCATTGTGAAGTGAACATACCCATGGGTGACTATCTTTTTTAACTGGTTTTAAGTTGATTCCCATGTTTATCTCAAGTTGTAGCCAATTTGAAATCATCCCTTTCATGTTTTAATTTATTTTATGTGTGTGTGTCATCCCCATGATTTCCTGTATGGAGTGCCCAAGGAAGACAGAAGAGGGCACCAGATCTCTGGAATCTGGATTTCACTGAGTCACTGAGTTTGAAAGTCAATATGAGATACTCTGTATTCATCCTGGGAACTGTAAGAAGAACAAGTGTCCTCATCTGCCGAGCCACCTCATCGAGCCCCATTTGGATCTGCATACTACAAACAACAGAACTACTTTTTATATAAGGCTGAAAAGACGTCACATTCTCAGTACATCACTGAGCTTCATCTGTGGCAATGCTTTTGGACACCATGCTTGGTTCACTAATGTTCTGCACACAGTGATGCCATCAACATTGATGGGCAAGTACCTGTTTATAAAATATAATAAATCTATCAATGTGATCCACTATATAAACAAACAGAAAAAGAAAAACCATATGATTATCTCCCTAGATGCTGAAAACTCTTTCTACAAAATTCAACACCCTTTCATGATAAAGGTATTGGAGAGGTCAGGGATAACAGGAACACACCTAAACATAATAAGAGCAATATACAGCAAACCAACTGCCAACATCAAACTGAATGGAGAGAAACTTAAGCCAATTCCTCTAAAATCAGGAACAAGACAAGGCTGTCCTCTCTCTCCATATCTCTTCAATATCATACTAGAAGTTCTAGCTAATGCTATAAGACAACAAAAGGAGATCAAGGGGATCAAAATTGGAAAGGAAGAAGTCAAACTGTCTCTATTTGCAGATGATATGATAGTTTACATAAGCGACCCAATAAACTCTACCAGGGAACTCCTACAGCTGATAAACACCTTCAGCAAATTAGCAAGATACAAGATAAACTCAAAAAAATCAGTAGCCCTACTTTTTTCAGACGACAAAGAGACAGAGAAAGAAATCAGAGAAACATCACCCTTTACAATAGCCACAAGCAACATAAAGTATCTTGGTGTAATGCTTACCAAACAAGTAAAAGACCTATATAACAAGAACTTTGTGACTCTAAAGAAAGAAATTAAAGAAGATACCAGAAAATGGAAAGATCTCCCATGCTCTTGGTTAGGAAGGATTAACATAGTAAAAATGGCAATCTTACCAAAAGCAATCTACAGATTCAATGCAGTCCCCATTAAAATCCCACCACAATTCTTCACCGACCTTGAAAGGATAATAATCAACTTTATATGGAAAAACAAAAGACCTAGGATAGCCAAAACAACCCTATTCAATAAAAGAACTTCAGGAGGCATAACCATTCCTGACTTTAAGCTCTACTACAGAGCTATAGTTCTGAAAACAGCCTGGTATTGGCATAAAAATAGACAGGTAGACCAATGGAATTGAATTGAAAATGCTGATATTAACCCACGCACCTATGAACACCTGATTTTCGACAAAACAGCTAAAATTATACAATGGGGCGAGGACAGCATCTTCAACAAATGGTGCTGGCACAATTGGATGAGGGTGTGTAGAAGACTGCAGATAGACCTATGTCTGTCGCCATGCACAAAACTCAAGTCCAAATGGATCAAAGACCTCAACATCAATCCAGCCACATTGATCCTCTTAGAAGAGAAAGTAGGAGGTACCTTTGAACAAATTGATATAGGAGAATGCTTCCTGAACATAACTCCAGGGGCACAGACACAGAGAGCAACAATTAATAAATGGGACCTCTTCAAACTTAGAAGCTTCTCTAAGGCAAAGGACATAGTGGATGAGACCAAACGGCATCCCACAGACTGGGAAAAGATTTTCAAAAAGCCTATATCCAACAAAGGGCTGATCTCTAAAATATACAAAGAACTCAATAAACTAGTCAACAAAACACCAAATAACCCTATTAAAAAATGGGGTACAGAACTGAAGAAAGAATTCTCAATAGAGGAAATCCAAAAGGCTGAAAGACACTTAAGAAAGTGCTCCACATCCTTAGCTATCAGGGAAATGCAAATCAAAACAACTTTGAGATACCATCTTACCCCTGCCAGAATGGCTAAAATTAGAAACACCAATGATGACTTAAGTTGGAGAGGATGTGGAGAAAGTGGAACACTTCTCCACTGCAGGTGGGAGGGCAAACTCATACAGCCATTTTGCAGATCAGTATGGCAGTTCCTCAGGATAATGGGAATTAGTTTACCACAGGACCAGGCAATCACCCTCTTAGGCATATACCCAAAGGAATCACATCCATGCAACAAAGACATCTGTTCAACTATGTTCATAGCAGCACTATTTGTAATAGCAAGAACCTGGAAGAAACCTACATGCCCCTCAATTGAAAAATGGTTAATGAAGATGTGGCACATCTACACAATGGAATACTACTCTGCAGAAAAAAAAATAATGTTATCTTGAAATTCGCAGGCAAGTGGATGGCACTTGAAGAAACCATCCTGAATGAGGTAACCCAGTCACAAAAAGAGGAACACAGTATGTACTCACTCATATATGGATTTTAGACCTAGATCAAATGATCACCAGCCTATAATTCACACCACCAGAGGATCTAGGATACAAGGTGTATTCTAAGAGATTCATATAAAGTCCCTCACAGAACTGGGAAGGGACAAGTCCCTCAGAGCTCAGGGGAAGTGGGGGGGGGGGGCAGCAAATGGAGAAAGAAGTAGGAGAAAACAAAGGGGAGGAATGGAAAATATGTGCGACCTCCAACATTTCAGGTGCCTTTAGGCCTTCTTAGTCTGCACTCTTCCCAGAGTCTTCTCCATGACAGCTTGCCTCCTATATTCCTTTATCCTGACCAGCAAGGGAACTGTTGCAGCCATGGGGAGACAGCAACTGTAATGAGCATGAGAAACAGACTGCACCCTCCACAGTGGATGCCACTTCACTGCCCCTCCCTTAGCCATGGAGCTAAACCCAAGGCACATATCCCCCAGAGGACAAAGCTGCTCCATGATGTCATGGAAGGTGCCAAATTGGAAGTGTGATTGCTACACATCGATTTCCCTGGGTCAAGTCTGTGTGTGCACTGTGCCTATGTTGTTTCCTTTGCACAAAGGTTTTTCCAGCAGAAATTTAAACAACAAAGAGTCCTGGTGGCTAAAAGCTGCTTAACACAATAAAGAAAGGGAAGGAGTGCATGAGGCCTGAAGTAGACTTCATAGGAGACCTCAGGAAGCCTAGATGAGAGACAGGAAATTGGAACAGATGAAAGAAAAGAGGGTTGAACAAAAGAAGCTGAATCAGGGATACCTGTCACAACAGAGTCACAAGACAACTTCCAGGGAATTGACTCAGAGTACAAAAAATCAATCGAGACAGAGTGTGAATCTGCTGGACTCAGTCTCTAGACTAGAATAGATGTCAGGATGAGTGTGTTTTCTCCCCAGGGAAACTAGTGCCACTAAGGAGAACTAGAAGAGGTGCATCCAAGGCCTTTAGTTTCTCTTGGCCACTGCTGCATGGATAACTACTGCTCCCCACCACTGCCTGGCTGTTCCCCATTCCTCATATAAGAAGCTTCCTAGGAGCAGGGTCACATACCTAAGGCATTGGTACTTGAGCAGATAAGAGATATGCCAGGAAGGGGAAGCAAGCACTGGAGCGCTATTAGAGGGGAGAGAGAACACTGTGAAGATTAAGCTTAGGATGTGATGATTAATTCCCCTGCTGTGTCCTTTTGGCATGACACGAAGTCAATATTATGATGTTAATAAAAGGAAATTACTTTATTCCTAATGGCTTAGAAAGGTTAATGAGACTAAAATAAATGGTACAAACACACATGAGTGTGTGAATCTGTGTGTCGTTGTAAGTCAACTGCTTGACAGGCAGGAAGTATACCAGAGCTTGGAAAGCAGAGGCAGGTGGCTGTCTCAGTTCAAGGACAGCCAGGGCTACACAGACGCACCCTGTCTCGAAAAAAAAAAAAAAAAAAAAAAAAAAACCCACCAGAGAGTGAGAAAGAAAGAAAGGCAGACGGAGAGAAATTCCAAGTGAGAACATAGCTGACAGTGAATAAAATGGAGTTTGCCTGGACATGGGGTGCACTGTGGGGTGCACTTGTGCCCATCTTGGCACAAGAACAGAGAGTTCAAAGCTGTCCTCAGCAAGTCTTAAGACCTAAAGGTCAAAGGTGTGGCTACAGTAGAATGTTTGTCTGTCTTAGTCTAAACAACATCAGATCTGAATCTGAGATGTGGCTACTCCTGACCTCAAGGATAAGGAACAAGAAGTTTGGAGCAAAGGTGTGGTTACTGAACCCTTAGAATATGGGAGGAAGAAAAGTCTGTTTGTTCCATATACATGATACTGTGTTCCCCTTTTTGGTTAAGGTATATAAGAGTAGAGAAAAATAAACTTTTGGCATTTCATTATTGCCTGATCTGTCGTCCTGACCTTTATTCTCTCTCTCTGTCTTTTATTCATTGTCTATAGGTAGCCTTTCCCTTGTCTACACTCCCTCACTCAGGTATGGACTTGGGGCAGCTTGGCTGGCTCAGATTGCAGCCCCACAAAGACTGCTCCTGACCATGGACACGTGTGATCCCAGCCCTAGAGACACTGAAGCAAGGAGATCATGAATTATAGACAAGGCTGTGATATAGAGACAGAGCCTGTTTTAATAAGCAAAGCAAAAGTGTAAAATAAAAGGAAAGTGTTATTAAGACAGGGAAAGGCAGATTCATAACTTTTCCATTCACAATTTCTTAGAATTATGGCTGCTTCTATCTTTTTCACTTACATGATGAATGCCTGTACTGTTGTTTTTAAAGCACAGGTCAATTTTGAGTTTATTTTTTGTACTTGCATTGGGTTATCCATTCTTCAGTCTCCTTAACTTTCTGAACAGGAAGAGGGATATGCTGTCCTGGTTGAGGCTTTGCACTTGGGTGTGGCTTCTCCTCAGTAAAGTCAGGACAACAATACTTCTGATGGTTTATTGAGGGAAAACATGATCACAACCTTTCATCTGTTCAGAAGTTTTCAGTCACAAGTATCAGAAATTCAATTTTCAACTGGTAAGAGGAAACTTGCAGTCAGGTGTGGTGTCACAGGTTTATAATCCTACAGGGAGACAGAGGTGGGGGATCATGAGTTGAGGCCAATTTGAACTGCACAGTGGGTAAGAAAGAACTAATTTATTATACACACAGCGAGTTGAGAAGTCAGAGCAGTCCAGGGCTGGCTGACATAGTGGTTTGTCTACACCCTGCACAATTCCACTTTTCTAATCTTTTAGACTTATTTATCTTTATGTGTATGAGCATTTTCCAGGGATATATGGACACCAGGAGGATGTCTTGTGCCCACAGAGGTCAGAAGAGGGTGTCAGATCCCTTGGGTCTGGAGTTAAGGATGGTTGGGAGCTTCCAAGTGGATTGAGGAAGCTGAACACAGGTCTGTGCAAGAACAAGTGCTCCTACCTATTGAAACACCATTCCACCTCCCAAGATTCCACTTCTTTTGCTCTCTCTGCAATTTTTTGCCTGTGCTCCCCTTTGGGGAGTGGCATTCCTTCATACTAGCTGCTGACTTTCATGTAGAGGCTGAGTCCCAGTGTTTTACTGACTTTTTTCTTTTCTTATTTGAGTTTTTCTTTTCTTTTTTTATTTAATTTCTTTATTTAATTTATTATTTTACATGTCAATTGCAGTTCCCTCTTCCTCCCTCACTCACTTTTATACTCTCTGCCTCCACACATGCACCCTGATCACCCTCCCCTCCCATCCCCCCCAGCCCAATTTCACATGTAGGGCAATGACATCCAGGTGGGGTCATGTAGATCTGTCAAGTAATTTAATGTAGGGACTAGGACTTCTCTCCTGTCTCTAGGTTAAGGCAGTATCCCTCCATGGGGGATGTGTTCACAAGGTCCTTTTGTGCACCAGGGATACATCCTGGTTCCACTGTCTGAGGTCCCTTAGACTGCTCAGTCCTTCTGGCTGAGAACCATTTTCATAGGGGCCTGAGTCAGTCCCATGCTCGATTCCTAGCTATCAGTCTGGGGGCCCAACAGCTCCTCCTTGTTCAGGTCAGCTGTCTCTATGTGTTTCCATACCTGGTCTTGTCCTCTCTGTCTGCATCTGGATTCTAGTTAGACTCAGTGTTTAGTTATGGGTGTTAGCTTCTGTTTCCAAACAGGTATTAGATGAGGGCTCCATGGACAAGTTAGTAGGTGATCTCAGTATCCAGGAAAGGCATTTATTTTAGCCTTTCCACAGTTGCTCAAATTGTTAGTTGGCGGCACACTTGGAGGTCTCTAGACCTTTCTTTAGCTTCAGTTTTCTCTTCAAACCAATAATGGCTCCCTCTCCCCCTTTTATGCTCTCTCTTCTGTCTCTGTCTGTCTGTCTCTCTCTCTCTCTCTCTCTCTCTCCTCCCTCTCTCCTCCCTCTCTCTCTCTCCCCTGATTTCTCTGTGGGTGTACGTGGGTCAGGAGTTTGATATCTGCAACTCTGGATGATCCAAGCTCTCTTGAAGTTCTCTCCTCTAGCACAGGGCAGGCCTTGGTGTCCAAAGATCAGGTGAATGTGGCCTCAAGGTGGCCAGGCATGGATAGATGGGTCCAGTGTGCTCAAAGCAGTCCCAGGAAGTTCTATGGAGTTGGAGGGTTTGCTGAACCCACACTGTGGCCCAATACTCACCTGAAACAGTGGGCCCAGTAGGACAAAGGGTGAGGGGAAGGCAGTATCTGGGTGAGTGTATGGTGCAGAGTACCAGGACTGTACTATCCAGAGCCAGGATATATGGGGGAGTGAGATGCAGAGCTAACCCAGCGAGTTCCCAGGGATGGATGTGGTGGTGGGGGATTGGACCTGAACTGGTCCTAGACTCACCTCCAGCAGAGGGCAGGCCTTAGAGTCCAAAGATCATGCCAGTGCAGCCTCAAAGTGGCCCCACATGGATAGGTGGGCCCAGTGTGCTCAGAAAGTTCCATGGAGGTGGAGGGGCTGTTGGACCTGCACTCTGGCCCTATTGTCACCTGAAGCAGTAGGCCCAGCAGGACAAAGGGTGAGGGAAAGGCAGGCTAGGTGGGGGATGGGCAGAGTCGGGTTTGCCCTTTTCAATATTTCCAGGCAACAGCATCAGGAATGATCCTAGTTAGTTTTAATTGTCAATTTTACACACACTTGAGGCATCTGAAAGAAAGCTCCAATAGAGAAATTGCCTAGACCACTTTGGCCTGGTCATATCCGTGGGGGAATTGTCTTGACTACTAATTAAGGCAGGAGGACCCAGATTACTGTGGGCATCACCATCCATAAGTAGGTGGCCCTTTATTGTATGGGAAAGCTAGATAAGGAATGGTGATCCTGTAAGTGATACAACAAGCAACATTCTTCCATTGTTTCTCCTTCAAGCCCCTGCTAGAGTTCCTGTCCTGACCCCCCTGAATGTGTCCTGGAAGTATAAGACATACAAAACCTTTCCCCTTTAAGTTGCTTTGGTGATACTGTGTTATCATACCAATTAAATGAGGGGAGGGGAAACAGGAAAGGGTGGTGTCAAGCTGGTTACTGCAGGCCAGGCAAACTGGATTCCCAGGAAGTAGTCTGGGAAGTTGCATGATATACCCACAGCACTGATCACTCCAAGTGACCATCTGTCACCCCAGCCAGCCCCCCAAATAATGACACAGAGACTTCTTATTAATTATGAAAGCTTAGCCTACAGCTAAGGCTCAGTTCAGAGCTCTTAGAACATAAATTAAGCCATTTACATACATATATGTTCTATTAACATATTTATAGTAATCCATGTTCTATTACATGGTGTTATCTCTCTTCCATATTGCTCTTCTGTGTCCTCTGTGTATCTAGCAGGCCACTCTGCCTTTCTTCTTCCTAGAGTCCTGACTGTCTCTGGGAGTCCTGAGTATACCTTATGCCAAACTACTGGATGTCCAGGATGTTATTACACCAATCACACCAATACATCTTTTAAACACTGTACAAATATCGCACCACATCTCAAAAGAAGGGAAGAGGCAGTATATCCTCTAGGGTCAACTGGTGGTTGACCTAGAAGTTGCTGGCTCCCTGTCCTCACAATTGGACAGAGATATTCTGGTGTCCAAGAGGATGCCCTCAGGTAAGCAAATACAGAGTTGGTTGTTTGACTTCAATTTGTAGGAAGTGGGCTGGCACTGAGTCCTTTCCAGGGACCCCTTTGACCTTAAGAGTTACCAACATCCAAGTTTGCATAGGAATCTCAGGGACTTGCATTCAGCAGGCAAAATGGAAACAGGGATTTGAAGCCAAGTTTCTAGTGCTGCTGCCATTGCTTTCCCCAAACCCTGTAGGATTAAGACCTAAACTAAGAACTCATTCCCCCTGCTGCTGCCCTCAGGGAGAATAACTATAACCCTCTATTACAGGAGAGATGCTTTCAAATGCAAAATGCTAATGCTCTTTTGGCTCCCACAGCCCTGAAAGCACCCTAGCCAGTCCTTGGAACCTGAGATAAATAATGGCCCCCTTTTGCTTCCCCCTCCACCATCTGGTGCTCAAGTATATAAGCTAGCCCCTGGAGAAAACTAAGATATATAATGAAAAGCCTACTTAATATCAGTGTTATTAACCTCAGCACCCTCCCCAGTTTCTTGGGCTTCTACAGCAGAGCAGGTGCCGCAAAAGCCCACTAGTCACACATTAGCATGGGAGTTTTAGGTCTATTAATAAATAAATACGAAAAATAAATTTTAAACGTGCCAAGTGGCCACATTAAATCAGCTATCAAGGCTGATGGCCAGACCCGGAGATTTTGTACTGCCACCCCCACTCCTTAAAGAGCTGATTTAGGCCAATTGACTCTTATTTCTGCAGTGCTAATGAGAATGGGAACAAACACACAGCTAGCAATGGAAGCATGTGGCTTCAGCCCTGCTACAGAAACTGAAATCCCAGGAGGTAAGATATGAGATACTCAGAATTGAAACAAGAGAGAAGACAACTCTTTTCCTTGTAGTGCTAAGAACAAGTTATCATTGGGTACTCCCACATAAGCTACCCTCCTTCCTTTGTGACAGGGTCTAGTCTTGTAATGATATGCCATTTTCTTCTATGACTTTAGTTCATCACTGGAAAGGAAAAATTTCCAGAAGCCTCATCTCCAGTTCTTAAACTGGGAAAATGTGACTTGAGTAGGAGAAGTTATATTATGTGTGACTTTTTTGGAGAGTGTTTGTTTTTATTTCCTCCTGATCTCGAGACTTCCTGCCCTCAGCTACCAGACCATGGGCCTGGACCTTTGAAATATACACCCAAGATAAATGTGTATCTGTCCCAACAGAGTTCCAACCAATTGAAGACAGCAAACTGCTCCAAATGTGTCATCCATAGGTGCATCTCACTGGATTTCTGACTATCCTGAAGCTCTGCAACACAGACTGCTCCAAGGCAAACATGCACTTCCTTAGCCTCAGGTGGTCCTGCAGGACCCACACAGGGAGCCAAATGGCCTACCCTCTATTGTTTTCCCAGCCTTTGACCATTATTCCAGCCTTCCTGGGCCCTGACATTAATGCCCCAATGTCAGCAGGTAGTAGTTATAAAAGAGACTACATCACCCCTTATCATCACAAAAGCCTAGAATATTAGGTGACAAAGCCAGCACTTCTCACCCCACCCCACCCTAAACCTCACCCTCCCAGGGGCTGGACTTAAGCTTCCCTTCCTGCAGCTTGATCCTTATATAACTCAACCATTTTTGGCTGTGCCAGTCTCTTGGTCTATTGGCCTGAGAAGCCTTGGTTGAAAGTTCCTCACTTGCTGTCTCTCCCTCTCTCCTATTGTGGTCTGGTTTAATCTGCCAGTGTGTGCAACCTGGAGCCTTCTGTCTGTCTGATTTCTCCATTATATCTACAATAAAAATTTTCCCCATACTTTAATAGCCATGTCCTCCGTTTATTTCATTTTTCATTCAGTTGTATGTATGTGTTGTTATATGCAGTGGGAGGGGAACCTTAGCAGATCCCATGGTGTGTGAGATACACATAGGACAAAAGGCAGAACTTATGTAGGAAGTTTATTGGGATAAGGGGAAGAGAGTGAGGAAGGGGAAGGAAGAGATGTGAGAGTTAAAGGGTGGGGTAGCAAAGACTTGTCTGCTTCTTCAGAGGAACAGCAGGTAAGAGAGAGGGAATAGGCAGAGCCAGTCTCTTTTAGGGAGCTCCTGTGCATGCATAGAGCCAGTATACTGCTTCCCATGGGTGGAAGGGAGATGCATTGTGCTTGGTCTCCAAGGGGCAGGGCCAAGCTGTGCCTGGATGCTAATATTCCCTCCCCCCTTGCTTTATGTATTGAAAAGTGAGCAGTCAGGCATGGCAGGTTAGGGGAATAAGGGCATAGAGTATTCAAGACTGCTTCCTTCCGACCTGAGGGGGGCATTGACCATCCTTGGGGGACCTGAGACATGTTAATATGTGGCATGAGGGGGACCTTATGAGATCCCATAGCAGGTGAGATGTAAAAGCCATGCAGGCAGAACGTAAGTGGGAAGTTTACCGTGGGAAGGGAAGGCAGAGAGTGGAGACAAGAAAGAAGCAGAAAGCAGAGAGAGAGAAAGAGAAACAGAGAACTGTTTGCCTCTTCAGAGGGACAGCAGGAAAGAGAGGAAGTAAGTGGAGCTTCTCTCTTAAAGGGACCTTTTGTAGCTGTGTCCAGAACCAGGATACTGCTTGTCATGTGCACAGGGTAATGCATTCTGTCAGCTCCCCCAGGGAACATGGTGTGTCTGGGTGCTAACAGTATCTATTCTGGTGCTTGATGAGGCCATAATGGAGTGTCAGATTCCCTGTAATTAGAGTTAATGATGTTGTAACCCACTTTGATGTGGATGCTGTAAATTTATCCCTGGTCCTCTGCAAAAGCTGCCAGTGCCAGTGCTATTAACCTCTGAGCCATCTCTCCTGCCCATTATGTGACATTTTTTAAGGACTGTTCAGGGAATAAAACAATATGGAAGTTGTAGCCACTGGTCTTTGTATTTTTAGTTTGACTTAAAAAACACAGGACCAAACATTAAAACTAAGAATTTTTGTTCATCTTGTTATCCAGGTATGGTAACACACATCTTTAACCACAGAATTCAGGAGAGTGAAGCAGGATGACCATGAGCTTAAGGCCAGCCTGGGCTAAATGGTGAGCCAAGTGACAACTAGAAATTACAACTAGTAAATAACAAGAACTTCTTTGCTAGGCTCAATGACACTGGGACATAACCCAATCTACTTGGAAGACTGTGGCAGGAGGATCATGGGGTCAGTCAGCCTGGATTACTTAGTCTCTTGCCTCTTAATAAATTAAAGCATGAGTCTACAGAGTGGCTAAGCATTAACAGCACTTGTAGCTCTTGCAGAGGACTTGGGGTCAGTTCCCAGCACCCACAGGCAGATCACTACCATCCCTGAATCCAAATCCAGGGGTCCCAATACACTTTTCTGGCTTCTGCATACACCAGGTACTCATATGGTGCACATATACAAGCAAAACACTCTCACATACGTAAAACAAATAAATCGTTTTAACAAATACTAATTAAAGCAAGACCCAGACAAGACTCTTACTGTACTAAATTAAAGACTTCACAGAACCAGACAGGTATTATATCTATGATATATATATATATATATATATATATATATATATATATATATATTTCTTATCCAGGTGTACTTTTTAAATTTTCACAATCATAAGGAAAAAAACAGACAAGACAATAGAAAAATTGTAAAAACGGTCCAAATAGATAATAATCAGTGGTGTTAATCATTGAGGAAACCTTGTGGCTAAAATGAAAAATAGAAACATTGCCAGGGCCTAGAAGGAATTTGAATGATATAGAAGCCTTTCACCAATGTTCTTGGAAAAACACAAGGGAAAGTTTTGTGGGCTTCAGCATCCTGCATGGCCTTTCTTTGTGGGTAAGACAGGATGCTGCAGAAGGAGAGGGCTTTATGAACTACTCCCGGACAAAGTAGGTTGGAAGAGTGTGACCTATTACAATGTTTTCATGAATGTACTTCATGCCATCTGATTATATTCACATATTCCCCTTACTTGCCCCTCATATCCACCCCACCGGTCCCCTTTCTCTTCAGAAATAGACTCTCCTCTACATCCATTTGTTATTGCTATTATCTTTTATACATAGACTGTTCACATGAGAGAGTGTTATTTTATGGCAAGTAAATATATATATATATATATACATATATATATATATGTATATATATATATATATATATATATAAAATTACTACTTGGGAGTTTGTTTTTAATTAAGCAATAAGACTTGATGGGTCCTGGCTGTCACTTTATTAAGATACTCCTAGGGTGTAGGGATGAATTTGGTCCACACGAGTGCCTCAAATCAGTTCAGAATGTGAGTAGATTATTACTCTCTGGAATTAATGCAAGATACGCTTTAATATCAAGAGAGTACAGTGTTATTAACCTCTACACCCTCTGCAGTTTCTCGGGTTTCTACAGCAATTGGAGGTCCTCGCTGAAAAGCTAGGTAAGTGTAAGGGGTTGTCCCTTGTGCCTGTAGGGACTTATTCGGGTAAATAAGTAAATAAACAGAAAAAAGAGAGATGGGGAATTCACCCAGAAAGTTTGAATTAGAATTTCAATTAAAGAAAATTCTAGAGGAACAGGAAACTGCAGTAAAGACAGAAACTTTCAAAGGATTTTTAAAATCCATTCAACGGGCTAGTAAAAGTGAGGTGGAAGAGCATAAGATGCTATCTAAGAAGCCACTAGGTGCCTGTGCAGATCAGAGAAAGACCTTATCTTCAGGGAAAGACAGGGACTTTTCTAAGGATCCTGGAGTGAAGCCCAATGAGAGACATCCTCCCAAAAGCTTCCACCATAGCTCTTTCAGAGCTGCAGCAGGGCTTGGGGGAGCTAAGGTGCATCAGGCTTAAGCACTAGGTCAGCAGGAACTCAGAGTTGCTACAATGGTGATTTCTTGCTTTTCAAATAGCTGCACTCACAGATAAGCTGCAGCAGGCAAGCCCAGGCCTAGAGAGCAAATTCAGGAGGAGACCTAGATGTCTGCTGCTTTAGGAGCTGCTGCCATGGCCAACACCCTGTCAAGAGTATGGAATAACTAATGCAGCCTGTCAGAAAGTGTTTTAAGGACTCATAAAACACATTAAAAAAAAAAAGAAGAAAGAGAAAAAGAAAAAAAGTGGGGAAAAAAGTAAAAAAGTGACATATATTGGGATTTGTTCAGATTTTGGATGTTCATAATTCAAGGTTTAGTTACAACAGCTGCATTACAAGATGTTCTATTTCAACAAACTAATCTTGGTCTAAAGAAAAGGAGAGCTGAAAAATGTAAGGTGTGGCCACACATGTGAGTGTCTGAAGTGTGATTGTGAATTTGTAAATGTGTGAATCCCAACAATAGGTACTACTTGAATTGCAAGAGAGAGACATGAGGGTTGGAGATCTTCATCTCTGATAACTTTCAGTCTTGAAGAATGGAACAGTAGGAAATGGTCAAAGCCAGAGTGGGCTGAGAGCCAGAGAAATCTGTATGGATGGCTCAAAAGAGTTTAGAAGAGTAGAGAATACAAAAATCTTCCTAAATTTTGGTGGTTAAAAAAAGAAATTGAAAGAATGGAGGTTAATATAAGATTTGAGATAAGCTATTGAAAGGAGGCCTCAGGAAACTGTAGGCCATGTTTGGCCCTCCACCTAGAAAGGTGTCAGTGAAAATGCAAATGAGACCATTTCACCTCTGGAGAAAAAGCCTCAGGGAACTGCAGGCCTGTTTGGCCCCCAACCTAGAAAGGTGTCAGTGAAAATGCAAATGAGACCATGTCAGCTAATGAAAGCTTTACAGGTCATAGTAGAAAGTTTTCAAAAGTATTTGGGACTTATGTTACATTAGAAAAGATAGCTTATGATCATTGAATGATTTTCAGAAGTTGTTAGAAAATTTTGAAATGGTTACGTCCTTTTTTTAAAAGCACCTATTGGTGATTTGAAACCTTTAAGCCATATCCTGAAAGGAGATAGTGATCCCAATTCACCTAGACAGCTAACTGAAGAGAGTAGACAAGTTCTCTTACAATCGGAGAATTCAATCCAGCATCAACAGATATGCTATATTGACTATGCAAAACCATGGGATACTTATGTGTTTCCCACACAGCATAGTCTGACTTCTGTCTTATGGCAAGAGGGATCATTGTTATGGTTGCATTTACCTGTTTCCCCAGCCAAAGTGTTAAATCCTTATTTTGAAGCAGTAGCTTATGTGGTACAAAAATGCCATATGGAGTCTAGGAGATATTTTGGCAAGGAACCAAATGTAATCCATGTTCTCTATACCAAAAAGCAAGTTGATTGGTTATTTCAAAACAGTGATTCATGCACAATTGCTTTTACTCAGTTTTTGGGAAAAATTGATAATCAGTTTCCAGCTCATAGACTGCTGCAATATGCATTAATGCATCCTTTTGTATTCCCTAAAATTGTAAGGGGTAATCCTGTTCAAAGTGCTATGTTAGTATGTACTGATGGTTCTTCTGATGGAAAAGCAGCTTATATTATTTATTGATGGGAAAAAATATGTAGTACGGACAGATTCAGATTCAGCTCAGATAGTTGAATTAGGAACTGTTGCAATAGTTTTTCAGCTTTGAATGAATGATTCATTTAACTCATATAGTGATAGTCATTATGTTTTCAGAGCTTTTCAAGTTATAGAGATGGTTCCATACATTGGAACTAATAATAATCAGGTTAAATTACTGTTTGAGCAAATTCAAAGTGTCATTCATCAAAGAAAGGCACCGTGCTTTGTGGGTCATATAAGAGCTCATTCAAACCTTACTGACAAAAATCGTCGCTTTATCTCAGGTAGAATTGGCTCAGCAGCCACACAGTTTTCATCATCAAAATAGTGATAGTCTAAGAAAACAGTTTGGTTTAACTAGAGAGTTGCAGACCATTCAGGTTACTTCCAGCTCTATATCCTGACTGGCCTCCCCACTAATTTATGTGGGAGAGAACTCTTAGAAGAGATGGGATTTGTCCATTCTACCCAAACCCTTGCCCAAGGCACTCTGCCAAGAAACAATACTCTCTAGATGATGTTTAAAATGGGCTGGGACAAAGGATGAGGGTTAGGTAAGCTGTAGCAAGGAGATGTTCCCTTTGTGGCCACTCTCCCATTAGACAGTCAAGGTTATAGAAAAGGATTTAGGGAATTCAGCAGAGTTATAATACCAAAGAAGGAAAGGTTCTACTTTCCCTTTCTATAAGATTTATTTTTTTGGGGGGAGGGGGCTGTAGTGAGCTATTCACCTTGTCAGCATCTGTGGCACTGACCATGCCCATTGGGGGTGGAGACAGGGGTGGAAGTGACCTGGGGAACTAGGTCTGAGGAGGAATCTGGGAGAGTTCTCTTGCTTGGAGAGGACAGCATCCAGTGGAACCTGCTGGTGTTCATCTGTCTAGCTTGTAAGTTATTTCTCCCTGAATAAACATCTGTTTGGCCTATTTGTTTATCCTGATTCTTATTAAACCACGATAGGTGACACACTTGTTAAGAGCACTGGCTGCTCTTCCATAGAGCTAGCTTCAGCTCCCAGCACTGACAAAGAGGATAACTGTCCTCCCCTGTGAAGCAATGACTTGTCTTTCCCAGGACTCTTTCTCAGTGCAGGCACTCAGAAAAACATACCTATTTCTTCCTTTTTTGATCTCCTTTTCTTTCTGGTACTGGCCACTGCCTTGGCATGTGAGGTAGTCTGAAGGTCATATGGAGCAGCATTCTTAGGAGATGTGACTTTGTTGGAGTGGGTATGACTTGTTAGAGGAAGTGTGTCACTATGGGCTGCTTCCTTAGCTCAAGATACTGCCCAGTACATCTCAGTCAATTTCCTGTTTCCTGCAAGCCAAGATGTACCCAATACCACGTCTCCTTTCATGCCACATGCTTCCCACAATGCTCCTTGTCATTGTGATATTGGACTGAACCTCTGAAAGTGTAAGTTACCACCTTATTAAGAATTGCTGTGGTCATGGTTTGTCTTCACAGCAATAGAAACCCAAACTAAGACAATATGCTTTCCTGGATACATTGGGCTTTCTCACTCTGTTTCTTAAAATCCCCCTCCCTTCTCCCAATCCCCATGTAGCTGTTTATTTCCCATGTCACTGCATACAAACAGTATGGCTTTCTTTCTTCCTCCTCTATTTCTCTTCACCAGGGAGATGACATGATTTACAGCTTGCCTGCCCTGTTGTTTTCATTTCAAACTACATTAAAATTGTCCTCAAGCTCCCTTCTGGGTCTATTTCTAAATTCTTTACTAACAAGACTAAAGACTCCAATGTGGAAGTCACAGTGTCTTAGTTAGGATTTCTATTGCTGTGATAAAAGACCATGACCAAACTTAATCTGAGAAAGAAAGGTTTAATTTCTCTGGTCATACTACTAAGGAAAGTCAGGGCATAGAGTCTAGCAGGAACATGGAGACAGAAGCTGAAGAAGAAGCTGTGGAGGGGTACGGCTTACTGGTTCACTCATGATTTCTTTTTCAGCCTCCTTTTTTATAGAACCTAGGACCACCATCCTAGGGATGACCACAACCATTGTGGGCTGGGCTTGCCCCCATCAATCATTAACCAAGAAAATGCCCAGCAAACTTTCCTACAGACCAGATGGAGGTATTTTCTCAATTCAAGTTCCTTTTCCCAAATAACTACATTGTGTTGACAATCTAACCAACCAGGATACTCAAGTTCCCCAGTAACAAAACTCAATAACTTCACCCATTTTTCTACTCTTTGGTAATTAAAATGTATATGTGAGTGTTCTCCCCAGGTTTTCTTTTTGTTAAGCCAGTATACACACACACACACACACACACACACACACACACACACACACACACACACACAAACCATATGCAAGCTTAGTGCCTGAATAGGCCAAAAGCAGGCATTAGAGCCCCTGGAACTGGATTACAGATGGTTGTTAACCTGTGGGTGGTGGGAATCTAACCTAGGTGCTCTGGAACAGTGACCACAGCTCTTTACCACTCGCCATCTCTCTTGCCCCATGCAATCTTACTTCCTTTGATGCTTTCTTTGGAAAGAAGTTTTGGTTTCTTTGATTCATTAGTTTGGTTTTCTTGACACAAGTCAAGTAGAGTAGTCTCAAGCTCCTGACCCTCTTGTCTGTCTCCTTATTACTCAGATCACAAGTATGAGCCCTGCTTTGAAAGATTTGGCAAGCTATTTTGCCCTTGATTTCATGTGAAAATATCTCTGCCCACTCTGTGTTTCCTTTTGTTGGGTTTCCTTGATTACTTTTGGTGTGCAAGATTGGAAGTAGAACATTGTTTGGAAGGAATGTATTGTTTGAAGAGGTTTTTTGTACGTTTGCCATTGACTTCACTGATTTGGTTATCATATTTATTCATAGTTCTGTTTCTTATGGTTTGTGGGAAGGAGACTCCAGTTACAGAAATTCTGCCCAGTAGCTATGGAAAAGAAGGAAATGCTGACCAACACTCAGTAGATAGAAGCAAGTAGTTCTCAGTGAGTTCAAGGCCAGCCTGGTGTACAGAGAGAGTTACAGAACAGAGAAACTCTGTCTCAAACACAAAGAGAGAAAGAAGGAAGTGCTGACCCCTGCTGACTCAAGGTTGTTAAGGAATATCCCAAGGAGGAAACAAGAGGAACTTTATGTTTACAGCATGTGAGGAGAGACTTTAAACAAGGAAAAACTATGTGTTATTTTATTGTGTTTTCCCCCCTCTCTTTTCCATCGGAAAATATCCAGAATGAAGATTTCTAATGTATCTATGACACCCACACTCCTAGCTCAACACAAATGGTGCTATATATTTGAAATTCTAGCATATTAAACCATTACACACTAACACACACACACACACACTCACAGATACACACACTCTCACACACACACACACATACACACACCAATTCTTTGATGATCAAAACCACAAAATGCTCTCCAAGCTGTGTAAACTGATGCTCTCTGAAGGACTGAGAGGCACTGGGAAGCAGAGGTGGGCTAGTAGAGATAGGATCTCCACCGGCACCAGACTGCAAGGTGAGTGTGGCAAAGCACAGGCCTGGGTGAATATCCCCATGCAGCCACTGCAGCTTGATAAGGGATAGGTACTCAGCCCACATCTCACTTGTCTCAGGCAAAATTAGATGAATCACCCAGTTGAATTCATAAGAATTCTCTGAAGAAACCATATTGATGTTTTTTGCCATCCTGGCAGGAGCCAAGAAGGTACAAAGACAGCCATGTATGTCACTCCATTTGCCTAGTGATTATTGAAACAAAATACTTGAAGCAAGTGGAATCTCCTCAGAGTCTGATCTTGAAGGAAGGAAAGGCCAAAGCCTAAACCAACCCGAAGAGGCCTCCTGAAAAGATATTTTACACATTTCCAAAAACATATGTGACCACCTTATAAGAGGATCCAAAATGAGCTAATGAGGAGTCAATGATGGGTGGGACTCTTGGCCAGGACTGCTTAGGTATCCTTGCCTCTTACCCTCCATTTAAATATCAACCTCACTTCAGGACTCCTGGACTGTGGGATTGAGTGTGAATGGACCTCTGTTTCTCTGCACAGTGTGTCACACAGAACATATCTCCTTTCTCTACTCTTCACAATTAATTGTCTCTCTAAACAGCCCACTGAGGAGAGATGGCTAAGCTTAGCTTGTAAGGACTGTGATGTGTTGAGATCTTCATACTGACTAGGAGGACTCTGACTACAAAGCGATGGAACCCAGTAGGCCAAAAAACAAATGATCTTGCTCTGACCATGACCAAAAGCAAGGAGAAGAAGAAAACTCATTTTTGCTTACATTTCCAGAGAGAGAGAACCATAATGGCAGAGGCTGAGTGGCAGCCAATGGCTGGAGCATGAGGCTGAGAGACCACACTATACCCTCACATAGCAAGCAGACACCAAGGTGGAATGGGGAAATTTGTAAATTTTCAAAGCCCACCCACATGATATACTTTCTCTCTATAGCCTTGTCCCTATTAGTTTCATAACATCCCCAAAACTGTGGCCAACTGGGAACAAGTATTCTAAGGAATGAGACTATGGGAGGGGTCAATGTCATTTAAGATACCATAGCAAGTCAAAGCACTTGCCACCAATTCTGAAGACCTGAGAATGATCCTTGGAACCTGTGCTGGAGGAGAAAATTGACTCCTGCAAGTTATCGGCTGACCTCCACATGCTCACACACATGCACATGTGCAAACATACATACATTAAATACCTAAATATGAAAATGGTAGACAAAGCAATTTTGGAAAGAAGAGAAAAGAGATTTATTCAAAATGGCTACACTAGGAAGAACAGATGAAAGGGTCCAGTAATGTAGCATCCATCTTTAGCACATGAATTTGAGCCTTAGAGTTAAACACAGGAAGAACTGTGGCAGAGGATGAGAGATGCAGATGATTAATTGGTCCATGGAGGGTGCAGTCTGGGGTATCCTTGCCTCATCTCTGGAAGGAGGGAAGGAGGGAAGAAGGGAGAGAGAGAGAGAAGAAAGGAGGAAGGGAGGGAAGGAGAGAGGGAAAGCAGAAAGAAAGGAAGAATAGAAATATCTTAACTACAGCTTTAGAGGAAAAGTAAGTGTGCATCTCCCACTCAGACTTTTTTCTTTCCTTTAAAAAAAGTTTATTTATTTTTAAATTTTATATGTATGAGTTGTATGTGTTGGATCCCCTGGAACTAAAGTTACAGACAGCTTCTGTGTGAGTGTTGGGAATTGAACACTGGTCCTCTGCAAGAGCAGAAAGTGTTCTTAATAGCTGAGCTGGCTCTCTGGCCCTTCTTTGCTGGTTTTTGAATTGTTATTGGTGATTCTACTTCCCACATATTTTAGAGTTAACCGGTATTAAAGTTGATATTTGATGGATGTAGCACTTAAGTTGAGAAGGACAGAAATTTTAATAATGTGGCATGTATCAGCCTTTGTGACAGCTAGCTGTTCAGGTTACTTAGCTCCTCTCTGATTTCTCTTATCAGAATTTTCTGATTTTAAGATTAAGTCTAGAATATATTTTGTTACTAAACTTATTAAATATTTCATATGATGGTATGGTAAATGACATTATTTTAAGATTGTGTTTCCCAAGCGTCTGTTCCTGGTGGATAGAATATTATTTATTTTTTACATTATGTGTATAGGTGTTTTGTATGCATCATTGTCTTGCCTATACCTGTGGAGGACAGACAGGACATAGCCCAACTGCTCAGTCATTACTTTACTCCAAATGCTGTCTGCACACACACACACACACACACACACACACACACACACACACAAATCAGCACAACACAGCCCTGCCTAAGGCCCTCTTACAAGAACAAGTCTCTTATGGTGCTGAGGAGAGGATACAGAAATTACAATGAACTGGCACCAATAAATACCAACATACAATGGTAGATATACTTCTATACATATGTTGCTCTCTTGGTTGATGAATAAACCACTGATGGGGCAATAGCCAGGCAGGGGGTATAGGCACAACTGTAGGAGGAAGGAGGAAGGAGACAGAGGGAAGCATTTAGAGAGATTGGAAGGTGGGAGGTGCCTGGCAATCTCTGGTAAGATAAAACTATAGAGAAATACTTAGTAGTTATTGGTTAGTAATTAAGAAAGAGCTAGCCAATAAAAAGTCTTACCCATCAGCCACACTTTATAATTAATATAGTGTCTCTGTGTTTATTTGGGGTTGAAATGTGGAGGGATCATACTGAACAAAAACCACCATCTTTAATCATATATATACTATGTGCCAAAGGAGATGAGAATGTCAATTAGTAACAATATCCTTAAGGGATTTCAGCTCCATCTCTCTGAATCCTACATGCTACAGGAAAACGATGCTGGCAACTTAAATTCCTGAATATGTGGTCACATATAATGCACTTTAGTGAACACATATGTCATGTGTAGTGCACAGACACTCTGCAGATATGAATGCCCCTCCCAGAAAATAACAGGAGAGCAGGAAAAAATTCTTTCAAAAAATAGGAAAAGCAATACCAAAAATAAGTAACAAATGGATAAGAAAAAGCCAGAGTGCCAAGACAAAGCCAGAGTGCCTTGTTCATAAGGGTAGCCCTGTGCTGCACTCACTAAAATCTACATGTACATCCTGTCCTCTGGGATGTCTTGCCTACTGTCTTTCCACTCTCTTAAGCAACCACAAATTACTGAATATTATCTATAACCATATCTCTTCTCCTTTCTCTCTCCTTTTACCCTATGTCTCATTCAAGCCATCTGGTTCTGTTGAGGCATTAAATCAAAATTCAGCTGAAATATTGACACAGAAATATCTCTGATCTGAAGTCCCACATCTCCTTCTCACAAGAACCAGCTGTGATGCTAAGAAATAGTGGGTAATCCTGATTTTAACAGGCATGATAGAAAATCACTCCTTGACTCAGGAAGAATGAACCAATCCCTGTGTCATTTCTGATTCTACCCTGCCCTATAGTGTTGTACTAAAGTATCATCCTTAAGACCCTTGAAGCTGTGATGGCTAGTATTACTCAGAGGTGGCAACTATCATGTGCAACATCTACAGGGAAAGATTTCAGAATTGCCAGAAGATAATTGTTTCTAGGCATGGTGATGCAGACCTGTTATGCAATCTACATGATAGAATGAAGCAGGGCCATCCCAACTTCAAGATTAGACTGGGCACCCTACCCTGGCCTCCAAATAGCCCACAAAAAGGAGAGAAGGAAGTGAGCTTGTGACAGAACACATTCCTAGTACATTTAAAGTTGCTAGGGTTAATCTCACAAACAACTGCTTATTTGACAACTAAGCAGGTTGTTTGCATTGACCCTGGGGTAGATTTATGCTCAGCAGTCATCATGTGCTTCCTTTATATTTGTGGCTACCAGTGAGAACAAAGACCATGGTTTTGGCCCATTTTGAAGATCATGTCTTCATGCACTGAGCCATTTTTTCCTCTAAATAGTTTGAAGTGTGGGTCATAGAGTCTTATGGGACTCTATTACAGTTCAGAAAGCTAGGACATCCACAGTGATGTCCGCTCCTGATCTAACCTGATGTTTCCTACATTTTATGGTTCTGTCTCCTCCTGGTCTAGACTGCAGTTTCCTTCATCTGATGATTCTGTTCTCCCTTTGTCCAATCTGCAGATTCCTGTGTCTCATAGCTTGTCCCATCCTGGTCTAACCTGCAGTATCCTGCCTCTCATGGTACTGTCTTCTCTTAGTTTAGCATGAAGGTTCCTGCATCTCTACATTTTCATCTATATTGCTTTTGGATATGTTCTTCTATACCCCTTGTTATATTGTAGGTTGCATGTTCCATATTAAAGGACAGGGGATGTAGGAGAATCTAAAAGTACCCCTGCCTCTCAGAAAGCATGTGCCGTATAAACAGTCCAAGCAGCTTTTCTGAGGCCTCTTTCCCTGAACAGAGGTAGACTAAAGTAGCTCCTGGTCTTCTGAACCTGAAGGGGGGGGCTATCTGTCTTCATTCCAGCTAGGTGTCAGGACACAAGCAACACTAGCTATCTTTAGTTTTTGCTTCTACTCCATTCTCTCTCTAACTTGCCAATATTATGAGCCAGCAAGAAAGGATGCACAGGGAAATGTGAGGTCTGCAGCCAGCATCTACTTCTCTGAAACTGAGCTTCTCAGAAATGGGGATACAAATATGAACTGAGGGCATGCCCCCTTGCAGCCTATAGTGAGACCCCTTGGAAACTTCTCTGGTGTCTCAGGAATGACTACCAAAGCCTAAGAGATTCAAATTTCTGTGATCCTATCACAGAAACCGAAATCACAATTTCACTCAGTAGGGTCAACTCAAAGAAAGACACCAGGTAATTTTAAAAATTGACTAACAAAAAAAAAAAAAAAAAAAAAAAAAAAAAAACCCTGGTATTGTGGTTCACACTTCTAATGCCAGCACTCAGGGGGTAGAGGCAGGTGGATCTCTTTGAGTTCATGACTATTCTGTTCTACACATAGTGAGTTCCAGGGCAATCTGAACTATATAATGAGACACAGTCTAGGAAAAACAAATCTCAGGAAAATAGGAATTAGTTTACCACAGCACCTGGCAATCCGACTCTTAGGCATATACCCAAAGGATTCACATCAATGCAACAAAGACATCTGTTCAACTATGTTCATAGCAGCACTATTTGTAATAGCAAGAACCTGGAAGAAACCTAGATGCCCCTCAATTGAAGAATGGTTAATGAAGATGTGGTACATCTACACAATGGAATACTACTCTGCAGAAAAAAAATAATGTTATCTTGAAATTGGCAGGCAAGTGGATGGCACTTGAAGAAACCATCCTGAATGAGGTAACCCAGTCACAAAAAGAGGAACACAGTATGTACTCACTCATATATGGATTTTAGACCTAGATCAAATGATCACCAGCCTATAATTCACACCACCAGAGGAACTAGGATACTAGGTGTATTCTAAGAGATTCATATAAAGTCCCTCACAGAACTGGGAAGGGACAAGTCCCCCAGAGCTCAGGTGAAGTGGGGGAGGACAGCGAATGGAGAGAGAAGTAGGAGAAAATGAGGGGGAGGAAAGGAAAACCTGTGCGACAAGGAAGATTGAGCCTGGTTAGGAATAGAAGATAGGAAAGAGAGAGAGAGAGAGAGAGAGAGAGAGAGAGAGAGAGAGAGAGAGAGAGAGAACATAAAAGAGGGAGCCAATATTGGTTTGAAGATAAAATTGAACACAAATAAAGGTCGAGAGAACTACAAGACTGCTCCCAACTAACAATCTCAGCTTCTGTGGAAAGGCTATCATAAATGCCCTTCCTGGATAGTGAGATCAACAACTAACCTCTCCATGGAGCCCTCAACTAATGCCTGTTGAAAATAGGAGCAAACACCCATACATAAACACTGAGTCGAACTAGAACCCAGAAGCAGATGGAGAGGACAAGACCATAGTCTCTATGGCAGAAGCACATAGAGACTGCTTACCTGAACAAGGAGGAGCTAACCGCCACTAGACTGATAGCTGGGGATCCAGCATGGGACTGACTCAGGCCCCCCTGAATATGGGTCTCAGCCAGAAGGACTGAGCAGTCTAAGAGACCTCCGACAGTGGAGCCAGATGTATCCCTGGTGCACAAAAGGACTTTGCGAACATATCCCCCATGGAGGGATAACTGCCTTAATCTAGAGACAGGAGAGAATCCCTAGTCCCTACTTCACAGGACCTGTCAGATCTACATGACCCGAACTGGATGGCATTCCCCTACATATGGAATTGGGGTGGGTGGATGGGAGGGGAGGGTGTTTAGAGTGCATGTGAGAGGGCAGAGAGGGTAAAAGGGAGGGAAGGAGAGAGGGAGGGCTGGGAGGAGGGAGGGAGGAAGGGAGGGAGGGAGATGGAACTGGGATCGACATGTAAAATAATAAATTAAATTAAAAAAATGCTTTGACTCCAAAATTTAAGTTGAAGGACAACTTCAACTTAAAGGGGAAAAGGATTTCTATTTTTGTTTCCACAGAAAATGAAAAGATGTGGATTCCTTCCAGACTAATGTGGTTTGATCACGCCAGACCACCGGAAACAGAGTACAAGCTAATCCTACATTCAAAACAGCTGGACAAAGCAGCCCTACAGACTACAGCCAGGATATCTGAATCTTCTTTGAATCCCCCCAAGACAGCACCCCTTACCAGCAGGAAGTAGTTTGGAAAGAACGACGCCCAAATTCCCAAATATTGTGTATAAATGTTTGTTTCCATTTAATTGGACTTTGTTATATAAAATTAAATTAAATAAAAAAAAAAAAACAATGCAGGAAGGGTTTGCATTGTAGACTGCCCAGTATTGAGCTGCAGGAGAGCTCAATCTCAATAGTACATCTGTTGCCCATCAAGTGGGAAACCTGGGTTCCATCCACAATATCGTGGGGCATAACAAAATAAAGTGAGGGAAATAAGGTCTGATGTCAGACTCTGTTCTCAAATGGCTTCTGGTGACATTGCTAAACTAAAAGAATGGAGAGAGCACAATGAGTGAGTGGGTAGGGGAGCTAGGCACAAAGACTGAGAACCAGAGCTTAATGTCTTAAACTCAATGAGAGATAGAAAGAAGCAACTATTACAAGATCTTTTCTGACCTCCATATACATGACATGGTGACAACACATGCATACTCCCAAACACAATCATTAAACCAACAAATCTGACAGATACTGCTGCCACTGTATCCATGTTCTCCTCAGTCAAATCCCTCCATCTCTCCTCACCAGTCCTCTCTGTTCTGAGGCCAATCTTTGAATCAAGTGCAAAATCACAGCCAAAAAGTTCATAATCTGTGTCTTGTATTTTTCAGGGCACAGATGAAGCTGGGTATCATCTGTTAAGCAGCGCTGTCTTACAGCGTACTCAAAGTCATCATGTGAAGCAAGCACAGGAGAATCCACACTCCAAGATCTGAAAAAAAAAAAAAAAAAAAAAAAAAAACAGAATTTGCAGGACAGCTGTCTTGTGGGAAAGGAAAAAATGACCTTTCTCTCTCATATCCATGTATTCATTGAAATGTACCAGAACTGGACTGGTAGTGATCTCTTATAATCCTGTCACTGCACAGACTCCAGAACATGTATGCATGTGTGTATACATCTTTCGAACAACGAATGAAATAAAAGAGTAATGAAACTTAGATTATAACTCTCATGTCCCCTTTGGTTCTAATTGCATACTTGGAGACGATTCCTTTCTAACAAGTAATTTTGTAAGTGGTGACAGGAAATTGATGTGTGATATCATTCTGTAAATATGTTCCCCTTATTGCTTAATGAATAAAACACTGCTGGCCAATAGGAAAGCAATAAAGGCAGGACTAGGAGACAAGGAGGTTTCAGGCAGAGGTAGTAGGAGTTTCAACATGTAGGATCAAACAGGGTAGAACTCCTCTCTCTCTCCGGTAGGATAAGACCAGGAGGAAATACTTAGATTGATAGAAATGGGTTAATATTTAAAACAGAGCTAGCCAATGAGAAAGGCTAGTAACAGACCAACAGCTTTATATCTAATTAATAGTCTTTGAGTCTTATTTGGGGCTGGCGCAGCTGTGGGACCAGGCTTGGGGGAGAAAGCCCTCATAACAGGGATCTCCAGTAGAAAAGAGAGTAATTCCCACTGTCACCAGAAGTCATTAGACAAGTGGATCTCGTTCACTTAATGGAACACATGAATTGAATCTGCAATCTGCAAAACAAGCTCAGCCTTTGAGCACTTGTTTCCTATCTGGTGGTACTATTTGGGAGGCCAGGGTACCTGCAAGAAGTCCAGCCTTCTTGGCAGAGTGAATAATTTGGAGTGGCATTTAAGGTTACAGCCCAGACATAGTTCTTGCCAGTCGGTTTTTCCTGGTCAGCCATGAAATGAACTGCCACAGCTATATACATCAACTGCCAGAATACTGACCTTGAGTCAAATTAGATCTTTCAACCCTTGTTTCTGTATATATGACATCATGGCAGCGAGATGGTTCTGTGGGTGCACTGGCTAGTTTTCTCTCACCTTGACATGAGTTCAAGTTACACAAGGGCAGGGGAAAGTGAGATGTCAATCAATAAAATGCCTCCAAAAGTTCAGGTTGAAGGGAAATATGCAGTACATTTTCTTAAGTATTTTTTGATATTGGAGTGCCCAGCCTGTTGTGGCTAATGCCACTCCTGGGATTTTTGTTCGAGGATCTGTAAGGAAACAGAATGAACAAGAAATGAGGGTAAATCAGTAAGCATCACTCCTCCATGGCCTCTGCCTCACTTGCTGCCTGAGGAGTACTTCCCAGTTAGAGTTCCTGCCTTGGCTTCCCTCAATGGACTGTGATTCTGCATATAAGAGAAATAAATCCTTGCCTGCACCAGTTGCTTTGGGTCATAGTGTTTCTTCACACCAATAGAAACCCTAACTAAGACAGTGGGTAAATGTGCTTGCTGCCAACACTGATGACAGGGCTTCGATTCCAGGGACACACACAGTGAATGAACAGAAACGACTCCTACCCCTCTCCTTACACCTTCACCCATGTGCAGCTGTACACACATGAGCACACACACAGACACATGACAACTTTAAAAGTAAGGGGGTAGATGGATGGTCAGCAGTGAAGAGCACATGCTGTTCTTCAAAAGGACAAGTCTTGGTTCAATTCTCTGCACCCACATGGCAGTTCACAATTGCCTGTAAATCCACTTTCAGGGTACAAACATCCTCATACAGATATACATGCAGGTAAACACCAATGCATGAAAATAAAAAATAAAAAAATCAGAAGGAAGAAAGTAAGCCCAAGAGAGCTGATTTTCAAATCAGTTTAATAACTGAAGCCTATTCTTAAGGTCCTATATGAAAATGCTATTTAGTCTTTGAAACCACAGCTTGATGACATGACTCCTGGTAGCAAGCATAACTAATCTGCACAAAGCTGCTATCCTACTGTACTTTGAGAATCACAAGATACACTGACTGTTACCCAAAGTTATGCTAGGTATTTGAAAAGGGTTCATTAAAAGATTCCTAATTACTGGGCTGGAGAGATGGCTCAGCAGCTAAGAGAACATGCTATTCTTACTGAGGATCAGGATTCAAAAACACATTGAACACATTGAAAGGCTGATAACCATCTATTAAAGACTGGTGCCCCATTATGGCCTCTTCAGAAACCAGCTACACATACATACATCATGCACATACCTACATGCACTCAAAACACTATAAGTCCAGGCAGGGTAGCACACATCTATATTCTGGCACATTAGAATTTACAGATCTATCTCACTGCATCCAACTCAGAAAGCGTCTTTGAGACTGGCAGCATCCCAGAAAGGCAGGTTGATCTCTGTGAACTCCAGACATGCGCAGTGTACAAAAAGAGTCCCAGGACAGCTGAGAAACTGGGTCTCAGAAAACAGAAAGTAAAACCACTTATAAAGTAAAAATAATTCTTTTAAAAAGAGAGATTACTAATAACCTAAAAGAGGCTAAAATATGCCTGTGTCGCTGAAACCACAGACGACATGCTACTTTTGATTCTACAACCCAAGAAATAAATCCCATACTTTCTGTTGTCTACCGCAAAACACACTCCCTGCAGCTCTGACAATAAAACTCAGGGCCTGGATGTATATGTGTTCATTCACTGAGATAAACCCCTAGGCCACTATTGTCTAATTAACTTTTTAAAGGAAATCAAATGTTTACATATAATAATCTAATATATGACATAGTAACATCATATACTTGAAAGAATCAGTGAAATTTTAAAAGTCTCACCACAAAAGCAATTATATGACTTTATTGGATTAATTAGCCTGATTTTGCCATTTCATAATATATAAATTTCAACGTGTCATTGTAAATGCCATAAACATGTACAATTTTTGTCAAGCAATCTTTTAAAATGTTTTAATCCCAGCACTCATGAGATAGAGGCAGGTGGAGCTTTGTGTGATTGTACCCAATTGATGTACATAGCCAGTCCCCAGGTAGACAGGCTTACATAGCATAGATAGGGAGACTCTGTCTCAAAAAAAGAGGTAGGGTGTACATTATTGAGTTCACATATTATGGGCACTTTCTCAAACACAATCTGATAGATGCTAAATAAGGTGCAGGCGTTTGTAATCAAAACACATTTAGTGTCCATGCTGATGTTATCAGACTGGGCTCAACCTGGAAATCCTATGTGCCTTAATGCTTAAGTTGAAAATGGCCTCAATAATCACCCAAAGATCTACAAAGGCTATATATCTTAAACAGGGATGTGTGGCTGTTTGTCCAAGTTCCTCTGAGAATTCTTTTTCGCTTAAAAAGTTGCAGAGTGCTCACTATTTTACAAACTACTGCTTTCCCTCACCCACACTCTAAGTTAAAACAATACTCATCAGAAATTAAGGGCAGTGTCTTAACAGAACCCAGGCTACCTGAGCATGCTGGGCTGGGTCCTTGGGTCCCAGATCTACAGCAATGAAAATCACTTTTCGATTTTTGTCACAATGACCGGCAATAATGCTGCCAGTCTCAAAGATGCTTTCTGAGTTGGATTCAGTGAGAGAGGCCTGTGTCAGCCAGAAGCTGAGACAGGAATATTACACTTCTGAGCTCAGCCTAGGCTACATGGTAAGTGTCTGGGCTAAACAAGGAGATTTTGTCTTCAGAGGGGAAAATAATGAAAAAAACAAGCAAACAAATGTTCTGAAACCAAGGCCAGGAAAACCTACTCTTTGATTTTACTCATATTAAAAATATCCTTAAAGAAGTTGGTAAAAGTGCTTTGTAGTTGAAACAGAAGTAAAATCCTGTTATCTTTACACAATGTGACTAGTAATATTATAAATGGACTCTAGGAGAGCCAGGGCCATATGAGGCCATTGCTTAAAAATAAATAAAGAAGGGTTGTGACAGATGCCTTTAATATTAAGAGGCAACAGGCAGAGGTAGGCAGATCTTTGAGTTAGAGGCCACCAGGAGTTTCAGGTTGGGCAGGGCTGCCAAATAGAAAAGCCCTGTCATGAAAAACTAAAAACAAACAAACAAAAAACAAGCAAAAAACAAAACAAAACAAAACAAAAAACAAACCTCTCTACAGCCATTACCTCTGCTATTTCAGGAGCATTTCGGCCTCCCTAGTCACACTCACCCCAGAGACCTCTCCATGACAGCTTGCCTCCTATATTCATTTATCCTGACCAGGAAAAAGACTGCTGCAGCCAGGGGGAGACAGCAACTGTAGTGACCACTAGAAACAGACTGCACCCTAACAGAGGAGGCCACTTTGCCGCCCTTCCCTCAGCCAAGGAGCTAATGCCAAGGATCCTGTCTGCCAGAGACTGAAGAAGATTGATGATGTCAGGGAAGGCGCCAATGTGGAAGGGAGCACTGGAGCACCATTAGAGGGCAGAGAGAACACTGTGCAGATTAAGCTTATGATGTGATGATTTATAACCCTGCAGTGTCCTTTTGGCATGACACAAAGTCAATATTACTATGTTCATAAAAGGAAATAACTGTATTCCTAATGGCTTAGAAAGGTTTATGAGACTAAAATAAATTGTACAAACACCTATAAGTGTATGAATCTATGTGTCATTGTAAATCAACTACTTGACAGGTACTAAGTAAACCAGAGCTTGGGAGGCAGAGGCAGGTGGCTGTCACAGTACAAGGACAGCAAGGGCTACACAGACAAACCCTGTCTGGAGGAAAACAAAACAGAGAGGGAGAGAAAGAGAAAGAGAGAGAGAGAGAGAAAGAGACAGAGAGAGACTGTCCTTGACATGAATATTTTAAAAGGTCAGTAAACCTTTAATTGATTGTACTTATTGATGAAAGAGAGACCACATTCGCACTTTTTTAATGATTTTTTAATTTAAATTTGAAACAAGCTTATTGCACATATCAATCCTAGTTCCCACATACTGACTCCCTACACATGCTTGCAGTGAGTATGGAGGTCAGAAGAGGGCTTCAGAATTTTTGGAACTGAAGTTAGAGTTGGTTGTGAGCCACCATGTAGGTGCTGGGAATCAAACACGGGTCTTCTGGAAAGAACAGCAAATGCTCTTAGCCACTGAGCCATCTCTCCAGCCCAGCCAGTGGCAATTAAAAATCCCTGTGTCAGGATTCTGTAAATGAACAACAGACAAATATGGTGTTTCAAACTCTTGGGAAGCTAAGGCAGGAGGATTCCAATTTTGAGACCAGCCAGGGTTAGTCAGTAATCCAGGATAGTGTGCCAACATTCTATTCTTTCTCAAAACAAAGAAACAAACTGCAAGCCAGCACACACACACACACACACACACACACACACACACACACACACACACACACACCAGTCCCTGGACAAGCCATCAGGGAGGACAGGCTGCTCAAGGAGGGCCTTGACTCCAGGGTATCACAGCCTGCCTCCCTCAGGGCAGAACAGAGCAGATGCCCACTTCCAATCCCCCCACCTTCAAAGAGCTGCAGGATTTTTGGCTCTTGGATTCTGCTTTAGGAAGGCACCAGGGTGATTATTTCTGTCCCTCTACCTGTTGTGGAAACAAGATAAACTTTTCAAACATATGCCCAGTGAGCTTCCTCTCCTAAGTAGTCCCTACTTCCTACCTAGTAGCCCAAGCAGCTATGAGCTCATCAGCTGGTTAACACATTGAGGAAGTCACAACCCCCAGGATTCAATCACTTCTCAGTAGGGCCAAGTTTGGGAGACACTGTATAGCCATGCCATGATACCCTTGGCACTTTGTACCCCGAAAGTCTGGATAGCCAGTCTGGAATATATTCAGCCCACGCGGAGAGTTCCACATTAAGAAGCAGTTTGGAACTCTTGCTTTCTTTTCACCACCAAGCACAGGGAGGCAGAGGGGCCTGATGGAGCCACTTAGGAAACACAGAGCAGGGCCTGAAAGCCTGGAAACTGAGCTACAGCCCTGGGTTGCTTCCCTGGCCCTGGCTCTCCGCTGCTCTTAAAAAAAAAAAAAAAAAAAAAAAAAAAGAAACCTTTCTAGCAAGCAGCAAAAGACTTCCAAATTCAAGGGCCAGACCCCCTGCTGCTTGGGAAATGAGAAGAGGCAAGCTGTGGGTGATGTTTTCTTTTAAAAAGAAAAGAGAGGGAGAAAAGAAAGAAAGAAAGGAAGAAAGAAAGAAAGAAAGAAAGAAAGAAAGAAAGAAAGAAAGAAAGGAACCAACAGCCCACCTGGAACAGACTCCAAAGACAGCATCCATCAGGCAAGTTCAGCCCTCAGGAAGGGCTCTGAGCATCTTTGTGGGGCTCAGCGGTGTATGAATAATATCTGCATGGAGCTATGGTTTGAGGAGCATGTATTCTCAAATAAAAGGGGTTAATTCCAAACCAGGCATGGTGGTACAAGTCCCAAATCCCAACATCTTGGAGACAGAAGCAGGAGGAGTGAGTTCAAGGCCAGCTAGCGCTATGTAGTGAGAAACCCTACTTCACAAAATAAAAAGGAAGTTTATAATCCAGTGGTTAAGGGCACTGACTAAGCTTCTAGAGAATGTTGATTGTGTCCCCAGCATCCACATGACTGCTTACAAGAAAATCTTTAAAAAAAAAAAAAAAATTAAAAGATAGCCTTGGCCGGTGATGATGGTGGCACAGGCTTTTAATCCCAGCACTCGGGAGGCAGAGGCAGGCAGATCTCTGTGAGTTCAAGACCAGCCTGGCCTACAAGACCTAGTTCCAGGACAGCCTCCAAAACCACAGAGAAACAAACAAACAAACAAACAAACAAAAAAGATAGCCTTGGTGAGGTAGTGCAAAAAAATTAAGAAAGTTTAAAATGGAGTGAGGGAATCCCCCAAAAGCTAATCGTAAATGTTGAGGGTCAGAGGTTGAATTTCGGCTGGAGATTTAAAAAAAATCAGACAGACTGGCCCAGCTCATCTACAGAGACTGACAGGTCAGAAATGAATGACTTAATTTGATGATTGCCTTTGCTCCAGACCTGAAACACTGGCTCCTGGTCGCAGGACTCTAAGCTTGCTGGGGCCTCTCGAATTCTCAGTGCTAGCCCGAATTTGCAGGCTGCAGGTGGGAAGACCAGAGATGCTTCTGTGAACCAATAACTCCATATCTACAAGAGGGTGGGGGGGGTGTACTGCTGGCTGAGACTTTGCTGAAGGAGGGGCCGGGAGGGCCCATGTGTCAGCTTCTGAGGGCACCATTTGTCCTTCTGGGATCCTCATCCTCCAGCTAGAGGGATCCCCAAGACTGCAAAGTTTCTTCTCCTGCCAAGGGAGAATGGTGAGGTGTTTGCAGAGATCTCCCAGAAGTTAACAACATGATTTGCTATTTCCATGAGTATTGACTGGTGCCTATCAGTTTCTACACACCATCACCAGATTTACCTTTGTTTTGTTTTTTCACTGCTCAATATAGAAGCCCAGGCCCTGTGCACGCCAGGCAAGTGCTCTACCACCTAGCAACATCCTCAATCCTAACTGAGGCTCTTTGGAACCTCAGCAATGCCCAAGGCAAGGTGGGGAGGGTGGCCACACTCTGCTAAAGAGGATATAAGGTAGCTGCTAGTGCTCTGAGAGAGGTAAAGAGCTGCAGTGGTGTTGGTGAACCTGTCCCCTGTGGTCTGGAGCAACCATCTAGATAAATACTGTTAGTCCAAGGGCAATATGACCCTGCAGCTATCCTGAGTACTTAGGGTGTGTTGTTCTTTTGCTGCAGCTGTTGCCTATGAAACACAAACACAAGACTCAGCACCCATGTGGAGTTTATTGAGAGAGGGGAGAAAAAGAGGGGTAGCTGGTGGCCAACCGAAAGCAGGGGAGAGAGAGGGAGGTTCGCTCAGCCTGCTTGCTTTAAAAGGGAAACTTGTGCATGTGTAACTTTACTGGCAGCCAGGTAAGTCATGTTGTAGATAAGACATGACTATGAGCATCCCGCCCATCAGGGGGCGGGGTCAGCAGACTGCAGGTTCCCAACATGGTGTCCATCCCCCAAGCTGTTAGCCTGGGGAAGGCTGAGGGATTTTCTCACAATGCTCACTGATGAATCCCAAGGCTGGAATTTGAAGCCATCACTCACTTCCTATTTTTAGGACCTAAAGAACAAAAGCTTGCCGGATGGTGGTGGCGGCACATACCTTTAATCTCAGCACTCAGGAGGCAGAGGCAGGCAGATCTCTTTAAGTTCAAGACCAGCCTGGTCTATAAGAGCTAGTTCCAGGACAGCCTCAGAGGAAAAAAAAAAAAAAAAAAAGAAGAAAGAAAGAAAAAGTCAAAAGAACAGAAGCTTGATTTTGCATAACACAGGGACATCTGTGGTGAACTCTCAGCACAAAAATGCTGCTTCCTCCTCTGTGGATGAACCCATGCAGGCTAAGTGTCAAGGAGTTCACTGAGTTCCCTCTTTACTCTCTCCCACCTCAGATTTGAAACTGAACATTGCACAGGAGATCATTTGACATTATCTATGGGCAACAATAAGCATTTCACTTACTGCCTCAGAGCCCTGCCCTGTGCCAGATAGTATGGGACAGACAAGAAAGCATTCCACCTCTGGGAACTAAAAGTCCACCCAGCCGTTAAGGATCAGAAGACAAGGCAGGAGCATGGTGAGCTGAGCATTCTGTAGCATCTTCCACCTCCTCGTTTCCTTGCCGTTCTTAAAGTTTCAGCCACAGACTCTGTCCGAGAAACAGCACTGTCCGCAGGCTTCGTCCGCTCTCCCAGATCTGGACTGAGCCACTCCTGAAAGTGGGAGGTTCTGTGCCCCTGATTCACTCCATAGCCCTCTGGAGACTTGCCTGCCCCACCCCATGCAGGAGATCTTGTGAACAGTGCCCGCCAACCTGCTTTCATTCCTGTCTCCCTTTTCTGCAGGTGCCTCCTTCTTAATTACACCCAGAGAGCACAGAAAAGTGGATGCTAGCGATATTTATTTTCTGCTCTGAGCCAAGCACAAATAACTCACCAGGGGCATCTTTCTTAATGAGGGAAGAAAAATGTCAGAGCACCGATCAGCCACGATGTGCCCAGTGAACTTAAAAATAAGCAAAAAAAAAAAAAAAAAAAAAAATCACGTGGAATTTCATTTTGCAATAGCTGACTGCATATATGAGATTAGGAGAGTAGAAATTTCTTTGTAACTGGGTGAAAACTGATACTAGGAGTTATCCCACAAGTGGACCTGCCTCCTAAAGACACTCTTCATTTGGGCAAACTTTGTTTAACACCAGCTGGATGAGAACCTGAGCAGGAAGTTGGCAACTCGAAACACAGTTCTGTCTATAGTAAAGGCTTAGCCTTCTGTGGCTGTGGGGGTCAATGCCAGAGCTCTGGTGAAGTAACTACCAGCACTAACTGGTTAATGATGGAGTGACTGCGCACAGACAGGAATCAGCTCTGGAGCTGGGCACACAATAGGAGCTTGCCATAAGGGCTTCGTGGTGCTCAGAGAGCCTGGGATCTGGGAGTGAACTCCTGGTTGATTTCATTAAGAGCAACACAGAGGAGGAGGCTGCCTGGAGGGTTAGGTGGAAGACATAGTCTCTCCTCCTTCAGTGATAGCACTGTAGATACAGAGGAGGCCGGCATGTGATGGGTCCCTAGACAGAGCTGCCTGGCTCCCTCTGTGTAATGCAGGAGGCCACGGGTAGAACTTCAGGTGGGAATAGAGCTGCCAGAATCTGTGTAGACTGGCAGTTATCAATCAACCTGGAGGGTCACAGGTGAAGGCAGGAGGCCTGTATACCCCTCTGCACCCTTATCTACCTGCTCTTAACACCTCCCCCACTAGCAGATACGCCCCCCCCCAAGTGAATGCTCCCTTCGGCTTTCTGGATAGCTGGACTGTGAGAGTATCAAGAAGGGACTGGGGTGGGGGCAAAGCTAGAAGTTAGGCGTTCCTTGGGCTCTAACTTTAGGAGTCATAGCCCCTACATGCACCCATTTCTGCCAGGTCCTGGAAGCAACAGGGACATCCTGGCCTTCTAACCCCCCAAGAGGAAGAGAGAGGATCTTGTCTCTGAGACACTTTGCCCTGCCCTGCCCTGCCCTGCCCTGGGCAAATGGCAAAGGGCACCCTTGTGAACATAGCACAACCTCTTTTGGAAGATAGCAAGCAGCGTAGACCTCAGTGGTCTCAGCCTCCTGCAATGTACCTGAGCTGTTTGATGAATGTGTCCCCAGGCTCGGCTGCAGCTGTCCCCAGAGGACAGCTCTCAAGATAAATAATAAAGTCTTCTCTCATGGTAAATGCCAGTGTCCAGGCTCCAAGGCCTATTTTTAGAATGTAGGGCAATTTTCTCCGAGAATAGACAAGACAGCTAATCCAGGAGGGAGGCTTGAGAGAGATGAAGACGTCGAGTCTAGATATGAATTAGTTGTGAGTATATTATTTGAAGAAATGTTGAACAGCTAAGCAAATATTTGATACCTTTGAATCAGAGCCGGCATTTTCACAGCCTGAGTACTATGCACTGCTGCGGCTGAGAAAGACATCCCCCTTCCTCCAGGATGTACCTAGCTGTCACACCTGGCTCTGAAGCTCTTCTCCTGCTGCATGCTGAGAAGCCTTGGAAGCCGTGTGCCCGCTGGAACTGAATGCATCCACATGCCCCGCATGTCTCTGGGACAGTGGCTGCTTGCATCTCTGTCTCCTCCAGCCTCAGCCTCTTGGATGGTGGCAACATAGGCCTGTGCCACCACACCTGAAGACTGTCCTTTTTTGAGAGCTGTTTACCGTCCTGCAATTTACCATCATCTTTTTTAATATTTTTAATTCATTGTTTGTGTGCATGCCACACAGCATATGTGGAGGTCAGAAAAGGAAGTCTCTCCTCTCCTTCCATCATCTAGGCCCTGGGTATCAAATTAAGCTCATCAGGCTTGGTGACAAGCCCCACTACCACCTAAGTCCTCCTACCATATCTTATTAGTGGGGGTGAGCCAGTTGCCCCTGTACAGCCACATTGAAAAGCGTCAGAGAAAACAATCTGTTCTACATTGGACCTTCTAGTCTATGACCCTGGAGAGAGGGTTTAGAGGCAGAGAATGAGCCTTATCTATAAGGCAGGAGGCAGAGTCGCAAGGTTTGGACAGAGCTGTGAGAGCTTGCAGACTGGCTGAAAATCAGCTTACAGTTGGAAGAAAGACCTAGGAGGCTCAGGACAGCCAGTAGATTTGTCCCCAGCGTCGTAGAATCATATTATTAGTTACCCAACCTGGGGGTGGAAGCCAGCATTGGTATCCCCAATTTAAGGATGGAGAAAGAAAACCCATGAAATGACCAAGTGCACATTCCTCCCTCTCCCTCACTACCTCCCTCCCCCCCCTCTCTCTGTGTGTGTTTCATCCCCTAACTTGCAGTCTACCCCAGTGTTTCATGTCACCGTGACATAAGCTAAAGTTAACTGAAAGGGGAGAACCTCGATTGAGAAAACGCAGCTATGACATCCTACTGTAGGGCATTTTATTAGTGATAGGGAAGAACCCAGCCCACTGTGGGTGGGACCATCCTTGGGCTGTTGTTGGCCCTGGATTCTATAAGAAAGCAGGTTGAGCAAGCCATGAGGAACAAGCCAATAAGCCACACCCCCTCCCCCACCATGGCCTCTACATCAGCTTCTGCCTTCAGAATCCTGCCCTGCTTGAGTTCCTGTCCTGAATGCCTTCAGTGACTGACCACTGGGGAAATGTAAGCCAAATAAACCCTTTCCTCCCCACTTTGCTTTTGATCATGTTTTTTCATCACAGCAATAGTGACTCTAAAACACCCAGTCTACTGTTAGTGTGTTCTGACCTGAGGCTTGAACTGAATCCATCCAGGTGAAAGGCCCTGCCTCCTGCTTCTTAGCTGGGACATACCAAATTTGCCTCGCATCACATCTCTGTGCACCGACCATTGTGCACAAGGCCTTCTTGGGGATGCTTGCTTTCTCCCTCTGCCAGGAAAATCCGGAACAGGGCGAGAGGTGGCATCGTGGACACTGCTGGCTGTGTGGTGTGAATGGGGAAGCTCTGGGTGCAGGGATGTCTCAGGGCCTGCAAGCCCTTCTAGTCCTGATGTCGCAGCTGCAGGAGCGCAGCCACCAGATGGCAGCAGATGCCTTGCGAACCCGTGACCGCGAGGGAGCGCTGCCCTAGCAGGATCTGCGGAGCTCACCTGCAGTGCAACCCCCCAGGAGCTGGGCTGTCAAGGCCAGCAGCTCTGCTGCCCAGGAGACCTACCTCCTCTCAGTCTCACCCTGCCCTCCCTCTGCGGCTGCCGCCTGCTATTCGCGGCGCGTGCGCGCTGATTGGCTTGGGCTGCTGCTAGGGAGCCCGAGGAGCAATCAGTCCCCTGCGGGGACTCAGCGCGGGCTAGCCCCGGGCTGCAAAACAGGCTGGATTGCCCTACCCTGGCGGGTTATAGAACGCCCGGCGCCACCTCGTTCGACTTCCGACGGTGGCACAAGGTGAGACAGGGACTGAGGTCTGCCATTCAACCGCCCAGCTGGGCTTTTACACTTAAAACAGCCTAGGTCAGGCCCACAGCGCTGTGATAAATGGGACCAAAGGCACGTAGGTCCCAGGGCGCTTCTGAACACTGAGCGAGGGGTGGGGGAAGTAAGGAGCTGCAGAAAGGCTAAACCAGGCTCACTGGGACCCCCTGGAGATCAAACCTTTGGCCACCCTGAGCCAAACAGCATCAGTGCAGAGCCGGATCCTCTGCTCCAGAAGAGCTGATGGAGAGTTACAAGCCGAGCGCGCCCTGGACTCTGTTCCACAGAGAAAGAAGGGGAAGCAAGCAAGGTGGAACTGAAACACAAGGGGGTAGAGTGGGGGTGGGGGGAGTCAGAGAAGGAGAAAGGGGCACAGAAGGGAAAAAAAAGTGGACTTGGACCGGTTAGTCAGTGACATTGGAGATAATGCCACAGCTATAGTCTTTAAGGGGCTAAAAATAAAGAGCCTCGCCCTACTAAGACCTCTTCTGGCCATGCCATAAAAAGCCCACCTAGCCAAGAGTGCAGTGTGCCCAACCCTCAAAGCCCCATGCAAGGGGGAAACTGGGCTAAAGACCCATCAGGCCTGAACCAATCGCTACTCCGCAGCCCACTGGCTTGGGCCAACACAGCCTAGGTCAACACTTTGGGCCAGAAGTTGGGGCTTCTCTGGCTGTAACTGGGGAGCCTATTGTACAAGTTTTGCACTATTCTGTGTGCATATTACAAAGTCCCCGGTGGCCCTTAGAAAAGGAAGGGATAATTGAAATAAAAACAAAATACTGGCCCTGAGTATATGTGGAATCATCCCTGGATTCGGCGGATGAAAAATATTCTCCCCCCCCAGCCTGGAGCTTTTAATCCCAGCACTGAGGAGGCAGAAGCAGGTGGATCTCTGTGAGTTCGAGGCCAGCCTGGTCTACAGAGCCAGTTCCAGGATGACCTCCGAAACAATACAGAGAAACCCTATCTCGAATTAAAAAAAAAAAAAAAGGAAGAAGAAAAATGTTCTCCCCCAAAACTGCCTCTGTATTGTTCCCTAAGCAATGTATTAAGCAGCCATTTACATTGTACTAGGCAACAGAAGTCACCTAGAGGGGCTTAAAGAACATGGGAGTGTGCACAAAGGTTACATACAAACGCCAAACCATTACGTGCAAGGGTTTGGGGGGTGGTTATAGAAGGGATTTCGGCATTTCAGGGTAGTCATGGAACCAACTCCTCACAAATGCCAAGGGGATACCGAATGATGCAGAGAAATAAGAAAGTAAAACTTTCCTTTTTTGGTGCTAGTTATTACCCCTGGGTTTGTGCATGCTCTGCCAGCTACTGAGCCACACTCCCAGCCTCTCACTGAGGGATTCTAGGCAAGAACCTACTCATGAGCCACACCCCAATGCCAAGAATGAATTTGGGGAGATAATGTTGGGACCATGGTAGCTCTGCTGCTGTCCAGATTTCTGTTCTGGATCCCCTTACCACCTGGGTCTCCCTGGATCTCAGTTAGGCAGAAATGTTTATGGACACTAACAGGGCCGCTGTACCTATAAAGAAAGAGTGTGACTTGAAGACTCACCACATCTTCAAAATCTTACACGTTAATCAGGGTTCCGTCCCAGGACAACACTGCCTTTATCATATCTCTGTCTTACTGTGTGTGTGTGTGTGTGTGTGTGTGTGTGCGCGCGCGCGCGCGCGCGCGCCTGCAGAGTCCAAGGGAACCTAGCTGTGAGCTGCCATGTTGGTGCTGAGAATCAAACCTGTGTCCTCTGCAAGAACAGCAAGTGCTCCTAACAGCCGAGACTTCTGTCCAGCCCCCTGGTACCCGAGTCTATTTTTCTGGGTATTTATTAGTTTTCTTTCCCCACCATAAAAAAACTAGCATGGACTCAGTGTCTAGGATGATGTCTACCTGCATCATGATTCCATAGTCAGGATTCTGGATGTGGTATAAATCAACTGGCTTGCTTACTTAGTATTTTAAAAGGGCCGAATGAAGTCAAGTTCTTGGCTCCTATCTGAAGGTGCTGGCAAGGGTGGTGGGGGAGGGGAACTTTGCCTCCAAATTCATTCATATCTTCGTAGGACTGAGGTTCTGTCCTTGCTGGCTGTGAGTTCCACATGGTCTTTGCTTGTCAGTGGAGCCATAGAGAATTATGTTTGCATGCAGGTGCTAAAGGGTTTTTGTTTTGTTTTGTTTTGTTTATGGTTTTAAGTTTAAAGATGATTTGATAAGTTTTTTTTTTTTTTTTTATCCCAAATAAGTAGGTCAAGATGAATGGCTTTTTCTTAATGCCCACAATAAATGATCTGGGATGGAAATGGGAAGGGGGGCTAATCCCTACACAATGGCCACAAAATCCAGAACTCAATAAAGAATAATATTAGATAATATTAGGGGGCCAGAGCAATGGTGGTTAAATGCATTGGCTGCCCTTTCAGAGGAGCAAGGTTCAGTTCCCAGCACCCACATCACAGTTAACAACTATTTGTTACAGAAGATCTGATGTCCTCTTCTGGCCTCCACTAACACCAGACATACTTGGAGGCAAAAATTTCATACACTCAAAATAAAAAGTAATAAATCCTTCTTAAAATTAAAGAATAATATTAACTGTAAAGACTCAGCATTTGAAAGGAGACCACTTTCAGACTTTATGCAAAGATTAAGGAGTCACTTACAAAATATGTCATGTCTGTGGACGGTCATTCTGGCTTTTCTCTGGTTGTTTGTTGGTCAGCTCTGATACAGTTGTCAGCCCTCCTAAACTGATTCCTTTCATTCCTGACTGTAAATTTGCTGCTGTAAATGATTGGGTGTATGCACATGCTATGGTTAGTAGCGGTCAGGAAACATTATTTTTGTGGAGCTGGTTCTCTTCATCCACCTGAATGTGAGTCCCAGGATCCAATTCAGTTTTCAGGCCTGTGGTGAGGGTTCTTACCCACTGAACTGTCTCACAGAACACACACACACACACACACACACACACACACACACACACACACACACAATACACATATGTATTCATGTGTCTTTATATTGTTTTCATTTTCTAAGTCTGAAAGTTTTTGTACTTATTAATTTGTTCCTACTGTTGCTTTGTGTGTATCTTTTTCTACTCTTCTTTCTTTAATCTCATCTATGTCTTCAGCAGAGCTAATTTGGTGGTCCATGCCTCAGAAGGCTGAGGCAGATGGATCAAGAGTTAGAAATCAGATATGGAGAAATGCCTCAGGGGCTAAGAGCACTGGCTACTCTTCTAAGAGACCTGAGTTCCATTCCCAGCACCCACATAGTGACACAACCATCTGTAACCCTAGTTTCAGGAAATCTGATGCCCTCTTCCGGACTCCAGTGGCAATGCACACATATGGTGCACAAACAAGCATGCAGGTAAAACAACATACATACAGGTAAAATAACATACAAATAAAAATATGAAAGAGAGAGGGGGGGGGAGAGAGAGAAACTTGGGGGCTGGAGAGACATCTCACCAGTTAATAGCACTGGTTGTTCTTGCAGAGGACTGGGTTCAATTCCCAGTTCCTACATCGAGGTTCACAACTGTCTATAATTCCAGTCCCAAGGGATGCAGCACCCTCTTCTGTCCTCCACAGGCACCAGGTACATATGTGGTGCACAGACATACATATAGGCAAAACACTAATACGAATGCAGATATATAAAATGAAAAAGGAAAAAGAAAAAAATCATAATCCAGTCTGGGATACATAGTAAGATTCCTCTCTAAAAAAGTGAAATAATTTTTCTATTTGTATTTTTTATTGTAAATTTTCCTCTGACTGAAACTCTGCCTGCATCCTTAGGTTTTTTGTTTTGTGGTAAATGTTGTTATTAATCCTTGTGACCCAGTTATTAAGGAAGCTGCTTAATTTTTAACAGTCACAAGTTTGTTCTTCATTCAGGGAAGGACCATTTTTAAAATGTTTTATTTGTTCTTCTCTCATACAACATATCCTGACCACAGCTTCTCCCTCTCCACTTTCTCCCCTCCCATCCCCTGCAGGTCCCTCCCCACCTGTCTCCCCCCAGAAGAGAGCAGGTCGCCCCAGGACATCAACCAAATGCAGCACAGCAAGATTCAGTAAGATCAGACACAAGCCCTCACGTCAGTGCTGGGTGAGGTAACCCAGGAGGAGGAAAAGGGTCCCAAGAGCAGGCAGAAGAGTCACGGCCACCCCAAAACACCATAGCATGTATGCAGAGGGCCTAGCACAGAACATGCAGGCTCGGGATTGCTGCTTCAGTCTCTGTGAGTCCCCATGAGCCCTGGTTACTTGATGCAACAGGTTGTGCTCTCCAGGTGTCCTCAACCCCTCTGGCTGCCACAATTCCTCCTTTCCCTCCTCCACAGGGTTCCCCAAGCTCCGAGGGGAGGAGCACAGCCAAGACCTCCTACTGGGCTCTGCCTCTCTCTCCCTCTCTCTCTCTCTCTCTCTCTCTCTCTCTGCCTAATGTTTGGCGGTGGGTCTCTCCATCTGCTCCCATCAGCTACAGGAGGCAGCCTCTCTAGGCACCAATCTATATATAGCAGAACATCATTAGGAGTCAGTTCACTGATTTTTTTAATTTTTTATTTATTCATTTATTTTTGCCAGTAGTGTATGGTTCTATCCTAGGTCTCTAGACTGTCCGCCTCCAGTTCCTGTTCATCGAGGCAGTATCACAGGCTCCGTCTCATTGCTGGCATGGGCCTCAAATTGGATCACTCCCACAAATTGTGCACCACCATTGCCCCAGGCAGAGCAGATTATAAATCTGAGGTTCTGTGGCCAGGTTTATTTCCCAGTCTCGCCACTGGAAGTTGCCTGGTTACAGAAGATAAACAGTTCAAGATTCCTATCCTCCATTACTAGGAGCCCTCACTAGGATCACCTTCATAGACTCCAGGGAGTTTCCACTGCACACACACACACACACACACACACACACACACACACACACACCAATTCCAGCCATCTCTCCCAGTACTTTCTCCCTTCATCCCTTCCACCCCCACCTAACCCTTCCTGTTCCTATCCCTACCTGTCCCCAGTCCACCCACAAAATCTATTTCCCCTTCCCAAGGAGAACCATGTGTCTCCCCCTTGGGCCCTCCTTATTATCTGGCCTGTCTGGGTCTGTGGATTGTAGCATGGTTATCCTTTACAGCTAATATCCACTTATGAGTGAATACATAGCATGTTTGCCTTTTTGGGTCTGGGTTACCTCACTCAGGATGTTTTTTTTTTTTCCTAATTCCATTCATTTGCCTGCAAATGTCATGATGGCATTTTAAAAAATAGCTAAGTAATACTCCATTGTGTAAATGCACCGTATTTTGTTTATCCATTCTTCAGTTGAGGGACAGCTAGGTTGTTTCCAGGTTCTGGCTATTATGAATAAAGCTGCCATGAACATATTGAACAAATGTCCTTCTGGTAGGATGGGGAATCTTTTTGGTATATGCCCAATAGGGTATAGAGGGATCTTGAGATAAATAATTTCCCTGTTTTCTGAGGAACTACCATATTGTTTTCCACAGTGACTGTACATGAGGAGTCATTTTTAAATCATCTCTTTCTGGTTTAACTGGAAAATGATCAGAGAGTGTGGCTTTCATTCTCACTGCCTAGGACTGTGCTTGCAGACAATAACCTCTTTGATGTTTACAGATGTGCAGGGAGACAGAAAGAGATACAGTGGAAATGCCAGTTCTCTAGTATAGAATAAAATTTACAATCCTAATTAATGTTAATCACTTACCCTCAATTAAACTCAACTCCTAAATTAAGGTCCTAACTGCATTATTCAAATCTCCTACATCTTTATCCAGCAGGGTCTAGAGGTAAAGGACACTGCCTTTATCCTAGGTTGTACAGGGAGACTAAGCTAAGATTCCTTGAAGTGAATCCACTTACAGAGTTTCATACATAATGTAAATAAAAGATTTATTAGCACTGCACGGTGAGAAATGAAACCAAATATTGTGGGAAATGTTTTTAACCCAGCATAATAGTTTAATTTAAAACATTATGTTTCATGTATGAGCACTTTGGCTCCATGTATGTATACACACCATGTGTGTGCACTGTCCATGAAGGCCAGAAGAGGGCACCAGATCCCCTGGAACTGGAATTACAGTTATGAGCTGCCATGTGGTGGCTGGGAATCAAACTCAGGTTCTCTGCAAGGACAGTAAGTACCCTTAATTGCTGAGCCAGCTCTCTGGTCCCAAGATCCACTTCTTGAAGAGATCATCTAAGTGTCTGAGGAGCTATTTGTCAAACCGGACATATCGATCTCCACCCACAGTGTGCTGCTTTCAGGCTGCTTCTCTTACCTTTCGAAGCCATTATCTCTCTTGCTTTCTTCCTTTCCCTTCCTGATGCTCCCTCCATCCCAGGTCAGGGTCTGCTCTCTCTCACTGAGTGCCAGTTCACCTCTTTGGGGATGAGCACATCTCCAGCTTTGTCTTCTGACAGCTTTGAATTCTCTTGTGTCAGTTCGGTTACTTTTGCTGTGGGGAAAAATCAAAACAAACAAAAAAACAAAACAAAACAACAACAACAACAACAACAAAAAAAAAAAAACCATCATGGTCAAAAGCAACTTGGGGAAGAAAGCATTTATTTCATCTTCTACTTCCACATCACAGTCTAGGAAACAGAGTTCGAAACCACTGGGAATATACCACAAACTCACTCCAAATTATAACTAGATGAATCTACTAATACTGCTAACAGGACAACAGTCTTGCAGTTGAATCAAAGGTGTGCCACCCGGAAGGGGCTAAGAGAAGGGTTTTTTAAGGTGGAGACCACGATTACCTCATCTCTGTGGAATTTGCAGCTGTATGAAAAACTGCTTTAGTCTCTCCTCCCCCCCCCCCAGCTAGCGAGTAACTGTCTCTCTCCCTGGTACACAGCGATAAATGCATTTATAAAACCCAGAGCAGGCAGTTAATTATCTCACAGCAGTTACATCATTCCAGGGAGGGGATAAGGGGGGCAAGGAGTCAGAATTGCCTAGCACTTATCTTCTAGAAATGTAGAATGAGTGCCTGGCATAAAATGGGGTTTTCGTAGCCATCACGTCTTCTTATAGCACCCTAGACACCTGGTCAGGGATGACACCACCACCAATGGGCTGATCTCTCACACATCAATCATCAATAAGGAAATGCAGCATAGGCTTGCCTGCGGGACAGCCTAATGGGGGCATTTTCTCAGTTCAGGGTCCCCTCTTCCCCAATGGTTCTGGCTTGTGTCAAGGTGATGTAAAACTGGCCGGCACATCTCACAATCCATTTCCCTGATATGTAAGGAATCTTGGGCCGCTGTCCTTGTCACCCAGGAGTCTGTTCTCCATCCTGTTATTCCACCTTTCAGAGAAGCAGATGAAAAACTCAATAACTAACCTGATGTTTTTCCCTCTGCCTTGTCTTGTTTTTTTCCTTTTCTCCTCTTTCTTTCCCTTTTCTTCTCTAAACAAGATCCCACTAACTTCCCACACTGGCTTCAAATTCACAATTCCCCTGCCTCAGCTCCCTGACTACTAGGATTACAGATGTGTGCCACCACATTAGACCAGTAACCAATTTTCCTCTCCTTTGTAAGTAGCCCCTTTTACCTGGGAGTTTATAATTCTGGAATTACACCAGGGTCTGTCTAAGTATATGCCTTTCTTTAATTAATCCTTCCTGGAACTTTATCAGCCCCTTTAATCAAGTCTTTCTGAAGCTCAGAAAATGCTCTTTAATTAATTGTTCAACTCTTGTTTTCCCTTTATAGATATTTCCCCCTTTCTCTTTCTCTAATGCCCCTCTGCTTTGGGTGTTAGGATTTGCCCTCTGTATCTCTCTTGTTCTCTGGTGAGGCTTTGTTCCAAGTGAACCTCCAGGACACCTGCACATCTCAGCACATTTCCTTCTCTGAATTCACTGACTGTGTTTGTATTCATTTTCATTCATTTCCTCTCGTATTACTTTTTTGTTTGTGCTGTGCTGTGGTTTGAATCTAGAATGGTCCCCCCCCACCCACAGGTTGAGCACTTTGTCCCCTGCTGCTGGTGCAGTTTGGGTTGGGAGAGGGACTGTGGGACTTGATGAAATGAAGGTTGGGCCCTCAAGGTGTGTTACTCTTGACTCCTCCCATCCACTTCAGGGTGGGGCTGTCACTGGCTCCCTTCCTCTCCATTTGCCTCCAGGGTTACCTCCAAGCTGGGCTTGGCTGCATTTCAAATGGAGAGAAGGCTTCCTGTTTTCAGTTTACCATCTCAGCTTCCTTTGGTCTCAGGACCAAAAGTAAAGGGTCTATTTCAGTTTACACTTGCAGGTGATATCAGTCACTGAGGGAAGTCAGGGCAGGAACTCAGGGAGGGAACCTGGAAGAATGATGCTCTGTGTGTGTGTGTGTGTGTGTGTGTGTGTGTGTGTGTGTGTCTGTCTGTCTGTCTGTCTGACTCTGCCTCTCTGTATCTCTGTCTGTCTCTGTCTCTCTGCCTATTGCTCAGCCCTACTGTCACAAGCCAGGATAACCTATCCAGAGGTGGTGGTAAACCCACAGAGAGCTAGGTCTTCCCCCATCACGAGACAACCAAGACAGTTCCCCACAGACATAGCCACAGGGCAATCTGACACTCCTCTGGCCACTCTTGGCTGTATTGACAATAAAAACAACAAAAGTCACTCACTGTCCCTCTGCAGGGACCACCAGGAATCCCCATAGAATTCCCCATTTCTGGACACCATTCTCTTCCTTACTCGGTGATGAGCTCTCGTTTGAGCTTTGAGTTTGTACTTCCTCCCACGTCCCTGCCCTTTGGGTCAGGTATTGCTTTGGGGGGGGCAGCTGCAGGAGGGGTGGTGGTAACGACAAATCTACACCACAGTCTTGGGTGGTCTAGCCCTCACAAGGCTGTCGATGAGCAAACTGGGAGTTGTTGTCTTCTGCCCAGGGCTGGCAGTGTCCTCCCAGGCTGCACAGTCTGCTTAGTCCTATTTTCCAGTAAGGGGCAGGGTAGAGAAAAGTCCTCACATGCTGGGAAGACATGAAGGCTAACTGTCTCCTTCTCAAGCAAGGGACTTCCCTAGACTTTGTAGGAGAAGAGCCTTTTGAAGCAGAAATCAAACATTCGTTTGCATGATGGAATGGAGTCAAGGGGAGACCAGGAGTTCTAGCAGTGACTGGAAATCCAAACCAGGGACTTATGAAGCACATGAAATTGCCTGAAAGCTTCTAAAATAGGTCAACACATGCCGTATTCCATCCCAATTAAACCAGGATCATAGCCGTGGGGACTTTGGTGTTGTTGGGTTTCAACCCGGGGACAAATGACTGAGGTGCCAATTTAACACAACAAATGGATGAAAAAAGGAATAACAAAGGAAAGGAAGGGAACATGGCTGATGTGATGGAGGAGGTTTATTGTAGATACATGGGAGAGCATAGCCAGAGGCAGGGACAGGGACATGGTCATGCCCCTAAGCCATGTTGGGGAGAAGGGAGGGGAGAGACAGGAACCAGGTGCAGCAGCCTGGAGGCCAAAGGTACAAAGAGAGTGGGCAACCAAAATGGCTGGACTATGTAAGGAAGGGCAGTGTAGCCCCCTGGTCTGGAGAGTTCAGGATAGGGGGCCATATTCCAGCCAGAAGGGCCCTGACACAGGTAGGGACAGAGGGATGCTGGGAGAACCTGGCAGCCAGGTCCGCTTTGATATGTTAAGGAGGCACCTCAGCCTTTTGTTCCAAGGTTGAAACCTAGCAGGATTCTAACCTTATGCAGGTGAATTCTTCTTCAGTCAGGGCCAGAACTGTCAGGGAAGTCTATTGAACGCGTCTGGTGCGAAAGATGGTGCGATCTGCCCTCTTCTAATATGCTGGGGAATGCACCTGTTGCTCTGGCTTGTATTTGGTTCATCTTCATCACAACTGATGTGGAGGCTTAAAAACGTAGCACAGCCTAGTTGGGAAATAGGCCCTAACAGAAGGAAGGCAGGTGGGTCACGGAGGCTCACTAGGAAGGAGAGCGCCCTCTAGCGGTACTGCATCCGTTAGACTGGCATTAGGTTCCACACAGACCCACTAGCCCTGCCTGAAGCAAAGCCCTCAGCAGAAGGAACCAGGTGCGACCAAACTTGGATTTCCTAGACACCGAGGCTATGAGCCATGGAAAGCTCTTTTCTGAAAAAGTGTCAAGAATCAGGTTACAGCAACAGAAAATGGATTAAGAGGGCCTGCTTATTTGTGTGTCTCTCAAAGAACTAACCATACTTTCTTTCCTCTGCAGCCCAGAACCTAGGAGAGTCTAACAACAGAGTGCCCTGCAGAAATGAAGGAACAAAAGTGCAATTAGCAAGTCTGTAAAAATGCACAACTGAGAAGCCTAGGTACCTCATGAGACACACATAATTTACAGGTGGAGAAACAGCGATTCCCACTGGCTAGAGTCTGGCTGAGAACCCGTGAAGTCTGTCTTTTCCTTCTTCACTGTGATCTCCTTGTGTTCCTTGCATGTGAGGAGAGGTGAGATAGACTTATACCACAGGCCGGGAAGCAGAGCCATCACATCCCACCTTCCCCTACAAACGCTGCTCATCCTAGGGGGTCCACGAGAAGGTCCGAATATGGACTGAATGTTGGAAACATTATTCTTACCCCCATGTATTCATTGACTATCTATTGCACTAGGAACAGTTTCAGAATCATTTTGTGGCTACGTCAGTGAACAAAGGAAAAAGAAAGAAAACTCATACTGCCATGAAGTAACACTCTTGTAGAGTGTGGCAGGTGTCTCCAATGGTTCCAACAACAGCAGCCTGTGCATGGAGTCCCTCCCATGAAGAGGTGTAATGCCCTGCCCCAATTTAAACTGCCTTTGACCAATAGAATGTCTTAGAAATGTTTCTGACCGTACTCCTTAAAAGAATTGACACCTTTCTTTTTAAAATTGTATTTCATTTATTCATTTTATTTCTGTGTATATGTTTGCCTGAGTTTATGTGCATCATGTGTGTGCAGTAGCCTGAGGCAGCCAGAAGAGGGCATTGGATCTTTTTCTCCACTGATGAGCCTCCCAACTCCTCATTCCAACCGCAGGCATTTTATATCACAGGAGAAATAAAAGTAATAACACTTAGAATAACCTTCTAGCTGTTCTCAAGGGTGCAATATAGCTGTGTGTTCTCCTTTCTCCCTGTCACTAAAGCATGAGACCGGCCTGCCCTGGGAAAGTGTCTCCTAGGACAAGTGGGGTAAACCTGTTTGAATCTGAGATAAGGGGAGTCTGTCTTTCTCTTAGAGTCAGCCTCAACATGTGCAAACAGCTTACCAAGGCCACTTAAATTAAAGATGGTGTGGCAAAACAAATGCTCCCTTCCTTAAGTTGTTTTTGCCATGTCAGTCACAGTGTCACTGATTCAACTCCACCCTGAAATGGCTGTGGGCAGTTGCCCACCGCCCTCTCCTCTTGGATGCGGTCAGCCCCAGATCACATAGAGCCTGAATTACAGCAGGCTGACTCAGCCCTAGCTCCAGTCTAAAGGCAATGGACTGGTATCTGAAGTGGTTGGCTCTAGAGAGGGCATGCCACACTACACAAATACAGCTCTCTTCCAAGAAAGTTCTCCCTTGTTCTCCCAATGCTTCCATAAGGAATCCAACCACTGGCCCAGAGGTAGAAGTCATTAGCTGTGTTTTAGACAGCTCTTCTTGGTGTGGAAGGCATGACAGAGTTCATAGCGGAAGGAGCATGGGACAGCAGCATCATCCCCACAGGCCAGGAAACAGACAAAAGGAATTCTGCCTCTGGACCGGCTTCACAGCTTCTCCTTTTCAGTCGGTCTAGAACCCCAATCCAGAGAATGCGTCAACTACACGTATTTATTTTTATTTTCATGGGCATTGTGGTTTTGCCTGCATGCATATCTATCTGTGTGAGGGTGTCAAATCCCCTGAAACTGGAGTTACAGACTGTTGTGAGCTGTCATGTGGGTGGTGGGGATTGAACCTGGGTCCTCTGGAAGAATGGCCAGTGCTCTGAACCACTGAACCATCTCCTCAGCCCCACCAACCACACTTGAACAGATGTCACGTTATGCCTCTCTGGAAACTTCCTCAAACATTCATTCCATAACAGGAATCCCTGGAGGCTAAGGAGATGTTTCCAAGGTTAAGCACACTTGCTGTTCTTTCTGATGACTGGATCTCAGCTTCTAGTACACACTCTGGATCCTCCAGCTCTTCTGGCTTCTAGGGTACCTACACTCATATGCACATAACCCCCACAGAGAACACACATACATTTCATAAATGTGCACATAATTAAAAATAAAAATGGGGCTGAGGAGATGGCTCAGTGGTTCAGAGTAATACCAGGGGACCCAAATTCAGTTCCTAGCACTCATTTTAAAAATGAGGACCCCAAATGCAGTCTAGCTGACACAGCACATTGATCCCCATCTCCAAGTAGAAGAAGGATCAGTTTAGTCTCTTCTGAGGCCCAGACACTGCCTTCTCTTGCCCTTGGACAGTGGAGCTCCTGACTCATGCTGAATCACCTTCCTGGTTCTCAGGCTGAGGTGTCACATTTGGAGACTTTTCAGCCTCCATGACTTTATAAGTTACCTTGCAGCCTTAGGAAGAAAGGGTTGATTTGGGCTCCCAGTTTCAGGGGTTTCTCAGTCCATCCTTACAAGGACTACACAGAGGCAATTCACAGTGTGGATGCATGAGTCTACTCCATCCTGATAGAAAAAGAAGCTGAGGCTCCAGTCAGGGTTGGGGGTAGGGTAGGTATCACCTTCAACTCCTAGTGACATGTTCCACCAACCAGACTCCACCTCCAAAAAATTCAGGGCCTTCAAAATACAGCTACCAACTGGGGTCCAAACTATGAAGACATGAACCTGTGGGAGACATTTCTAAAAAAAACTGTAACCTCAACTGCCTGAGCCAGTTCCCATTGTGTACCCCTGGTTCTGTATCCATTTCCATGTGTCTGTATAGGACCCATCTGTCCCATTATTTTCCAGAGAATCTTATTCGGTGGCTAAAGTTAGAAACCTCACCTCATACATATGAGAAGCACTAGCAGTGCCAAGTGTCAGCTCACCAAGTCACATACTGGAGCCCCCTCCAGACCATCACTTCCTGGAAAGAAAGTTAGGTGAGCTTGAAAGAAGAAGAGTTCCAAATGGCTGGCAGAAAGCGTCAGGGCAGTTGGAAGGAATGTGGGAAGCACTGGTGTCTGTGACACACAGAGGGGCCTAGAGTTCCAGAGACGTGAAAATTCCAATGCTGTGCCATTAGCAGGGGCATGTGGCCTGGCACCGCCCACTGTCCCTAGGATGGCGGAAATCTCTAAATCTCATCCTGACTCGTCCACCCCCAGCTCTGCAAAGTAGGAGGGAGATCATGGAGTTGTGGATGAGAGCTGTAGATTGCTCCCTAAACTCCATTTGCCCCTCTACCCCTCCCCCCCCCCGTGATATTACTGGCCTGACAATGAGCATGCTAATGAAAATTCAGACACAATAATTCCATTCTAGGTCTAGGTCAAATACAGGGTGGGATCTGGGTGCTGCTTTGTGTTCATGTATCAGTCAGCTATCGCTATGCAACCAAACACCCAAAGCTCAGTGATGTCAAAGAACATTAATGAACCATTCTTCATAACTTTAAAGTCCTGGTGTAGACAGTTTGCCTGGGGCAGCTCCACAGGTCTCATCCCCTCCCTAGATCCAGCCGGGTTATTCTTCTCTTGAAGACAGTAATCACAAGCTGATACACAAGTCTCTGAAATGAGCACCTTGTTACTTCAACTTCTGTCTCATGGCAGCAGCCCATAGTATCAGAGTTAGAGGTATGTGTCAAACAGCATTGATACAAAGAATGCTACTGAATGGGCCAGGAAGGCAGTCAACCTCCCAAGGATAAGCAGAGGTGAGGGCAGAGACTACTGGACAGCTTTATCTAAGCTGTGCTGCAAGGACAAATCCGGGCTGCATAGGAATTCTGGGAGAGGAGCCAGACCTAGGCAAGCAGGCTCCAACAAGAACCAGAGACCAGAGAGGCCAGGAGCCACCAAGCTGGCTGTCTGGAAGTGGCCTGGGGCAAGCGGCAAGAAGCAGAGTTCCAGCCCCTTTTCCTTGAGCCAAGAAAAAACTATGACAGAGTGCTTGGGGCTGTAAAAGACCACACCAGTGCAGCTCCGTTCCAAACCCAGGACAGTTTTTAGGCATATCTGTTTTTAAAATAGTATATCTTGAGCTTCAACCACTCATATTACAACTTCACTGGAAATTTTTAGAGGGAGGGAGCCGTATGCCTTTGCCACCTGCATTAATTGCTTGAATCTTACTAAAAGGATGTAATCTTATAGATAATACTCATGAAGTCATGGTCTTGACTGTTATGGGTTTTTTTCTCTAATATTACAGTAAAATGAACAAAACATTCATGACTAAAACAAAAACATTCCTATTGTTGAAGGAAGAAAATCAGTTGGAGTAGGACGTTTGTAGTATGAGGCCCTGTATGTAGAGAGCACAGTCAAGCAAAACTATCCTGTCTGGTATCAATTCTACACACAGGGGATGGGGAGTGAAAACGGGATTGGTGCTAAAGTCTTTAGCTGGGAAGCTAAGAGCTCATATCTTGAACCACAAGCATGAAGCAAAGAGAGAAAACTGGAAATAAGCAAAGCATTTTTACTCTCAAAAGCCCACCCCCAATGATATACTTCCTCCAGCATGGCCACACCCCCTAAACCTCCCCCAAACAGTGCTACCAACTAGGAAACAAATGTTCAAACATCTGAGCCTGTGGGGGACATTCTCATTCGAACTAGTAGGACCTACACAGTCAGCATCAGGACCTCCTTCCGAGCAGCAGATTCTTGGACCTGTTCTGTCCCTCATTTATGGGGAAGAGAGTGACCAAAATCTAGACTCATGAAAGTGTTAGGTATTTGTCTGGGGACAGCATTGTTTCTATAGTGCTTTCATGTAGTCATGGATAATCCGTGATCCTATATCAAAACTCAGTAAATAATCCCTCCTTTAAAGAATCATTTCTTCAAGGTATAGAATCTAAGACTATAGAGACCTTCTTTCTGGTATCCAACCTCATCAGCCCACTTTTCACTGCACCAGGTGGGCTCCTTTGCAGGCAACTCTTGACTTTTTTACTTGGTGTGGTAGTTTGGATGAGAATGGCTGCCATAGGCTCAGGTTTGAATGCTAGGGCCCTAGGTGTGGGGACTGTTTGGGGAAGGTGTGTCACTGTGTGTAACACAAAAAGTAAAAACCCAGAGACAGATACTGGGGTTCAAGCTTGAAGCCAAAGATCAGAAAAGCAAAGCAACCAAGACACTAGCTCTTACCTCTACCTCAGGCTAAAAGGGCTGATTGTGTCTCACAAGCTCTCCACCAAACCTCAGACTACTGCCTATCCTCAGCATGACTGGAGAATGAATCTCCACATGAGACCCTTTGCTTTTTATACCTCGCTAGTGCTGGGATTAAATGCATGTGATCCCAACTACTAAGATCATCTTTGTGTGACCTGTTTCTCTCTAGGGCTGGATTAGTTTTGTGTAGCTCAGTGTAGCCTTGGACTAATAGACATCTGTCTACCTCTGGCTGTCAAGTGGTAAGATTAAAGGTGTGTACCACCACCTGGCTTCTATAGCCAACTAGTGCTTTCTGTACACTCAGGCAAGCTTTAATAAATCATAAATAATATATCACAATTCCCCCTTTTGTCTAATATAAAAAGGCTACAACATAAGAAAAACTAAATACAGTAAGTATAAACAATATATACAGGCAATAAGTTTATCAACAATATCTAGTCCATTTGCATTTGACAAATTGAGAGAAAATACTTCATTATCTATTCTACCCTGGTGAGTTGAAAGTCTTGTACTTAAATTACTTTTTCTATCCTAATTTGCATTACCAACTTAAAAATATCTGTTTTGTCTCTCAAACTTATACACTCTACATTTCTTTAGTGAGTTTCTTTTCTGAGTCTGGTAAACAAGGAAAGCTATACTCTACTATCTAGTTTTCAAGTACCTCAGAGACCTGAGACAAAAATATTAGTAACTAAGCAGGAAGTGCAAACAAGCAACTTCCAAATAATGTGAGAAATGACAAAAACATCTGGCTGCCTTGACAGTTCACTCAATGTTCTTTTGCAACATTGGGGCATCTATCTTTCGCCTACAGGTCTAGCATATCTGACAGATATTTCTGTGAAGCAGGATATTCTGAAGGACTGTTCCACCTTGTCTTGGCAAGGTTTGCAGTCACTCTTTTTGATGTCCTGTTTGTCCAAGGATAGCGCACTGTCAGCAATTGAGGCAAGGGCACTGTCTTATCTAGTGACTTATTTTTGTCACAAAGAAAGTAAACTCCACATGGAGCTTTTTCAGTGCCCATCGTCTTCCCTGTAGTAGATTGGTGCTGCCAGGAGTAGTTATGTCTCAGTGTCAAAAAAAAAAAAAAAAAAAAAAAAAAAAGAAGAAAAAAACTATATTATTAAGACACCTTAAATCCCATATTCTGTAGATGACCTGTCTATCTAAAATATATCTCTGTTTGTCCTTGATAAAATGCATAATATGAGTACAAGTTGGATTGTAATAGTTGACTAATTACTAACCTACATTTCCTTATTGTCCCATATAGTTGGTAATAATAACTTTCAAGAACCAGAAATTTTCATTACATTGTTAAATGGGTGGTATTGGTATAATACCTTGAACAAGATTAGATACATATGTACAGTATGTTTTAACCTAATCCCAAATTTGTATCAATATACAGAATTGTAAACAATATACAAAATCCAATCAATGTAAAATATTTAAAACTATTTAAAAATATTTAAAACTTGCTTTTTAAAAGTAGATTCAATAATCTACCTTTTCATCTTACCTTATCTATATCCTCCCTTTTTTCCTTTCAGAATAGAGTCAATAATCCTCTTTATTCTATCATATCAGTATTTTTTTTCAAGAAAAAACCATGAATCTAATCCCCTTTGTTCAACATTTTGTAACCAATCACCCTAAACAATGAATCTAATCCCCTTTGTTCAACATTTTGTAACCAATCCCCCTAAACAATGACAAATATCCCTAACCTGTGGGTATTATGTTCTTAAAGTTACTTCCTGCTCTCTGGGGGTGACAGCATCTTTAGAGGATCCTGAAAATAAAAAAATTTGGTTAACTGTTGAGCTGTTTCATTTTTGTTCAGTCTAAGCATAATGGGAAAGTGCTTGACTCAAGTCCTGGCTAGAGGAGTCTGTCTGGGAGGCTGGATCATCTCAACAGGACACCTCAAAATTATTCTGAGCAGTTTGTAGTCCAAAGCTGATCTTTCATTGATGTTGTTCAGTTTAATGATGCCAGATACTTCCAGCTATGTAAAAAGAGAACCAGTAACTGCCATTACCTTGGCTGTTATTCTAGGTCTTGGAGCTGTTGGGGCAGGGACAGGAATATCCTCTCTGGTATAGATTAACTCCCATTTCAATTGACTCACAGTGGCAGTAGAGAAAGACATTAAAGAATTACAATATGGACTAAAAAATCTAAAGGATTCACATACTTCTTTAGCAGAAGTTGTGTTACAGAATAGAAGAGGGCTTGATCTATTATTCTTGCAACAGGGTGGCTTTTGTGCAGCCTTAAAAGAGAAATGTTGCTTTTATGCTGATAAGACTGGCTTAGTGGAAGACAGCTTGGATAGAGTACAGAAAAGTCTTGAGGAATGTAAACGACAGCAGGAACAAGCAGAGTCCTGGTATAACATTTGGTTTTCCACCTCCCCTTGGCTTTCTACCTTGCTTCCTTCTTTCCTAGGACCATTTGTGGTATTGTTGCTGCTGCTGACTTTGGGACCTTGGGCATTTCAGAGAATACTCAATTAGTCAAAACTCAAATTGATTCCATACTCAAAAAACTTATGTCTGTACACTACCATCAGCATTTGGAAAAGGAACAGGACTCCTCTGAGGAACCTGTTGAGGATGGTGACAATGCCAATTCTGATCCCCCTAGACAAGGACTTGATTTCACAGGACTCGAACAACAGAGGACCTGGTTCTCTCAAATATGGAGACATCAATGATGGGAGTATAGCGGTGCCGCAAAGCAGATGTAGACCCTCCTCTTCGGCTGTAGGTCCCATAACGACGGGAGTAGCTTAGGGCCTTCTCTCAGGAGCCCACTCATCTTGCCCGAGTTTCTCACCTGATTTTTGATTATGTCCTTGAGTGCTGAGGGTGAATGCACCCTACCAGTTAGTCACATAGTGACAAGCCCATCCCCAGGGTCCTGATTGTGGGAGCTCACCTCATAGCCTAAGACAGACACTCCATAAAAAATAATTAAATAGGGGGATAGGTTGGGAGCTGGCCTTGAGTCACATCCTCTTGCAGAATTACTTATACCTTAAAACTCTAATTGAGCCTTATCTTGGTAAAACAGAAAACTGCTGAAAAAGCAGTCTGTTCCATTCAACACAGGAACTGAGATGAACCAAGACGCCAGGAACTGAGATAAGCAGACATTTAGGGTCTGATATTTTTGGCCTGGGAAAATACCAGAGCCCCAGAGTCAGCACAGCTACCCCTCCCCATTTCCTCCCTGCTTTGCTTTAAAAACCCCTCTTTGTGCCTAATAAAGTTAGACCTTGACAAGCATTGCTTGGTCTCATTCCTTCTTTCTCTCCCATTATTTCCAGGTTGTAGCCCACCTTGACCCACAAATAACTATTCCCCGCTGGTCGGGGCACATTGGAGGGTGGCTTGTAGATTTAGAAGTTTAGTCTACTATCATTGTAGTGGAGAGCATGTTAACTAGCATACATGGTGTTGAACAATGGCTGTGAGCTACATTTTGATCTGCAGGCTGAGAAAGCAACTTCAGAAAGCTCTAAGCCAGTGATAAACTCCCTCCAACAAGTACACACCTCCTAATCCCTCTAATCTTCACCAAAGGGTCCCACTCCCTGATGACTATTCATTCATATATATGGACCTATGGGGGCCATTCTTATTTAAACCAGCACATTCCACTCCCTGGATCCTATAAGATTATATCCATACAACAATGCAGAATATATTTAATTCTACTTCAAAAATCCACATAGTCTTACAGTCTCAACATTGTTTGCAAGTTCAAAGCCTCTTCTGAGATGCAATGCAACCTCTTAATTGTAAGCCCATGTAAAAGCAAAAGCAAAAAGGCAATCACATACCTCCAACATATTGGGTACACATTAGCATTTCCAAAGAGAGGAAAAGGGGTATAGTGTTTCCTCACAAGAAGCAAGACCTAAAACCAGCAGGGCAAACTCCAAGCATCTCCATGTGGGATGTTAAAGTGCTCTCAGCTCTCCAAACCTTTTGGTCTTTGTTGACTGTAACATTAGAGTAGCCATTTATTGAGAATTAGTTAAATTGCATGCATTAATAATAAATATGCAGTCACAGGGCCCTGAGCCCAACTTCTCACAGTTCTGCAGTAGATTTGTGACCTTAGCCAAGTCATGTGTCCTCTATGCCCCTCAGGCTTCTTACCAACCTAACAAATGCCTATTCTTAGATCATTAAGTTGTTGTGCTAAGCAGGTTAGGTTACAGCTGTGACCACTAATATTTATTACATCATGTTGTCTGTGATATACATTGTCTGGTATTTCCCCTGGGCAAACATCATGCATCCTTTTCTGGGGAACACAAATGTATCTGTCCACTCCAGAAAACATCTAGATACAGATTAACTCAAGCCCTTCTCAGTGAATCAGCAAGTTTATTAGGGTTACTTCTGGGGACCATGAGTAAAAGCCTAACTGAGCACAGGCAACAGATGACTCACCAGACCTGCATCTTCAGCTCTCCCTACTCAGTTGACAGGCAACTCCACTGAAGAATCTCCTCTCCACAGTTATTCATAACCCTGGGGAAGCACCTTCTGAAACCCAGGTTCTAAGCCCTCTGAGTCTCCTAAGTTGCTTTTGCTTTCTAAGTCAAGGAGGAAAATTATGATTCTTTGGCAATAGCTACATAACAGCTCTGGCCTTTTAGATTTATACACTAACACCTCAGTGATGCACATAAACAATGTCACTGCCTTCCTTTGCAGGTAAGAGGTGGCCACTTTCATAAAACAGTATAAATAGAAAATGAATAATGTGGCAGTGGCATGGCATCTGGCTTTAAATAAACATGGGAGTGTATCATGTTAAAACATCAAATAACTGTTATTTTGGTTTGAATATTCCATTGTCTAAACATTTAAGAATGTTGAGTATTATCATTTTTTTTCAGTTTTCTTAAATATTTACCTTGACATGTTTTCATAAATTTATCTTTCTCCACCTTGCTGGTCATGTGCACTTTTGAATACACATATTCATTCTCTCTCTGTCTCTCTCTCTCTCCTGCCCCCAAACCCTGTTCTTCTTGCTCACCATTTTCATACACAGACACTCTGATTTTCTAGTAGAATGAAAGCACTTTTGATCACATATAGAAACTGGTCCTGTGTACTACAGGGAGGTCACTGGGCTCTATGTTACTTCTGACCCAGTGACCTGGAGCTTTCCTGAGATGCCCAACTTTGTTCCCAAGTAGAACCTCCTCATCAGGAGAGGCAGCTGAGCCAGGGCACAAATTTTCAAAGCCTCCCCAGTCTGTAAGGTGGACCTGAGCTAGGAAAAGAGCTAAGCCTCAGGTGTTAGTTGAGGAAGTCATTGAGCAGTGAGCAGTGAGCCCTGAGCCAGTAGGCTATGGGAACTAAACTACAGCCTGCATTGGGAAATGAAAAGAAAACAGGACATAGCTGAAGAGCCTTGGAACCCTGTCAAGTACTTGCCAGCATGAGGGCAGGTGGAACAAGCAGAATGGAAAGAACAGTAGGCCAGGCCTTTGCTGCTAGATGCTACAGGTCGATGTGTAGACTAAAGACGTGTAAATGCAGAAAGCAGAAACAGCAACAGGGGCAACACTTGAGGCCATGGAGTAACTCTGTATGTGGCCCTGCAGAAATAACATCACATATCAGCAACCTCTTGGCATAATAGGAAGCAGCAGTGGAGTTTGTGTTCCATTTGATAGAAGTGGAGGAAAAGTTCTCAACTTCCAGAGTGCCCTCTCTGACATCAGATAATTTGGCTTCTAGGTAACCTATGTTAGTGAACGAACTACTGCTGCCCTATAACAGGCAATCTCAGGTCACAGAATAGGACAGTGGACCAAAGGGACTCAGTGTCTGCACTGTAGACTTTCACGTAGAGTTTCTGCTTTGGTCAGAAGATGATTAAGTATTTCAAAGAGATGAACTTCAGTTTTAAAATCTGGTGTGAATTGTGTTACAGTTCTGTGTTTCAGTCACACAAGAAAACTAGCTGTGGAGTACAATAGGGTTATGTGGTGTTTTGTTGACTAGTTTCTTGAGTTCTTTGTATATTTTTGTATATTTTGAACATCAGCCCTCTCTCAGATGTAGAATTGGTGAAAATATTTTCTCAGTCTGCCGGCTGCTGTTCGGTCTTGTCAAATGAGTCCTTTGTCTTCTAGAAACTTCTATGTTTGAGGAGGGCCACTGTATTAATTGTTGATCTCAGTGTCTATGCTACTGGAGTTATGTTCAGGAAGTGGCCTCCCATATCAGTTTGTTCAAGGATACTGCCCATTTTCTCTTCTAAGCTGTTCAGTGTGGCTGGATTTCCATTGAGGTCTTTGATCCATTTGGACTTGATTTCTGTGCATGGTGACAGACATGGGTCTATCTACAGTCTTCTACACACCATCATCCAGTTGTGGCAGCACCATTTGTTGAAGATGCTTTCCTACTCTCATTGTATACTTTTAGTGGTTTTGTCAAAAATCAGGAGTTAGTAAGTATGGGTTAATATCAGGATTTTGGATTTGATTCCATTGGTCTGCTTGTCCATTTTTGTGCCAATACCTGGATGTTTTCAGAATTATATATAGCTCTGTACTAGAGCTTAAAGTCGGGGATAGTGACACCTCCTGAGACTTTTTTTTTATTGTACAGGGTCATTTTGGCTATGCTGAGTCTTTTGTTTTCCATATAAAGTTGATTATTATCCTTTCAAGGTCAGTGAAGACTCGAGCTGGGATTTTAATGGGGATTGCATTGTATCTATAGATTGCTTTTGGCAAAATTGCCACTATATTTATGTTACCTATCTAAGAGAATGGGGTATATTTCCATTTTCTGGTATCTGCTTTAATTTCTTTAAAGACACAAAGTTCTTATTATATAGGTCTTTCACTTTTTTGGTAAGCATTACCTCAAGTTACTTTATGTTCTTTGTGGTTAATGTAAAGTATGATATTTTTCTGATGTCTTTCTCAGCCCATTTGTCCTCTGAAAAAAGTAGGGCTATTGATTTTTTTTTTGTTTATCTTGTATCCTGCTAGTATGCTGAAGGTGTTTATCAGCTGTAGGAGTTACCTGGTAGAGGTTTTTGGGTCGGTTATGTAAACTATCATATCATTTGCAAACAGAGAAAGTGTGAGTACTTCCTTTCCCATTTGCACTGCCTTGGTCTCCTTTTGTTGTCTTATAGCATTAGGTAGAACTTCAAGTACAATATTGAAGAGATAGAGAGAGAGTGTGCAGCCTTGTCTTGTTCCTCATTTTAGTGGAATCGCCTTAAGTTTCTCTCCGTTCAGTTTGATGTTGGCAGTTGGTTTGCTGTTTATTGTTCTTATTATGTTTAGGTATGGTCCTGTTATCCCTGATCTCTCTAAGACTTTTATCATGAAAGGGTGTTGAAATTTGTCAAAGACTTTTTCAGCATCTAGGGATATGACCCTGTGGTTTTTCTTTTTCAGTTTTGTTATATGGTGGATCACATTGATAGATTTTTGTATGATAAACCATCCTGCATTCCAGGGATGAAGCCTACTTGGTTGTAGTGGATGATTTCTCTGATGTATTCTAGGATTCAGTTAGCCAGTATTTTATTGGGTATTTTTGCATCAATTTTCATCAAAGATATTGGCCTGTGGTTTTCTCTCTTAGTTTTGTCTTTGTGAGGTTTGGGTATCAAGGTGATTGTGGCCTCATAAAAAGAGTTTGGTATTGAACCTTCACTTTCTTTTGTGTGGAACAAATTGAGTAGTATTGGTATTAGCTCTGCCTTGAATTTCTAGTTGTATTCATCACAGAAGCCGACTGGCCCTGACCTTTGTTTGGTTGGAAGGCTTTAGAAGACTACTTCTATTTCATTAGAGGTTATAGATCTATTTAAGTTGTTTGTCTGTTCTTGATTTAATTTTGGTAAGTAACAGTTGTCCAGAAAATTTTCCATTTCCTTTGAATTCAAATTTTGTGGAGTACAGGTTTTCAAAGTATGACCTGAGAATTGTCAGGATGTCCTCTGTGTCCTTTGTTATGTGTCCTTTTTTGTTTCTGATTTTGTTAATTTGCATGTTATCTCTCTGCTTTTTCAATAGTTTGAATACAGTTTTGTCTATCTTGTTGATTTCCTAGAAAAACCTACTCTTTGTTGCATTGATTTGTTTGTATTGTTTCCCTGCTTTCTACTTTACTGATTTCAGCCCTCAAATTGATTATTTCCTGGCTTCTACTCCTTCAGGGTGACTTTGCATCTTTTTGTTTTAAGGCTTTTATTTGTGCTGTTAATTCTCTAATGTGATTTTCCTCCATTTTCTTCATAGGGGCACTTAGTGCAATGAAATCCCCTAAGTACTAGTATGTTGTGTCCTCATTCTATGTGAATTTCAGGTATGGTACAATTGCGCAGTGTTCAGTTTCAATGAGTTTGTCGGGTTTCTGAGATTTGTGTTGTTGTTGAATTCCAATTTTAAAGCATGGTGGTCTGATAAGATATAGGGAACTATTCCCATTTTTTTTTTAATCTGTTGAAATTTGTTATGTCACCTAGTATGTGGTTGATTTTAGAGAAGTTTACATGTGGAACAGAGAAATCAGAGAAGAGGGTAAATTCTTTTGTGTTTGGATGGAATGTTCTATAGATGTCTGTTAATCCCAATTGAGACATACCTTCTATTAGATTTTTTGTTTCTTTGTTCAGTTTCTGACTGGTGTTGCTGTCTAGCGGTGAGAGTAGTGTATCAACGTCTCCCACTATAAGTGTTTCATGTTTTATATGAGGTTTGAGTTATAATAGCGTTTCTTTTACAAATGTGGGTGCCTTTGTATTTGGGACATAGATGTTCAGAATGGACACTTTTTGCTGATGGATTTCTCCTATGATGAATATGAAATGACCGTCTTATTCTCTTTTGATTAATTTTGGTTTGAACTCTAACGTGTTAGATATTAGGATAGCTACATGCTTCTTGGGTCCATTTGATTGGAAGATCTTTTCCCAGCTCTTTACCCTATGGTAATGTCTATCTTTGAATCTTAGTTGTTTTTATTGTATGTGTGTGTATTTATGTGTATTTGTTTTTTTTTTTTTTCATCTCACATGGGTGTCTTTTAATGAAAAATAAAAATTTAGAGAAAATACCTGGCTAGGCTGGGATGAGGCAAATGGGAACGCTTCAGAACCCAAAATGGGAGAGAGAACAGGGTTCCTCTCTCAGAGGGCAGGGTGAGTGAGGGAGGAATGGAGCAAGCAGGAAAGTACTCGTGAGTTACATCCCAGTCCCACCCTCAGGAAAAAGAGAAATAAGTTCCCATCACCCCACACACCACCCACATCACTCCACAACCCAGCAGCGCCTCAGTGTACCCCTCTCTGTTGCCCACCATGCCTGGGTCAAAGAGGAGGCTGTGAGGAGGGTGAGGGAGTGGTGAGGAGAGCCACACTTCAGTCTGGTTTCCACTCTCTGGCTCTTACAGCAAGTCTGCAGTCATCTGATGCCTGACACAGAAGTGGAGTATGAGGTGGCCACGACAGGGGTGCAGTTGTTGGCAGAGTAGCCTTGCCTCAGCGCCTCAAAGTAGGATGCCTGCCTGCACGGGCTTGTCACATTGTAGCACTTTGATGGCATCTTCTATTTTAAACCACTCTCTCTTCCAATGTTCATGGAGTCTTCCCAGTCTTCCAGCACTTCTGTGACAATAAGCACGTACACATACGTCCTGTTCTCCTGGTTCTCAAAAATTCCAACCAACCTTCCTAAGGTCCCTTTTACTCCAGCCTCCTCACAGACTTCACGGACCGCGGCCACACTCGGCTCCTCCTCAGGCTCCATGCACAGACACTAAGATGGACAATAAATAAATGGGACCTCCTGAAACTGAGAAGCTTGCTTAAGGAAAAGGACACAGTTGACAACACAAAATGACATCCCACAGACTGGGAAAAGATATTCACAAATCCTACATCTGACAAAGGGCTGATCTTCAAAATATGGAAGGAAAACAAGACACTAGCCACCAAAACACCAAATAACCCTATTAAAAAGTGGAATACAGTAATGAATAGAGAATTCTCAAAAAAAGGAATCCAAAATTGCTGAAAGACACTTAAGAAACTGTTCAACATCCACACCATCAGGTAAATGGAAATCAAAACAACTCTGAGATACCATCTTACTCCTGCCAGAATGGCTAAATTTAGAAATATCAATTACAGCTTATCCTGGAGAGGAAGTGGAGAAAGGTGAACACCCGTCCACTGCTGGTGGGAGTGCAAACTTGTACAGCCATTTTGGAGATCAGTATGGCTGGTCCTCAGGAAAATGGGAATCAGTCTACCCTCAGGACCTGGCAATTCCACTCTTAGACATATACCCCAAAAGATCCACATCCATGCAACAAAGACATATGTTCAACTATGTTCATAGCAGCATTGTTTGTAATAACAAGTACCTGGAAGCAACTAAGATAAAGAAGGTTGGGTACATTTACACAATGGAATACTACTCAGTAGACAAACACAATGGAATTTTGAAATAATCAGGCAAAGGAATAGAACTTTAAGAAACCATCTTGAGTGAGATAACCCTGTCACAAAAAGAGTAACATTGTATGTATTCACTCATACATGGATTTTAAACATAGAGCAAAGTATCATCAGCCTATAATTCACACCACCAGAGAAACAAGGATACAAGGAGGGTTCTAAGTATTTTATACAAGGTGCCTCACAGAAGGGTAAAGGAACAAGTTTTTCTGAGAATATTGCAAGTGGGGGGACAGTGAGTGGAGAGGGCATTAGGATAAAGAGAAGTGGAGAAGAGGAGAACCTGTGGGACCAGGAATGTTGAGTCAGGGAGTCGAAAACAGAGAGCAAAAAGGATATACCATAATAGAAGTAGTGCTTATAGATTTGAAGAGAAAAGTGACTCTAGAGAAATGTCCAGAGACCTACAAGGATGACCCCAACTAACAATTTGAGCAACGGTGAAGGGGCTACCTTAAATGCCCTTCCCTGATAATGACATTAATAACTAACTAATATGCCATCATAGAACCCTCATATAGTAGCCAATGGAAACAGAAGCAGACATCCAGAGCTAAACACTGAGCTGATATCCTGGAATCCAATTTCAGAGAGTGAGGGGTCCAGAGTGAGGGGTCAATACCAGGGTACAGAAACCCATAGAGACAGCTGACCTGAAGAAGGGACAGCTCATAGACTCCCAGACTGATAGGTGGGAAACAAGCATCAGATCAACTCAGAACTCCTGAATATGCATCTCAGTTAGAAGGCCTAGGCAGTCTAAGCGACCTCTGACAATTAAACCTGGATGTATCTCTGGTGTGCAAAAGGACTTTCGGAGCACATTCTGCATGGGGGAATACTCCCTTAGCCTAAAGGCCAGAGGTAGGTCATAGATTCTACTCCACATGACTTAGAGATTTTGATGATCCCTCCTGGAATGCATCACACTCCCTGTGGAGTGGAAGGGGAATGGGACAGGAGCAGGCGTCGGGGGACATGGGAGGAAGAGTGAACTGGGATAGATATGTAAAATAAGAATATATGTATAATTATATGTAGACTATAGATAGTCACCTATGATAATAAAAACTTATAATCATGTTAGGTTTTCTAGATATGTAGAGATATATTTCAAGTGCCAAATATACTTTAAACCTTTCAAAGACCTACAGAATATGACATTTAAAATAATTTATTAGAGTTTTTTATTGCACAACTTCTCCAGGAAACACCAATTTTGTCAGAGAGTTAGATATGCATTGAGGAAACTCATTATAGAGTTTTCCTTCAACATGGCAGATAATAGTCATTTGGCAAGAAATTACTCTTTCCTGGACTGTTTGACTGAATGCTGTATAACCTGGACATGCAAAACCCACAGGAAAGTGGCTGCTGAATTTGGCAAAACATAATGGGACAGTCCTTCAGGATTCTTCATGTAAGAGTCTACTAGACATTCTGCAGAACTCAAGTAAAGTGACTGACAAACTGCCAATACAGGTGGACAGTTTAAAATTTCCTGCTTCACTGAGAAGTGTGCCAACACACAATGGCCTGTGGGCTGAACATAGATGCCCCAACATTATAAAAGAACTTTGGTGACTGTCCAGGCATCTAGCTGTCTCTCTCAATTATGGACATTATATGTTAATCTTTGAGGTCTTTGATTCATTTGAAGGCAGATAGTTATGTTTATGGATTTCTTTAGTTATGATAAGTGATAAGCTACATGTGAATCTTTAGACTCAAAAAGATAAGATATAGAATTTTTTCTTTAAATTTTGCCAAAATTTACCAAAATTAATCTACTAAACATTATTAGTTATAGTTCTTCCTGGATAAGTGTTTTTTATATATAATTTATTATGTTAAAGTTAAAACATTAGTTTTTATTTATACAGAAAAGAGGAAATGATGGGAGTATCATATATATATATATATGTATATATACATATATATATATATGATATATATGCTTGTCTTATTGATTGGTAAATAAAACACTGTTTGGTCGATAGCCAGGCAGAAAGCATAGGCAGAAGAACTGCCAGGCCATGAGAAGGCTGGGTTAGGCAGACAGATTGAGGTGCCATGGAAAGTGATACCATATAATGATGGAGAAGATAGGATGCACCTGGCATTCTCGTGTAAGATAAGATCTTGTAGGAATACTTAGGTAAGTAGTTATTGATTAAAATTAAGAGAGAACCAGCCAGTAAGAAGCCCTAGTCTTCAGCCATCATTTTTATAGCTAATACAGTTTCTGTGTGCTTATTAGGGGCTGAAGGGTGGCGGGACCTGGAGGCATTATGTGGGAGGACAGAAACACCCATCTTCAAAAACTAAGTACAAAGTCTTAATTCTGAAATCTATGCACCAAATATGAAGGCACTCACATTCATGAAAGAAATGCTACCAAAACTCAAACCTAACACACTCACGGTGGAAGACTTTAACACCCAAATCTGACCACTAGACAGGACCACCAGTGAGAAACATAACAAAGAAACAAAAGATATAACAGAAGTTATGTCTCAATTGGGTTTAACAGACATCTACAGAACATTCCATCCAAACACAAAAGAATATGCATCCATTTATGCTCCACATGGAACCTTCTCTAAAATCAACCACATATTTGGCAACATAACAAACCTCAACAGATACAAAAGAAATTGGAATAGTCCCCTGTATATTATCAAACATGATTAAATTTGAAATTCAACAACAACAGAAATTGCAGAAACTGTACAAACTCGTCAAACATGAACAATGAGCAATTGCACCATACCTGGTTCAAGAAGATATAAAGAAAGAAATTGAGGACTTAATAAATTCAATGAGAATGAGGAAACATCATACCCAAACTTATGGGACACTTTGACAGTAGTGCTATGAAGGAAGTTCATTGCATTGAGTGCCCATATGAAGAACATGGAGGACACTCACATTAGAGAATTAACAGCACAATTGAAATCCTTAGAACAAAAATAAGCAAACCCACACCACTCACCCCAGAAGAGTAGACACCAGGAAAAAAAAAATCAATTCGAGGGCTGAAATCAATAAACTAGAAACCAGGAAAACAATACAAAAAAAAATCAATGCAAAAAACAGTTTGTGTTTCAAGAAAATTAACCAGATATACAAAACTTTATTTAAAACTAACAAAGGAGCAGAGAGAGAATAAGCCAATTAACAAAATCAGAAGGGGAACGGGGGACATAACAATGGACACTGAAGAAATACAGATGAATTTCAGGTCATACTTTGAAAACCTGTGCTCCCCACATTTTGAAAATTCAAATGGGTAACTATCACTTACTAAAATTAAACCAAAGACAGATAAGCAACTTAAATTGACCTATAACCATAAATGAGATAGCAGTAATCAAAAGCCTCACAAAAAAAAAAAAAAAAAAAAAGCCTAAGGCCTAAGGCCCGATAGGACAAGGCTGCCCTCTCTCTCCATATCTCTTCAATATTGTACTTGAAGTTCTAGCTAAAGAAATAAGACAACAAAATGAGATCAAGGGGATCCAAATTGGAAAGGAAGAACTCAAACTCACACTATTTGCAGATGAAATGATAGTTTACATATGCGACCCAAAAAATTCTACCAGAGAATTTCTTTTTTTTTTAATTTTTATTAATTTATTTTTTTTTATTTAATTTTATATAACAAAGTCCAATTAAATGAAAACAAACATTTATACACAATACTTGGGAATTTGGGCGTCGTGCTATCCAAACTACTTCCTGCTGGTAAGGGGCGCTGTCTTGGGGGATTCGAAGAAGATTCAGATATCCTAGCTGTAGTCTGTAGGGCTGTTTTGTCCAGCTGTTTGGAATGTAGGATCAGCTTGTACTCTGTTTCAGGCGGTCTGGCGTGATCAAACCACATTAGTCTGGAAGGAATCCACATCTTTTCATTTTCTGTGGAAACAAAAATAGAAATACTTTTCCCCAGTAACTTGTTCTTCAACTTAAATTTTGGAGTCAAAGCGTTTTTTTTTTTTTTTTAATTTATTATTTTACATGTCGATCTCAGTTCCCTCTCCCTCCCTCCCTCCCTCCCCTTCAGCCCTCCCTCCCTCCTTCCCTCCCTTTTGCCCTCTCTGCCCTCTCCCATGCACTCTAAACACCCTCCCCTCCCACCCCCCCACCACAATACCATATGTAGGGAAATGCCATCCAGTTGGGGTCATGTAGATCTGACAGGTCCTGTGAAGTAGGGACTAGGGCTTCTCTCCTATCTCTAGAATAAGGCAGTTATCCCTCCATGGGGGATATGTTTGCAAAGTCCTTTTGTGCACCAGGGATACATCCTGGCTCCACTGTCTGAGGTCTCTTAGACTGCTCAGACCTTCTGGCTGAGACCCATATTCAGGGGGGTCCGAGTCAGTCCCCTGTTGGCTTCCCAGCTATCAGTCTAGTGGCCCTTAGCTCCTCCTTGTTTAGGTAAGCTGTCTCTATGTACTTCTACCGCATGGTCTTGTCCTCTCCATCTGCTTCTGGGTTCTAGTTCGACTCAGTGTTTATGTATGGGTGTTTGCTCCTGTTTTCAACAGGCATTAGTTGAGGACTCCATGGAGAAGTTAGTTGTTGATCTCACTCTCCGGGAAGGGCATTTATGATAGCCTTTCCAGGGGAGCTGAGATTGTTAGTTGGGGAGCAGTCTTGTAGTTCCCTCGACCTTTCTTTGTGTTCAACTTTATCTTCAAACCAATATTGGCTCCCTCTTTTATGTTCTCTCTCTCTGTCTCTCTCTCTCTCTTTCCTATTTTCCATTCCTAACCAGGCTCAAACCTCCTGGTCGCACATACCTTCCTCTCCTCCCTCTCATTTTCTCCTACTTCTCTCTCCATTAGCTGTCCTCCCCCACTTTACCTGAGGTCTGGGGGACTTGTCCCTTCCCAGTTCTGTGAGGGACTCTATATGAATCTCTTAGAATACAACTTGTATCCTAGTTCCTCTCTACCAGATAATTTCTACTGCTAAAAAACTCCTTCAGAAAAACTAGCAGGAAACAAGATAACTAAAAAAAAAAAAAAAAAAAAAAAAAAAAAATCAGTAGCCCTATATATACAGATGACAAAGAGGCTGAGAAAGAATTCAGAGAAACATCAAACTTTAAAATAGCCACAAACAACAAAGTATCTTAGGGTAAAGCTTACCAAACAAGTGGAAGACCTATATAGCAAGAAGTTTGTGTCTTTAAAGAAAGAAATTAGAGAAGATACCAGAAAATGAAAAGATTGCCCATGCTCTAGGATAGGTAGGATCAGCATAGTAAAAATGGCAATCTTGCCAAAAGCAATCTACATATTCAATGCAATCCCCATTAAAATCCCAGCACAATTGTTCGGTGACCTTGAAAGGATAATACTCTACTTTATATGGAAAAGCAAAAGCCTCAAAATATCCAAAACAACCTTGTACAATAAAGGAACTCCAGGAGGCATCACCATGCCCGACTTTAAACTGTACTACAGAGCCACATTTTGAAAGCAGCCTGGTATTGCCACAAAAATAGGTAGACAATTGGAATCAAAACTGAAATCCTAACATTAACCCACACTGTGATGAACATCTGATTTTTTTTGTTGATAGCACTAAAAGCTGTCAACAATGGGAGGAGGAAAGCATGTTCAACAATTTGTACTGGCACATCTGGATGATGGTGTTTATTAGACTACAGATAGACCCATGTCTATCGCCATGCACAACACTCAAGGCCAAATGGATCAAAGATATCAACATTAATCCAATCACACTGAACCTCTTAGAAAAGAATGTGGGAGGTACCCTTGAACAAATTGTTACAGGAGACTTCTACCTGAACATAATTCCAGTAGCAGAGACATTGAGATATACAATTAATAAATGGGACCTTCTGAAACTGAGAAGCTTCTGTAAGGCACAGTTGACACAGTTGACATAACCAAATGGCAGCCAACAGACTGGGAAAAGATAGTCACCAATCCTACATCTGACAGAAGGCTGATCTCTGAAATATACAAAGAACTCAAGAAACTAGTCACCAAAATTCCAAATAATCTTATGAAACATTGGGTGGAGAACTGAATAGAAAATTCTCAATAGAGGAAATCAATGAGGCTGAAAGACATTAAAGAAAGTTCTTAACATCCTTAGCTATCAGAGGAATGGAAATCAAGAAAGCTTTGAGATACTATCATACTCTTGCCAAAATGGCTAAATTTAGAGACACCAAGAACAACTTATGCTGGAGAGGATGTGGGGAAAGGGGAACCCTCATCCACTGCGGGTGGTGGGAGTGCAAACTCGTACAGACATTTGGAGTTCAGTATGTTGTTTTCTCATGAAACTGGGGACCAGTCTACTACAGGACCTTGTAATCCCCCTCTTAGGCATATAACCAAATGATCCACATTCATGTCACAAAGACATATGTTCAACTATGTTCCTAGAAGCATTATTTGTAAAATAAAGTACCTGGAAGCAACTGAGATGCCCCTTAACTGAAGAATGGATAAAGAAGATGTGGCACATCTACTCAATGGAATACTACTCCGCAGGGAAAAAAACATCAATGGAATCTTGAAATTTTCAGGGCAATGGATGGAACTTGCTTAATTCAAACTAAATGAGATAACTCACCACAGAAAGTGGAACATGGTATGTACTCACACATATATGGATTTTAGACATAGAACAAAGTATCACCACACTATAGTTCAGACCACCAGAGAAACTAAGATTCAAGGAGGACTCTAAGAGATTCACATAAGGTCCTCCAAAGAAGGGGAAAGGGACAAGATCTCCTGACCATATTGGGAGTTGTGGGAGTGCAGTGATTGGAGAAGAAGCTCAGATAAAGAGAAGGGGAGGAGAGGAAAGCACCTGGGACTAGGGAGATTGAGTTGGGGGATGAATAGATGAGAGAAGACAGACAGACAGACAGACAGACAGAGGGGGAGAGAGAGAGAGAATAAAAGAGGGAGCCTTTATAGGTTTGACAAGAAAACTGAACCTAGAGAAATGTCCAGAGACCTACAAGTCTGACCTCAACTAACAATTTGAGCACCAGTGGAAAGGCTACCATAAATGCCCTTCCCTGATAATGAGATTGAGAACTAACTTATCTAGCATCATGGAGCCCTCATATAGTAGCTGATGGAAACAGAAGCAAGCACCCACTACTATACAGTTAGCCAAATTTGATCCAGATGCAGAGAGGGAGGACAGAAGCAGACTACAGAAACATGTAGAGACAGCTGACCTGAACAAGGAGGAGCTAATGTACCCCCTGACTGATACCTGGAAATCCAGCATTGTACTAATTCAGACCCCTTGAATATGGGTCTCAGTTAGAAGGCCTGGGATGTCTAAGGGACCTTGGACAATGGAACCTGGACGTACAAAAAGGAATTTTGGAGCACATAACCCATGGAGAGATACTCCAGTAATCTAGAGGCAGGAGGGAAGGCCTACTCTCTACTCTAAATGATTTGACATTTTAGATGAACCCTTCTGGAAGGCATCACCCTACACATGAATTGGGGGGAGGGAGGGGAGGATAGTTTGGGGCCTGGGAGGGTGGGAAAGAGGGAGTTGGGGAGAAGGAGAGGGAATTGGAAACAATATGTAAATTAAAAATTAAAAAAAAAATTAACAAAATCCAATCCTGGATATGTTGTATCTAATGTAGTAGTAGTCCTAGATATAAATTATATGCATCTGAAGCAGTACTGGATATCATGTATCTGAATAGGAAGATATCCTGAATATGTGGTACCTGAATGTGAAGAACTATTACATATCATATACCTGCATGGGCTTCACTATGCCTGCATGGGGCAAAATCCTAGCTGTCATCTATTGTCATGATAAACATTCCTGGATATCATGGATCTATGTGGTAGTAAGTCTTACATATCATGTTAATAGATGGCATGCACTTGAGTAGCAAGCATGGGTAGATGTGCTTATTGTCATGCACTTACATAAGACAAAGTTCTGTATATCCAATATTCACAGGGAAAGCTGTCCTTGATGTCCTGGACTCACATGGGAAACATTCCTGAGTATCATTTACCATTATTTCTTATTCATCACAGGTAAAATCCATCAAGATTAAGTGTCAATTCTGAACATCTATCTATGGCCCCAATAAAAAGGCATCCACATTTGTAAAAGAAACATCACTAAGCTGCCATCTACAGGGAACTTCCTGAAGTTTCTCTGAGCACACTAGACCTGCCAATCCATGTGGGATGACCTGTGATTTACACCTGCCTGGTCTCTGACCCCCACCTCAGGTCCTCTACTGGAACTCCAGGAACCTCCCAGAGATAAGCCTATCCACATGGGGCTACTCTGAGTTCCTGCAGGCTGGATCCTTGACCCCCCCAAAGCAGGGCCTCTGCTAAAGAGGCCTCATCTGGAGAGTGCCAAGTTCCAGTTAGATCTGCCTATCTCTGTGGAAACATCCTGACTATCAGCCCAATCTTTGACTTCCACCACCTTTGACCCCCTTCACCAGGCCTTGGCTAGAGGTGAGTCTGGGTCCAATTCAGGTGGAATCTCCCCCCACTCTTCCCCAGTAACTACCTGGATTGCCTCCATATCTCACTACCCCTGTGTCCTGTCCCCATCGAGAGCACTCTTGGAGTTCTGATACACACCCACCTACCCTCACCAGAGTCTGCTCTCCCCCTACCCTGTGCTCTACCCTGCCCACTGTCCCACCACTCTGGTTGAGCACTGGGACAGAGGGTGGAACCAACAATCCTGCCAGCTTTGGGGACCTTCCTGGAGGTTCTCTGAGCACAATAGACCTGCACATCCATGTGGGACCACCAATACTTTCCACCTTTCTGGTCTCTGACCCCCACTGTCAGTCCTCTCTTGGTGGTCTGGGTGCCTCCTTGAGATTGGCTTATCCCCATGGGGCCAATCTGAGTGCCTGCCGACTGGATACTTGACCCCCATCACAGGGCCTCTGCCAAAGAGGCCATAGCTGGAGAGTGCCAGGCCCAGGCTAGATCTGCCTACCTGACTAAGGAACATCATGAGTTCCAGCCTTCGAGAACTCAAATTCCCATGACCAGTCTTCTGCTGGAGCCTGATTTTTGACCCCCACCGCCAGGCCCTGCCTCTGGAGATAACTCATAGAGAGCTTGGACCACCCAGAGCTACAGACATCGAACCTCTGACCCAACTAAGCCCACCTGGGGAGTACCATAGCTACAGGGAGAGACCCTTCCAACACACACTTGAGGAAGCTTTGGGAAGATGGCAATACAAGAAAACACCAAACAATAGAAAGGCAAGCATAACACCACCAGAATCTAGGAACTCTACACCAACTAGACATTAAAACCCCAAAGTAGATGAAGCAGAAGGGAATGACTTAAAATGTATCATCATAAAAATCATAGAATATTTCAAAGAAGATGTGAGAAAATCCCTTAGAGAAATGGAAGAAAAAAATGAACAAAAAATTGGAAGACATTAAGAAATTTATGAAGCCAAGAAAAGCAATGAAACAGGTAAAGGAAATAGTTCAAGACTTAAAAACTGAAATAGAGACAATAAAGAAAACACAAACCAAAGTCATGCTGGAAATAGAAAAACTGGGCAAATGATCGGGAACTACAGATGCAAGCATAACCAAAAGAATTCAAAGGTAGAAAAGAGAATCTTAGGCACAAAAGACAAACTAGTGGAAATAGATTCATGGACCAAAGAAAATCGTAAATCCAACAAACCCTTACAACAAAACATCCAGTAAATGTGGGACACCATTAAAAGGCCAAACCTAAGAATAATAGGCAGAGAATAAGGTAAAGAAGCCCACCTCAAAGGTGCAGAAAATATATTTAACAAAATCATTGAGGAAAATTTTCCCAATCTGAAGAATGACATGACCACGAAAGAACAAGAAGCATACTGAACACCAAATAGACTGGACCAACGATAAAAGACCCATCAACATATAATAATCAACACACCTAACATACAGAATAAAGAAAGAATATTAAGAGCAGCAAAGGAAAAAGACTATTAACATATAAAGGCAGAACTATAAAAAATACACTTGACTTCTCCCTGGAAATGCTCAAGGCCAGAATCTCCTGGATAGATGTTCTACAACTACTAAGAGTCCACGGATGCCAGCCCAGGTTACTATACTCAGGAAAACTCTAAATAACTATATATGGAGAAAAGAAGATATTTAATGACAATGCCAGATTTTCAGAATAAAAATGTATAAATCCAGCCCTATAGAAAGTGCTGGAAAGAAACCTCCAACCTAAGGAAGTTAACTATGATCACAAAGACATAGGCAATAGATAATACCACTTCACCAGGACCCAAGGGTAAAGCAGGAGAAATATATTCATAATACCACTACCAACAAAAAATCTAAAATAAACAAACACAATCAATGGTCCTTACTCTCCCACAACACTACTGGTCTTAACTCACCTATGAAAAGACACAGGCTAACAGTATGTATATGAAGAGAGAATCCATCCTTCTCCTGTATACAAGAAACACATCTAAGCTTTAAAGATAAATATTACCTCAGGGTAAAGGATTGGGAAAAGATCTTCCAATCAAATGGACCCAAGAAGCAAGCAGGTCTGGCTATCTTAATATCTAACAAGTTAGATTTGAAGCCAAAATTAATCAAAAGAGAGACGAGGATGGTCATTTCCTATTCATCATAGGAGAAATCCATCAAACAAGGTCTCAATTCTGAACATCTGTGCCCCAAATGCAAAGGGACCCAAATTCATAAATGAAATGCTACTATAACAAAAACCTCACATAAAACCTCACACACTTATAGTAGGAGACTTCAACATACCACTCTTACCATGAGACAGGACCACTAATCAGAAACTCAACAATGAATCAAAAGAACTAATAGAAGTTATGTCTCAAATGGGTTAACAGACATCTATAGAACATTCCATCCAAACACAAAAGAATATACCTTCTTCTCTGCTCCACATGGAACCTTCTCTAAAATTGACCATATACTCGGTAGCATAACAAGCCTCAACAGGTACAAGAGAATTGCAATAGTCCCCCGTATCTTATCAGACCACCATGATTTAAAATTGGAATTCAACAACAACACAAACCGTAGAAGCCATACAAACTCATGGAAACTGAACAATGCCCAATAGAACCACACCTGGTTCAAAGAAGAAATAAAGAAATTAAGGACTTTCTAAAATTCAATAGAATGAGGACCCAACATACCCGAATTTATGGGACACAGTGAAAGCAGTTTTATTGGGGGAATTTCATTGCACTACGTGCCCATATGAAGAAAACAGAGGATATTCACATTAGAGAATTAACAGCCCAACCTAAAGCCTTAGAACAAAAACTTCCAACCTTACCCTGGAGCCATAGAGGCCAGGAAATAATCAATACAATAGAAACAAGGGAAAAAATCCCAAAAACTAATTGGTTTTTCAAAAAAAAAAAAATCATCAAGATAGACAAGCCCTTGTCCAAACTTACAAAAAAGCAGAGAGAGAACAGGCAATTTAACAACATCAGAAACAAAAAGGGGGATACAACAACAGACACAGAGGAAATCCAGACAATTTTCAGGTCATACTTTGAAAACCTGTACTCCACAACATTTGAAAATCAAAGGGTTTGGACAAATTTCTGTATAACTATCACTTACCAAAATTCAATCATGAACAGAGGAACAAGTTAATAGATCTATACCCCCAACAAAATAGAAGCACTCATCAAAAGCCTTCCAACCAAAGAAAGCCCAGGGCCATATGGCTTCAGTACAGAATTCTACCAGTAATTCAAGGAAAAGCTAATACCAATTCTCTTCAAATTGTTCCACACAATAGAAACAGAAGTTTTATTACCAAACACTGTTCATGAGGCCACAATCACCTTGTTACTCAAGCCACACAAAACATAACTAAGAAGGAAAACTACAGACCATTATCCCTGATGAACATTGATACAAAAATACTCAATAAAATACTGGCAAACTAAATCCAAGAAAACATCAGAGATTTCATCCACCATGACCAAGGAGGCTTCATCCCTGGGTTCCAGGGATGGTTGGACACACAAAATTCTATCAGCGAGATCTACCATATAAACACACTGAAAAAGAAAAGCCATATGATCATCTCCCTAGATTCTGAAAAAGGTTCAACATAATTCAACACCCTTTCATAAAAAAGGTCTTGGAGAGATCAGGGATAACAAGAACATACCTAAACATAAGTAGAGCAATATACAATAAACCCACAGCCAACATCAAACTGAATGGAGAGAAGCTTAAATTGATCCCTTAAAAATCAAGTACAAGGCAAGACTGCATCTCTCCCAGTATCTCTTCAATATCATACTTGAAGTTGTAGCTAAAGCTATAATACAAAAAAAAAGGACACCAAGGGGATCCAAACTGAAAAAGAAGTCAAACTGTCTTTATTTGCAGATATATGAGAGTTTACATAAGCAACCCCAAAAACTCTATCAGGGAACTCCTACAGCTGCTAAACACCTTCAGCAAAGTAGTAGGATAAAAGATAAACTAAAAAAGAAAAATCAGTAGCCCTAATTTATTCAGAAGACAAAGGGGCTGAAAAAGAAAATAGAGAAACATCACCCTTTACAATAGCCACAAACAACATCAATTATCTAGGGGTAAAGCTTACCAATCAAGTGAAATAACCATATATTAAGAACTTCATGTCTTTAAAAAAAGAAATTAAAGATGATATCAGAAAATGGAAAGATCTCTCATGCTCTTGGCGAGGTAGAATAAACATAGTAAAAATGGCAATCTTGCAAAAAGCAATCTACAGATTCAATGTAATCCCCACGAAAATCCCAGCACAATTCTTTACTGACCTTGAAAGGATAATACTCAACTTTATATGGCAAACAAACGACCCAGGATAGCCAAAACAACCCTGTAAAATAAAAGGAATTCAGGAGGCATCATCATCCCTGACTTTTAAGCTCTACTACAGAGCTATAGTCCTGATAACAGCCTGAAATTGGTACAAAAATTGATAGGTAGACCAATGGACTTGAATTGAAAACCGTGATGTTAACCCACACACCTATGAACACATGATTTTTGATAAAACACCTAAAAGTACAGTGGGAGGAGAAAGCATCGTCAACAAATGGTGTTGGCACCGTTTTGTGATGGTTTGTAGAAGTCTGCAAATAGACTCATGTCTATTGCCAGGCACAAAACTCAAGTTCAAAGGGATCAAAGACCTCAACATCAATCCATACACACTAAACCTCTTAGAAGAGAAAGTATGAGGTACCCTTGAGTAAATTGGTATAAGAGACTGCTTCCTGAACATTATTCCAGTAGCACAAACACTGAGATATGCAATTAATAAATGGGACCTCCTCCAATTTAGAAGCTTCTGTTAAGGCAAAGGACACAGTGGACAAGACCAAACGGCAGCCAACAGCCTGGAAAAGATTTTCATCAATCCTACATCTGACAAAAGGCTGATCTCCAAAATGTACAAAAAACTCAAGAAACTAGTCAACAAAACACCAAATAACCCTATTAAAAATTGGGTACAGATCTGAAGAGAGAATTCTCAATAGAGGAAATCAAAAAGGCTAAAAGACACTGAAGAAAGTGCTCAACATCATTAGCTATCACGGAAATGCAAATCAAAACAACTTTTAGATACTATCTTATTTCTGTCAAGAATGGCTAAAATTAGAAACACCAATGACAACTCATGCTGGAGAGGATGTGGAGAGAGGGGAGCACTCCTCTACTGCTGGTGGGCATGCAAATTTGTACAGCCATTTTGGAGATGAGTATGGTGGTTCCTCAGGAAAATGGGAATTAGTTTACCACAGGACCTGGTAATCCCCCCTTTTAGGAATGTACCCAAATTATCTACATCGATGTAGCAAAGACATGTGCTCAACTATCTTGATAGCATAATTATTTGTAATAACAAGAATCTTGAAGCAAGCTAAATGCCCCTCAAGTGAAGAATGGATAAAAAAAATGTGGCACATCTACACAATGGAATGCTTCTCTACAGAAAAAAAAATTATGGAATCTTGAAAGTCACAGGCAAGTGGATGGAACTTGAAGAAACCAACCTAAATGAGGTAAAACACACAAAAAATAGGAACATTGTACGTACTCATTCATATATGGATTTTAGACCTAGACTAAATGATCAACAGCCTATAATTCACACAGCCAGAGGAACTAGGAAACAAGGTGTATTCTAAAAGATTCATATAAGGTCTTTCACAGAAGGGGGAAGGGACAAATCCACATGAGCACATGGGAAGTTGGGTCGCAGTGAATGGAGAGGGATCTAAGAGAAAGAGGAGAGAAGGAGAGTAAAGCACGTGCAACTAGGAAGATTGAGTCATTGTAGGAATAGAAGACAGAAAAGAGAGAGTGAGAGAACATAAAATAGGGAGCCATTATTGGTTTGAAGAGAAAACTGAACATAAAGAAATATCTAGAGACCTACAAGTCTGATTCTAACTAACAATTTGAACAACAGTGGAAAGGCTACCATAAATGTCCTTCCTTGATAATGAGATCAACAACTAACTTATCCAACATCATGGAGCCCTCTTGTAGTACCTGTTGGAAAAAGAGGGAAACACCCATAACTGAACACTGAGTCAAAATGGAAACCAGATGCAGAGAGAAAGTCAACACCAGGTTGCAGAAATACATAGAGACAGATGACCGGAACAAGGAGCATGTAAGGGGCCCTTCAACCCGATACCTGGGAATCCAACATGTGACTGACTCAGATCAAGTGGACATGGGTCTTAGCTAGAAGGCCTCAACAGTGCTAAGGGACCTCAGACAGTAGAACCAGGTTGTTTCCTGGTTCACAAAAGGACCTTTCAGACACATCCCCCATGGAGGGATACTCCCTTAATCTAGAGACAGGAGAAAAGTCCTAGTCCCTACTTCAAATGAGTTGTCAGATTTACATGACCCCACCTGGACAGAGTACCTGGATGGAGGGTGGGAGGGAAGGGAAGTCAGCGTTCCTATGTTGGAGGGAAGAAGGGAAGTGGGAGGGAGGAGAGGAACTGCAATTGACATGTAAAATAAAAATAAGTAAATTAAAAAGAGAAACATCACTAAAATTCAAATTGAACATAATATCCCCACACTTATAATGGGAGACATCAATACCTCCCTATAACCAATGGAGACTTCCAGAGAGAAAATTAACAAAGAAAGAAAGAAACCAATAAATGTTATGACCCAATTTAATTAAAAAATCATCTATAGAACATTCCACCCTATCACAAAAGAATATACCTTCTTCCTGGCACCACATGGAACCTTCATGGCAACAAAACAAACCTCAACAGATACAAAAAATTGGGATAGTCCCCTGTATTTTATCAGGTCACCATGGTTTGTAGTCAGAATTAACAACACAAATTGCAGAAACCCTACAAACTCATGGAAATTGAACAATGATCAGATTCATCAGTCCTGAGTCAAGGAAGAAACAAAGAAAGAAATCAAGGTTTTCCTAAAATTCAATGAAAATCATGACAATACTCATCCATAATTATGGGATACTTTAAAGCAGTGCTAAGAGGGAAGTTCATAGCACTAAGTGCCCACAGGAAGAATCTGGATAATCGTCACACTAGAGAATCAACAGCACACATGAAAGCTCTAGAACAACAAGGACCAAACTCACCCAGGAGGAGTAGAAGCCAGGAAGTAACCACATTCAGGGTTGTAATTAATAAAGTAGAAACTAGGAAAGCATTGCACAGAATCAATGTAATGATGGGTGGGTTCGTTGAGACAATCAAAGATAAACATACCTTTATCCAAACTAACCAAAAGATAGAGAGATAACATGCAAATTAACAAAATCAGAAATGAAAAGGGGACATAACAATAGAACCTAAGGAAATCCTGAGACTGTTCAGGCCATAATTTGAAAATCTGTTCTTCAAAAATCAAAATGGAAAATTTAAAGGAAATGGACAATTTTCTGGATAGCTATCACTTACTAAAATTAAATCAAGAACAGATGAGCAATTGAAATAGGCCTGTAATATTAAATGAAATAGTAGTACTCATCAAAATTCTCCCAACCCAAAAAAAAAAAAAAAAAAAAAAAAAAAAAAAAGCGTAGAGCCAGATAGTTTCAATGCGGAATTCTTGCTAAAATTCAAAGAAGAACTAATACCAATACTACTCAAGTTGTTCCACAAAATAGAAGCAGAAGGTTCATTGACAAACTCTTTTTATGAGGCTACATTACTTCGGTACCCAAAACACAAAGACACAAGAGAGAACTACAGACCAATATCCCTCACAAACTGATGAAAATTGAAAGTTCCATGTGTGGTCACTAGATGACAGTATCTCATTTTAAGTTAGGACATTTTCATTCTTTTCTCTTTCAGCACAAGCAGAAGTAGCAATGACATATTTAACACAAAACAATGTACAAAAATAGCAAAAATAAAGTATGCTATAGGAGAATGAAAATGCAAGAACAAACACACAAGATCTATCTCCAGTGAAGAACAAGAGCAAATTGCAAGAACTACATATCCAGTCCTAGGGTAAAGGCACAACAGAGATTACTATAGAGTTCTTCTAAGCTGGAAAGTTGAAGTCTGGTACCCAATATATCTATCTAGAAAGAGAGAACAAATTGTGTCAGTGCAATCTTCAGCCTCAGCAAAGGACTGAGAAGGAAGTTAACAATAATATTGTAGGCAGGGTGTACAAGCAAGCCACTTCTAAAAGGTGCAGCAAAGACAGAAACAGCAGACTACCTGAACAGTCACCAGAGAGAGTCTCACAGCACCATAGTAGCAACCAGTTTTGTTAAGGCCTAGAGTGTCTGACTGACCAACACAGAAGCAGACTTTATCAGCATCTAGTGAGATGTGCATATGATTTTTGTTTTCAGTTTGTTTATATGGTGGATCACATTGACAGATTTTCATATGTTGAACCATCCCTGCATCCATGGGATGAAGCCTACTTAGTCATGGTGGATGATTTCTCTGATGTGTCCTTTGATTCATTTTGCCAGTATTTTATTGAGCATTTCTGCATCAAGGTTAATGAAGGATATTGGTCTGTAGTTCTCTTTCTTAGTTGTGTCTTATGTGGTTTGGGTACCAAGGTAATTGTAGCATCGTAAAAAGAGTTTGGCAATGAACCTTCTGATTCTATTGTAAGGAACCTTCTGATTATATTGTAATGAACCTTCTGATTCTATTGTGTGCAGCAATTTGAGGAGTATTGGTATTACCTCTTCTTTGAATTTCTGGTAGGATTCTGCACTGAAGTCATCAGACCCTGGGCTTTTTTAATTGGGAAGGTTTTAATGACTGCTTAATTTTTATTAAGTGTTATAGGTCTATTTAAATTGGTTAGCTATTCTTGATTTAATTTTGGTAAGTGATAGCTATCCAGAAAATCATCCATTTCCCAGGAATTTTTCAATTTTGTGGAGTATAGGTTTTCAAAGTATAACCTGAAAATTCTCTGGATTTCCTCGGTGTCTCTTGTGATGTCCACATTTTCATTTCTGATTTTGAGCATTTGCATGTTCTCTCTGTGGTTTTTGGTTAGTGTGGATAATGGTTTGTCTATCTTGTTGATTTTCTCAAAAAAACAACCTTTTGTTGCATTGATTCTTTTTTATTGTTTTCCTAGTGTCTATTTTATTGATTTCAGCCCTGAAATTGATTATTTCCTGATGTCTTCTCCTTGGGGGTGAGTTTGCTTCTTTTGCTTCTTGGGTATTCAGTTGTGCTGTTAATTCCCTAATGTGACTATCCTCAGGTTTTTTCATATGGGCACTTAGTACAATGAACTTTCCTCGTAGCACTGATTTCAATGTGTCTTGTAATTTTGGGTATTTTGTGTCTTCACTCTAGTTGAATTCTAGGAAATTTTTTCATTCTTTCTTTGTTTCTTCCTTGATTCAGGAATGTTGCAATAGCACATTGTTCAGTTACCATGAGTGTGTAGGGTTTCTGCAGTTTGTGTTGTTGTTGTATTTAAACTTTAAAGCATGGTGTTCTGATAAGATCCATGGAACTATTTCAATATTTTTGTATCTATTGAGGTTTGTTATGTAGCCTGGTATGTGGTCAATTTTAGAGAAGGTTCCATGTCAAGCAGAGAAGAAGGTATATTCTTTTGTGTTTGGATGGAATGTTCTATAGATGTCTGTTAAACCAAATTGGGACCTAACTTCTGTTGGTTCTTTTTGCTTCTTTGTTAAATGTCTGTCTGGTGGTCATGTTTAGTGGTGAGAGTGGGGTGTTAAACATTCCTACTATGTGTTGTGAGTTTTGATGTTGGAATTGAGTTTCAGTAGCATTTCTTTTAAGAATGTGGGTTTCTCTGTATTTGAGTCATATATGTTCAGAATTGAGACATTGCATTGATGTATTTCTCCTGTGATGAACATTAAATGACATTCTTCATCTATTTCAACTTATTTTTGTTTGAAGTCTAACTTGTTAGATATTAGGGTAGCTACACCTGGTTGCTCCTTGGGTCCATTTGATTGGAAGATCTTTTTCAACCCTGAGGTAATATCTGTGCTTGAATCTTAGATGTGTTTCTTGTATGCAGCAGAAGGATGGATTCTGTCTTCATATCTTTTTGTCAGTCTGTGTCTTTTTATAGGCAAGGGAAATTAAAGACCATTGATTATTAATTCTTGATTGTTACAGATTTGTTTTTGGTGATGGTATAGTGAGTATTTTTACCCTGCTTTTTCGTTTGGGTTCTGGTAAATTGGGATTATCATTTGCCTATGTCTTTGTGAGTGTAGTTAGCTTGCTTGGGTTGGACTTTTCCTTCCAAAACTTTCTGTAGTGTTGGATTTATAGATATATATTTGTGAAAATCTGGATTTGATTTGAATAACTTGTTTTCTCCATATATAGTGATTGAGAGTTTTGCTGGTTATAGTAACCTGGGCTGGCATTCTTGGACTTTTAGTATTTGTAGAACATCTATCCAGGACCTTCTGGCCTTCAGAGTTTCCATAGAGAAATCAGGTGTAATTTTGATAGGTATGCATTTATATGTTGCCTGTCTTTTTCCTTTGCTACCTTTAATATTCTTTCTTTATTCTGTATGTCAGGTCTTTTGATTATTATATGGTGAGGGGACTTTTTTTTTGGTCTAGTCTATTTGTTGTTTGGTATACTCTTGTACTTTAATAGGCATGTTCTTTTTCAGATTAGGAGAGTTTTCTTCAATTATTTTGCTGAATGTGTTTTCTGCCTCTTTGAGCTGAGATTCTTTGCCTTGTTCTATGCCTATTATTCTTATGTGTTTATGTTCACATTCACCCTCCATTACAGGCCCTTTATATGATGGCTGTTAAGGAACCAGACATTAAGTACAGCTAAGTGTCTAAGTGGAGAATTTACCATCCCAGAGAATGCAGAAAGGAGAAGAATATCATCCCTAGATAGCACAGTAATGAAACATAGATGGGAGTGTAGCTCAGGCTTGCAGCACGTGGCTAGAACACACATGGTTCTCAGTCCTCTACTTAGGACAAAAAAAAAAAAGGAAAGGAAAGAAAAAGAAAAAAATGAGAAAATGAGAACAGATAAGTTACATAGAAGAAAATAAAATAATTCCACTAATTCCCTTCTTCCTTCACTTCATTTCCATTTGAGTATTTGACTGATCAAGTAAAAGTAATAAAATCAAATTCCTCATGTTCTGGTTCTTTAGGCCTTGAGATGGCCTTGTGGGTAAAAATGAATGCTGCCAAAGCTAAAGGCATAAATCTTCTAGACTCACAAAATTAGGAGAGAACAATTCAAATCCCTGTTTGTCCCCCGACCTCCGTGTATGTACAATGGTAAGGATGCACCTGCTTACACAGACACTAACAAATAAATAATTAATAATGTATAAAGAGTTCACTCTAGTCTTCAAGAGGTTATCTGCCTAAAAATTCATTGTTCTTCACAGTTTTGTATATCAATGAAAGAATTGCAAAGATGGAGTTTTCCTAGGACTCAGGAGACCATATACAAAGAAAAGAATGTTCTTGTGTTTATGTGAACAATGAGGTCACATTTGAGGAATGTTCACTATATAAGAGACAGTATTTTGAGACAATTTACAAATATTATCTCCTATTCTACACAATAATCCTGAAGCACACACCAAGGAAATCACAGGATTAAAGAATTATTGGAGCTGGTTTTGAAAAGTCATACATGCTCTAATGTGAATCTCTATATGCTTGTGGAAACTGATTCAAATAAGATGTTCAAGTGAACACCGAGAAGCGAAAACAATAAAGAAATTAGTAGTGCAATTCTTGGGATGGAATAACAGATTTGAAATGGGAAGTCAAAGCAGAAAATATGAAGGAAAACAAAGTTGTATTTTAGCTTAAATGAGCACTCCCTCGAGGTAATACCAAATATTACCAATAAAAAATCACTTTTTTTTGTGCTAAACATGATCATGTCTCCATCTCCAAACTATAGGATTATAAGCAGCTGTTGAAATTCTATTGAGACATGGCCATTGGTGGTGCATGCGTTTAATTCGAGCACTTTAGGCTGAGGCAGGCAGATCTCTGTGAGTTTGAGACCAGCCTGGTAAACAACAGCTAGTTTCCAGATAATCTCCAAAGCAATACAGAGAAACCCTGTCTCAAAAAAGCAAACAAACAAAAAAATTTAATTCTATAAAGGAAACTAAGAAAGTGAATCATCAAAATGCAACCAGATCCAACATGCCATGTTTACCTTGCTGTTTACCCAATGTATGCATTTGACAAGTGTCACTATTGGCCTACAGCACATGTGTACTGGAGTGTCATGATTCTTCTGCAAAAAGGAATATTAGTTTGAGCCAAAATCCAGCACCAGCCAGCTCTGTGCTGAAACCACATGACCCAAAGTGATAAACTGAACTTGGGCAAGTAGAGGTGGTGCCCTGTTCTGCAACTTGGTCTGGTTCAGTGGGCACAGAAAACACAGATAGCACCACTCTGAGTTCCTGCGGGCAAGATCCTTGACCCCAAAATCTGGGCCTCTGCTAAAGAAAGAGGCCTCAGCTGGAGAGTTCCAGTTTCCAGTGAGATCTCACTATCCTTCAAAACCGTCCCAAGTCCCAGCTCAGCCCTTGCCCTCTTCTGCCAGCTATTGCCCAGAGGTGAGTCTGGGCCCAATCAGGGCTGCTTGTCCCCTACAACCTCTTTCCCCTCCTCCCCTGCCCGAACTCCCTGGGTTGGCCCCTGATCCTGCTGCTCTTGTCTCAGGTCCCATCGAGAGCACCCTTGAAGCGCTGATACACCCACACCCATCCCCACTGCCAGCCAACCCCCCCCTACCCTGTGCCCTACCCTACACACAGTCCTGCTGCTCTGGTTGAGCACTGGGACAGAGGGTGGAGCCAACAGTCCACCCTACTTCGGAGACTTCTCAGAGCAACTCTGAACAAAGGAGACCTGCCTATCCACGCGGGACCACCCGTAATTTCTACCTGCTTGATCTCTGACCCCAACTCCAGTCCTCTGCTGGAGTTCCAGGCCCCTCCCAGAGATCCGCCTATCTCTGATAGACCACTGTGAGTACCTGCTGGCATCTTCTACTGGATCCCAATCCATGACCCCATCCCTGGGTGCCTGTCTTCGGAGAAACCTCCTAGAGAGCTTGGACCACACAGAGCTACAGTTATTGAATCTCAGACCCACAAAAGCCCATCATGGAAGTACCATAGAGAGAGGGGGAGAAACCACCAACACATACTGGAAGAAACTATTGGAAGAAGGCAATGCAAGAGAACACCTAACAACAGAAGACAAGCATGACACCACCAGAATCTAGGGAATCTACACCAACTAGAATGGAACAAAACAACAAAGCAGAAGAAGCAGAAGGGTACGACTTAAAAATTACCATCATAAAAATGATAGAGGCCCTCAAAGATGATGTGAAAAAAATCCCTTAAAGAAATGGAGGAAAAAACAAACAAAAAGTGGAAGAAATGAACAAATTCCTTAAGTACAGAAAGCCAAGAAAAAACAATTAAGCAGGTAAAGGAAACAGTTCAAGACTTGAAAACTGAAATAGAGAAAATAAAGGCAACAGAAACAGAAGGAATGCTGGAAATTGAAAAGCTGGGCAAAAAACAGCAACTACAGACACAAGTATAACCAACAGAATTCAAGAGATGGAAGAGAGAATCTCAGGAGCAGAAGATAAACTAGAAGAAATAGATTCGACCAAAGAAAATCATAAATCCGAAAAATCCTTAACACAAAACATCCAGGAAATGTGGAACACCATGAAAAAGCTAAACTTAAGAATAATAGGCATAGAGGAAGGTGAGGAAGCACAGTTCAAAGGTGCTGAAAACATATTCAACAAAATCATCGAGGAAAACTTTCCAAATCTGAAGGAAGACATGGCCATGAAAGTACAAGAAGCATACCGATCCCCAAATAGGCTGGACCAAAGGAAAAAGACCCCTGGACATATAATAATCAAAACACCTATCATACACAATAAAGAAAGAATATTAAGAGCAGCGAAGGAAAAAGGACAGGTAACATATAAAGGCAGACCTATCAAAATTACACCTGACTTCTCCATGGAAACCCTCAAGGCCAGAAGGTCCTGGATAGATATTCTAAAAGTATTAAGAGAACACCGATGCCAGTCTAGGCTACTATATCCAGCAAAACTCTCAATCACTATAGATGGAGAGAACTAGATATTTAATGACAAAACGTATCTACAAATCCAGCCCTACAGAAAGTATTAGAAGGAAAACTCCAACCCAAGGAAGGTAACTACGCCCACAAAAATGTAGGCAACAGATAATCCAACTACACCAGAAACCAAAGGTAAAGCAGAACTAATATATTCACAATACCACTGCCAACAACAAACCTAAATCAAACAAGCATCAACAATCAATGGACCTTACTCACCCTCAACATTAATGGTCTTAACTCACCTATAAAAAGACACAGGCTAAAAAAAAAATGGATATGAAGACAGAATCCATCCTTCTGCTGCATACAAGAAACATATCTAAGCTTCAAAGGTAGACATTATCTGAGGGTAAAGGGTTGGGAAAATATTTTCCAATCAAATGGAAATAAGAAGTAAGCAGGTGTAACTATCCTAATACCTACCAAGTTAGACTTCAAAACAAAATTAGTCAAAAGAGATGAAGACAGTCATTTCATATTCATCGCAGGAGAAATCCATCAATACAAAGTCTCAGTTCTGAACATCTATGCACATACTACAAAGTCACCCACATTCGTAAAAGAAACACTACTTAAATTCAAAGCTCATATAAAACCTCACACACTTATAGTGGGAGACTTCAATACACCACTCTCAACACTAGACAGGACCACAAATCAGAAACTCAACAAAGAAACAAAAGAATTAACAGAAGTTATGTCTCAACTTGGGTTAACAGACATCTATAGAACATTCCATTCAAAGACAAAAGAATATACCTTTTTCTCTGCTCCACATAGAACCTTCTCTAAAATCGACCACATACTAGGTGACATAACAAACCTCAACAGATACAAGAGAATAGGAATAGTCCCCTGTATCTTATCAGACCATCATGCTTTAAAATTGGAATTCAACAACAACACAAATAGCAGAAAACATGCAAACTCATGGAAACTGAACATTATGCAATTGGAACACTCCTGGGTCAAAGAAGAAATAATGAAAGAAATTAAGGACTTTCTAATATTCAAGAAGAATGAGGATACCACATACCCGAACTTATGAGACACCTTGAAAGCAGTGCTACGAGCGAAGTTCATTGCCCTAAGTGCCCACATGAAGAAAATAGAGGATAGTCACATAAGAGAATTAACAGTGCAACTGAAAGCCTTAGAACAGAGAGAAGCGAATTCACCCAGTAGGAGTAGACGCCAGGAAATAATCAACTTGAGGGCTGAAATCAACAAAATAGAAACCAGGAAGACAATACAAAAAAATCAATGCAACAAAGACTTGGTTTTCTGAGAAAATCAACAAGATAGACAAACCTTTATCCAAATTAACGAAAAAGCACAGAGAGAACATGCAAATTAACAAAATCAGAAATGAAAAGGGGAACATAACAACAGACACAGAGGAAATCCAGACAATTTTCAGGTCATATTTTGGCAATCTGTGTTCCTCAACAATTGAAAATTCAAGGGAAATGGACAAGTTTCTGGATAACTATCACTTACCAAAATTAAATCAAGAACAGACAAACAACTTAATTAGACCTATAACCTGCCATGAGATAGAAGCAGTCATCGAAAGCCTTCCAACCAAAAAAAGTCCAGGGCCAGATGGATTCAGCGCAGAATTCTACCAGACATTCAAGGAAGAACTAATACCACTATTCCTCAAACTTTTCCACAAGATAGAAACAGAAGGTTCATTGCCACACTCTTTTTATGAGGCCACAATAAATTTGGTACCCAAGCCTCACAAAGACACAACTAAGAAAGAAAACTACAGACCAATGTCCCTGATGAACATCGATGCAAAAATACTCAATACAATACTGGCAAACCGTATTCAAGAATACATCAGCGAAATCATCCAATACATCAGAGAAATGACCAAGTAGGCTTCATACCTGGAAGGCAGGGATGGTTTAACATACGAAAATGTATCAATGTGATTCACCATATAAACAAACAGAAAAAGAAAAACCATATGATTATCTCCCTAGATGCGTAAAAGCCTTTGACAAAATTCAACACCCTTTCATGATAAAGGTCTTGGAGAGGTCAGGGATAACAGGAACACACCTAAACATAATAAGAGCAATATACAGCAAACCAACTGCCAACATCAAACTGAATGGAGAGAAACTTAAGCCAATTCCTCTAAAATCAGGAACAAGACAAGGCTGTCCTCTCTCTCCATATCTCTTCAATATCATACTAGAAGTTCTAGCTAATGCTATAAGACAACAAAAGGAGATCCAGGGGATCCAAATTGGAAAGGAAGAAGTCAAACTGTCTCTATTTGCAGATGATATGATAGTTTACATAAGTGACCCAATAAACTCTACCAGGGAACTCCTACATCTGACAAACACCTTCAGCAAACTAGCAGGATACAAGATAAACTAAAAAAAAATCAGTAGCCCTACTTTTCTCAGATGAAAAAGAGACAGAGAAAGAAATCAAAGAATCATCACCCTTTACAATAGCCACAAGCAACATAAATTATCTTGGTGTAATGCTTACCAAACAAGTAAAAGACCTATATAATAAGACCTTCGTGGCTCTAAAGAAACAAATTAAAGAATATATCTACAGATTCAATGCAATCCCCATTAAAATCCCACCATAATTCTTCACTGACCTTGAAAGGATAATAATCAACTTTATATGGAAAAACAAAATACCCAGGATAGCCAAAACAACCCTATTCAATAAAAGAACTTCAGGAGGCATCACCATTCCTGACTTTAAGCACTACTACAGAGCTATAGTTCTGAAAACAGACTGGTATTGGCATAAAAATAGACAGGTAGACCAATGGATTTGAATTGAAAATCCTGATATTAACCCACACACCTATGAACACCTGACTTTCGACAAAACAGCTAAAATTATAAAATGGGGCAAGGACAGCATCATCAACAAATGGTGCTGGCACAACTGGATGAGGGTGTGTAGAAGACTGCAGATAGACCCATGTCTGTTGCCATGCACAAAACGCAAGTCCAAATGGACCAAAGACCTCAACATCAATCCAGCCACATTGAACCTCTTAGAAGAGAAAGTAGGAGGTACCCTTGAACAAATTGGTATAGGAGAACGCTTACTGAACATAACTCCAGGGGTACAGACACTGAGAGAAAAAATTAATAAATGGGACCTCTTCAAACTTAGAAGCTTCTGTAAGGCAAAGGACACAGAGGACAAGGCCAATCGGCAGCCCACAGACAGGGAAAAGATTTTCACCAATCCCATATCTGACAAAGGGCTGATCTCCAAAATATACAAAGAACTAAAGAAACTAGTCAACAAAACACCAAATTACCCTATTAAAAATGGGGTACAGAACTGAAGAAAGAATTCTCAATAGAGGAAATCAAAAAGGCTGAGAGACACTTAAGATAATGCTCCACATCCTTAGCTATTAGGGAAATGCAAATCAAAACAACTCTGAGATACTATCTTACCCCTGCCAGAATGGCTAAAATTAGAAACACCAATGATGACTTATGTTGGAGAGGATGTGGAGAAATGGGAACACTCCTCCACTGCTGGTGGGAGTGCAAACTCATACAGCCATTTTGGAAATCAGTATGGCTGTTCCTCAGGAAAATGGGAATTAGTTTACCACAGTAACCGGCAATCCCCCTCTTAGGCACATACCCAAAGGTTTCACATCCATGCAACAAATACATTTGTTCAACTATGTTCATAGCAACATTATTTGTAACAGCAAGAACCTGGAAGCAACCTAGATGCCCCTCAATTGAAGAATGGTTAATGAAGATGTGGCAAATCTACACAATGGAATACTACTCTGCAGAAAAAAATAATGGTATCTTGAAATTCGCAGGCAAGTGGATGGCACTTGAAGAAACCATCCTGAATGAGGTAACCCAGTCACAAAAAGAGGAACACAGTATGTACTCACTCATATATGGATTTTAGACCTAGATCAAAGGATCACCAGCCTATAATTCACACCACCAGAGGAACTAGGATACAAGGTGTATTCTAAGAGATTCATATAAAGTCCCTCATGGAACTGGGAAGGTACAAGTCCCCCAGAGCTCAGCGGAAGTGGGGGGGGCAGTGAATGTAGAGAGAAGTTGGAGAAAACGTGGGGGAGGAAAGGAAAACATGTGTTATCAGGAAGATTGAGCCTGGTTAGGAATAGAAGATAGAAGAGAGAGAGAGAGAGAGAGAGAGAGAGAGAGAGAGAGAGAGAGAGAGAGAGAGAGAGAATGAACATAAAATAGGGAGCCAATATTGGTTTGAAGATAAAATTGAACACAAAGAAAGGTCTAGAGAACTACATGACTGCTCCCAACTAACAATTTGAGCTTCTGTGTAAAGGCTACCATAAATGCCCTTCCTGGAGAATGAGATCAACAACTAACTTATCCATGGAGCCCTGAACAAATGTCTGTTGGAAACAGGATCAAATCCCATACATAAACACTGAGTCGAACTAGAACCCTGATGCTGATGGAGAGGATAAGACCAGGAGGCAGAAACACATAGAGACAGCTTACCTGAACAAGGAGGAGCTAATGGGCCACTGGACTGATAGCTGGGAAGCCAGCATGGGACTGACTCAGACCCCCTGAATATGGGTCTCGGCTATAAGGTCTGAGCAGTCTAAGTGACCTCAGACAGTGGATCCAGGATGTATTCCTGGTGCACAAAAGGACTTTGCGGACACATCTGCCATGGAGGGATAACTGCCTTAATCTAGAGTCAGGAGAGAAGCCCTAGTCCCTATTTCACAAGACCTGTCAGATCTACATGACCCCAACTGGATGGCATTCCCCTACACATGGAATTGGGTTGGGGTGATGTGAGTGGAGGGTGTTTAGAGTGCATGTGAGAGGGCAGAGAGGGTAAAAGGGAGGGAAGGAAGGAGCGAGGGAGGGAGGGAGAGAAGGAGTAAGTGAGTGAGTGAGAGGGAACTGGGATCCACATGTAAAAAAATAAATTGAATTTCAAAAAAAAATGCTTTGACTCCAAAATTTAAATTGAAGGACAAATTACTGGGGAAAAGGATTTCTATTTTTGTTTACACAGAAAATGAAAAGATGTGGATTCCTTCCAGACTACCACATGTTTGATCAAGCCAGACTGCCTGAAACAAAGTATGAGGTCATCCTACATTCAAAACAGCTGGACAAAACAGCCTTACAGACTACAGCCAAGATTTCTGAATCTTTTTCTAATCCCCCATGACAGTGCCCCTTACCAGCAGGAAGTAGTTTGGAAAGAACAACGCCCAAATTCCCAAATGTTGTCTATAAATATTTGTTTTCATTTAAGTGGACATTGTTATAAATAATAAATTAAAAAAAAAAAAAAAAAAAAAAGGAAGGAAACACTGGTAGCTCCCAGAACCTCCTCTAAGGCAATTAATACTTACCACTTGATTCTTCTATTCTGTCACCCTCTTGGTAACAACTAGGGAAATGAACTGACACATCAGCTCTAACTTCCGATTAGGGAAAACAAGGGCAAATTAATCCGTTTGCTTTGTTAACTTTAGATGGTCTGTTTTTCTTCCTGTTTGCTTTTCCAACACCCTTTGGTAAGCATCTATATAGGTTCCTGGGGAAAATCCAAAGCAATCTTTATATGGAATCACGTGGAGCAATGAAATGAGCCCTGACCTTGGAATTTGAAAAGATGTTTCAGAGTAGTGACACTCAGGTAATGCATCTGAGATACACAAAAGCACAAGCTTATCCCACAAGAGCTACAAAAAAAGGATGATAAATGGGGCAGTACTGAGCAGAGTGGAATGAGTGTGGACACACACACACACACACACACACACACACACACACACAAACACACACCCGCACACACTCATACATACACACACACACACACTACTGCTAGTTTATTTCATGTCAAGAAAGGATATTTCATTAGTTGTGAATGGTATAAAGGGCCTGATCACAGTATGTGAGCACAGAATGAGAGCTCCTTATCTCCACTGTTAGCTACTGTGATTTATTGCCCTTAATTATAATTGCTACTCTGTGTGTGTAATATAAAGGCCATGAGCCCCCACTGGAACAGAATGCACATTACATAATAGTATTGCATTAATAATAATAGGGGATGGGAATGGGGTGTTTCAGCAGGCCTATTACCCCTGAGAATAAGATGCTGATCATTGCTTGCTATTTTTTTTTCAAACATGTTACTTAGCCAGTAGTGAACAGATTTAAACCCCACTGGTGTCTTGAATGCAGCCTGGCTGAGTGCTTAAATCCAATGAAAATTTTTCAAATGAGTTTTTATCCAAGGGATTACTACATATAAAATGGCATTCATCAGATCAGATTGTGAAGATGTCCATCTTTGAAAAATGATCCTAAAAATAGTAACAGTAGTACTGGTAATAAATAGTCATAATAAACATGTACCATTATTTGGTTTCAGAAACTCTTGAAATAATTATGAGCAAAGGGCAAGAAAGGTGTTCACATTTCCTTCTAACATGGAGGACAATGTATATTTGAAATACCATAGACCCAAATTACATAGCTAGTAGGTTTTAGAGAAAAAAACATTTTCATTTTCCATAAAATTACTGATATAAGGTAGACAGCTTTTCTGATACCACTACCCCTGAAAATGGAATAAATGCTTTTGAGGCACTGACTTTTTGTTCTTCAGCAAATAAGTACAATTTGATACCAAGGCACTCCTTCTCCTAGGATCAAGCTGGTGACATGGAACTTGGACTGAAAAATCTGGAGTGTTTCTTGAGTCTCCTATACATACCTGTTGTTAGGAACTCAACACTGCAATTAGAAAACAAAGGGAATCTGGCCCTGGGATGTGCGGTTGGGCTAAGGGGCATGAAGAGAAATCACCATGGGATGCAATGCAGATATACCCAATGCAAGCAACACTGTGTTTCATGCAATTGGTTATACCAAAGGGCATAATCTGCTTTCTGCAAAATGGATTCAGAGTATTGAGTTTGTCATTCCATATGCTCTAAAGTCACAGTAGTCAGAATTCAGTGGATCTTAGGGTCACAGCAATGTGTGATTATAATCTGTGTGTGACTAAGGACTGTTTGGCAAATCTAAGACATATTCTCAGTTCTCACAGTGTGTGTGTGTGTGTGTGTGTGTGTGTGTGTGTGTTACAGGGAGCTATGTGGCGAGACCAGGGTCCAGAAGCCTCAGAAAGAACATCTTTCAGGATAAATAATTTACAAGCCCAAACTATCAATAGTGTTAAGGCTTACGTACATTGTTTGTGTCTTCATTTGATAATGGCAGGAGATTCAAGCATTTGGACACAGCAGAAATTTTATATTCTCAGAGGTAAGGAAAGACATTGAAGGGGGTAAGGAAGCAAGAATCCTGTCTGCAGCACCCAATGAAGCTGAAAGAGCTTTTTTTTTTTCTGGCCGCTAGAAGGGATCTAAGGTTTGGTAAAGCATGGCAGTCCACTACCTGCTTCAGGGAATGCAGCTCTTGGCTGCAGACACTGATCTATGCCTTCACTGGCTCTTTACCAAAAAGGCAGGGTGCACCTTTCTGCTTGAGCCCAGTATGTGTCAGCAGGTAAATGTCACACCAAACTCCATTACTCATTAAAACAAGTATGTGACCCCATGGGACTGAGAAGCTCCCACAACACTCTTACCCTAGTGTTGGTTGTGAGTACCAGATTTTAGCCATCCTAGGTCATGAGCACAAAACATTTGTTCTGCATGAAAAGTAGCAGGTAGTGTTCTCTGCCTGGGCCCAGCTACAGGAGGTGCCACAGAAAACCTCCCTATTCTTTTGTGTGCAAGTGCATGTATGTGTACACACATGCATATGCATACATGTATGGTTTCAACAGGCTTCCTCCTATTTCTGTTTCCTTAGTTCTGAATTATAAGGTGAGACACTATACTCTGTTTATTACACTGTTTTTTACATGAATTATGCATTATACTAATTGAAGTCAGGTTCTCAAGACAAGCAATATATTGATTACCCCTACCTCCAGGTCTCCTTCATCCATTCCTATGAGGAACTGTGTCTCTGTCCATTCTGTATTCACCAATATTTCGGGGGCAACAAAATACATAAAGGATAAGCACATTAGTTGGTATTTGGCAGTATATAAGTCACTTTTACTACTAAATACCTGTGAGTAAAAACTTAGAAAAAGTATAATCCTTGTCCCTGTGAAAACATTTTCTTTCTCAATTTCTCTCATTTATCTCCCAGTGTATACACCAGCTTATACTAGAACTCTCAGCCAGGGAGTGAGATTTGTTCACTCTCTACATATGTCCACACCCTGTCAATGCAGCTGTCATCAATCTCCTGCCAAAGATGTGAGACATTTACAGAGGGGGCTTCCACCAAGGCATTTCAATACCTTTTCTTAGGGAACCATGTAAAACAAAACAATAAGTGTAGAAAAGATGGACAAAATCTGTTCTTCTTTGGTTTATCTACTGTAACATCTGCCTTAGGGACCCATTCCTTCATGGGATGGCCCATAACCTGTGGCAGCACCCCAAGGTCTACAGTTGTCATTTGTTGCAAGTTGATCAGTAATAAAACTAAAATTCTGGACAGAACTGAGCAAAGACCATCACATTTAGCTTCTTGCTCCTCCCTGTCACATGCTTTATAGCTTGGGGAAACTGCTTTTGAAATCAGTTCTATACCCTATAAAATTTAAGTCCAATTTTCTAAACACAAGGGCAATTTTATCTACACCACTCTGTTTCTAATCATGCTTCTCTCACCCTCCTCTCTAATTTGTTACTCACTGTGTACACAGGTATACTTAAGGGGACCCTTTGTGGTCCTTATTCACCACCATAACTTGTAAACCATAGTGCTTTCAAAGACTCTCAGGGTAGAGCACAGGCTTACTTCTTAAAGTGCACACACATCGACTATATACTTGCTGAAAGCCAGAAAAATCTTGACTAGATCTGGGAGAAAGTTTTCAGTTTCTTTTTCTGTCTCCTCAACCAGAAACAGAAAAATATACAGTACCAAAGTGATAAAGGACTGCATGTCTTTATTTTCAGAGAATGCACTGGAGATTAGAAGCAGGCAAGATTTTACTTTGGATAACAGTCTTTTCCATGGGCCACAGAAACCTGTTTATCATTCACACAACAGAAAAAAAAATCTGTTTCTTGTCACTTTCTCCTTAATCTTTTGGATTCTTGATAATGGGAAATGCCTCTACTCCCTTCTTGGCACTAGGGACCATGATAGACCCAGACCAAGCTCAGTTTCAGGTCATGCTCTTTCTGTGAAGACACCTCAGTTTCCCAATTACTGGAGTCAGCCTATCAGTGTTTCCAGTTACATTAGTCACTAACCTCTCAAAGAACAGCTGTTCCAAATAGGAATTCCCAGGGATCAACATACTCTCAGCAAATCCTTATCATCTGGTTGGTTGATTACTCTGCATGGACAGGAAATACCCCCCATATCAGTTGAGAATTCAGAGATGCTTAACTGGAGTTAGCAACAGGTATTTGGAAGCCATTATGCTTTTCTGGATATTCTCAGGACTGTCTACTCACTTTGAGTTTGGAAATAATCCTACAAAAACACACACCCATACAGGCACTCACACATGCACAAACATACATACATACATACATACACACACACACACACACACACACACACACACACACACACACACTCACACAAGTTATTCAACCTGAACTCCAAAATTATAAACTGGAAAGCTAAAGGTTAAAAGACAAGCTAGTAAGAGGAGATGAAAGCTGACAAATAGAGACTATTACTGATAATTGTTGCATCCTAAATAAGTAAGGTTCTCACACTAAACCTAAATATGGGATGCACATAGCTGTCTCTCAGAGCTGTACTCTCAATTCTTTGAGGATAAGACTGAAAACAAAGGTACAAATACACATGCACACACAAACTGTAGTAGCTAATGCAGGGCTGATGCTCTTTGAATGCACAACAGGTAGAGAAGCAAATTCTTAGTGACCTTCCAAGTATGCACTTTCACATCTCTCATAAAGTACCTCAAACATAACATAAGCAAACAGCATGCCTGATGATGTATACAGACCCCAAGAATTTCAGGGCATTTTTCTATCCAAAGTTTTACCAGCAATCTCAGAATGGTATCAGCCTTGTAGCACCAGATCATACCCTATCCTGTGCATGTTAGCAAGCAGTGAAGCACTCCAATGGGAAGAACCACAGCTTCTCTCCTACGTACCTATGTATTCTGTCCTATGTACAGAGCAAGTGCCAGGAGAGGCTCCATAGCTTCACATGAACCCTGTCTCAAAAAACTAAAAAAAAAAAAAAAAAAGTTCCAGGTGGTTCATTTTCCTACATTGGAGTCAGGTCAGGGTACTAACAATATTATTTGTCTGGAATTTAATGAGGCTTTTATGTGTAAATTTGGCATGAATATTTAAATATCTATTTTTCCTATTCATGGTAGATAGGGAGATTGGTAGCTATGGAGCCTGATTACATTTTGTATACTCTCTTTGGTTTGAGGTAACTCTGTCACACTTCCTGTGCTTCTCGGAGTATATGCTTTATCGAGAAGATTTCTACTTGATAGAAAAGCTAAGGTTTAAATACAGGAGCAAGATTTAGCCATGATTTCCAGGTGCATATTTAATGGCACCAATGTTTTCCCCTTGCCATTTCATTTCCTATTTTCTTTTTATTTATTTTTATTTAATTTTTATTTTACATGTCGATCCCAGTTCCCTTTCCCTCCCAGTCTCTGTCCCTCACTCCCTCTTACTCTCTCTTCTCCTTCACATGCACCCTAACCACCCTCCCCTCTCATCTCCCCACCCCGATTCCACACGTGGCTCCATGCCATCCAGGTGGGGTCATCTAAATCTGTCAGTTCATTTCAAGCATGGACTAGGACTTCTCTCCAATCTCTAGGTTAAGTGAGTATCCCTCCATGGGGGTTGTGTCCACAAGCTCCTTTTGTGCACCAGGAATACATCCTGATTCTACTGAGGTCCCTTAGACTTTTCAGTCCTTCTAGATGAGACTCATATTCAGGGTGTGTGTGTCAGTCCCATGCTGGATTCCCAGCTATCAGTCTGGGGGGGCGTTACCTCCTCCTCCTTAAGATCAGCTATCTCTATGTGTTTCTGCAACCTGGTCTTGTCCTCTCCCTCTGGGTCTGGATTCTAGTTTGACTCAGTGTTTATGGGTGTTTGCTTCTGTTTCCAATAGGTACTAGTTGAGGGCTCCATGATGGTGGATTGCTCTTACTATCTGGGAAGGGCATTTATGATAGCCTTTCCATGGTTGCTCAAATTGTTAGTTGGCAGCAGTCTTGTAGGTCTCTAGACCTTTATTTAGTTTCAGTTTTCTCTTCAAACCAATAATGACTCCATCTTTTATGGCCATTCTCTCTCTCTCTCTCTCTCTCTCTCTCTCTCTCTCTCTCTCTCTCTCTCTCTCTCTCTCTTCTATTCCTACCCCGACTCAATCTTCCTGGGCTCATGTGCTTTCCTCTCCTCCCATTCTGTTTCTCCTACATCTCTCTCCATTCACTGCCCCTCCTCACACTTCCCATGTGTTCTGTGGGACTTGCCCCTTCCCTCTTCTGTGAGGGACTTTATAGGAATCTATTAGAATAGAAGTTGTAACCTAGTTCCTCTGGTGGTGTGAATTATAGGCTGGTGATCCTTTGCTCTAGGTCTAAAAATCCATGTATGAGCGAGTATATACCATGTTCCTCTTTTTGTGACTGGGTTATCTAATTCATGATGGTTTCTTTTGTGCCATCCACTTGCTTAGGAATTGAAAGATTCCCTTATTTTTTTTTCAGAGTAGTATTCCATTGGAAGATGTGCCACATCTTCTTTATCCATTCTTCAGTTGAGAGACATCTAGTCAACAAAACACCCAATAACCTTATTAATAAATTGGGGTAAAGAACTGAAGAAAGAATTCTCAATAGAGGAAATCAAAAAGGCTGAAAGACACTTAAGAAAGTGCTCAACATCCTTAGCATTAAGGAAATGCAAATCAAAACAACTTTGAGATACCATCTTACTCCTGCCAGAATGGCTAAAATTAGAAACACCAGTGACAGCTTATGCTGGAGAGCATGTGGAGAAAGGGAAACACTCCTCCAGTGCTGGTGGGAGTGTAAACTTCTATAGCCATACTGGATATCAGTATGGCAGTTCCTCAGGAAAATGGGAATCAGTTTACCACAGGACCTGACAATTCCCTTTTTAGGCATACACCCACATCCATGCAACAAAGATATGTGCTCAACTATTTTCATGGCAGCATTATTTGTATTAGCAAGAATTTTCTATTATCTTAGCTAAACATTTTTTTATTTGTAACAATAATTTGAAATAGCTCATTCCTAATTATCTTTATTTCATCACTCATTGCACTGGGCCTTTGTAGAACGTTGAGTTACTCCCACAAGCCATTAACATTTTGGAGCTTTATGATCAATCCATATCCCACATAGTGTTTAATGTCTGTGATCAGATGTTCGATGTTCTTATTTGCTGATATTTATACTCAGGCCTGCATTTAGTTTAAGACAACTATTCTTGAAGTCATTCTATATACACCCTTGCACAGTACACACTGCCTGCTCCTTGAAAACAAGGCCTTGCATTCCTTTTACTAGCTGTTTACAACTATTTATATTTAAATGTTGTGTGTGTGCCTGAGTGCGTGTACATATGTGTAATGTGCCTGAACTTATTCACACATCTTACACATGCCACGGTGTACAAGTAGAATACAGAGGACAAGTCCTTGGAGTTGTTTCTCTCCTTCCATTATGGAGGTCTAGGGTATTGAAAGTGGGGCTTTAGTTTGAACAGCCAGTACCTTTACAATCTACCCAGTTTACCTGGGTCCTAAGAGATTCTGGTTCTTAAATACCCATGGTGATGAATGTGGACATATTTTATTATCATCTATCCTGGGAATGTGTAGGTATTATCACTGGACTCTTGTTAATTTGCTTAAAACTGTGAAGATATATTATTTTTACAGTTTTTGTCATAAATAAGAAAGAAGAGTGCATTAAACTTGTTTATGCATTGCATATAAGTCACATGTAACCTCATTCGTTTGTATCAATTAAACACAAATTAAATGCAAATAAAGTGAGTCACATAAACAGTACGTTCAGGTATATAAAAATATCCTAGGAGCCTGGCATAATGATTCTGGTTTTAATATCAGCATTTATGTGGAAGAAGCAAACAGATCTCTAAGTTTAAGGCCAGTTAAGGCTACGTAGTGAGTCCCTGTCCTTGTTTTATTTTGTTTTTAATTTTTTTATTATTTTACATATTGATCCCAGTTCCCACTCCCTTCTTCCCTTCTTCTCCCTCCCTTCCTCTCTCTCTCCCTCCCTCCCATGCCCGCTTGAACAACCTCCCATGCCATTTGAACCCCTAACTACACAGGTTGGTGATGCCTTCCAGGAGGACTATATCCTGGTTCCAATGTCAGAGATCCTCAAGACTTCCCAGGCCTTCTAACTGAGACACATGTTCAGGGGTTGTAAGTCAGTCAAATGCTGGTTTTCCAGGTATAGGTCTGGGGGTCCATTAGCTCCCCCTTGATCAGGTCAGCTGTCTCTGTGAAATTCTGTAGACTGGTCATGTCCTCCCTCTCTGTTTCTGGATTCCAGTTTGGCTCAGTGTTTATCTGTGGGTGTCTGCTTCTATTTCCATCAGTTACTAGATGAGGGCTCTATGATGGTGAATAAGTTAGTCGTCAATCTCATTAACAGGGAAGAGATTTTAAATAGCCTGTTCATTGTTGCTCAAAATGTTAGTTTGGGTCAGGCATGTAGGTCTCTGGACATTTCTGTAGAGTCAGTTTTGTCTTTGATCCTGTAATTTTTTTATGATCTCTCTTTCCCTCTCTCTCTCTCTCTCTCTCTCTCTCTCTCCCTCTCCCTCTCTGTTTCTCTCTCTCTCCCTCTCTCTATGTCTTCTTTCATCTATTCCTCCCCCAACTCAATATACCTAGTTCCAAGTGCTTTCCTGTCCTCCTTTTTCTCTGCCTTGCATCCTAGATTCTCTGATGGTATGAATTATAGCCTGATTATCCTTTGACCTATGTCTAAAATCCCTATGTGAGTGAGTACATACCATGTTTCTCTTTTTGTGACTGGGTTACCTCGTTCAGGATGGTTTCTTCAAGTTCCAGCCATTTGTCTGCGAATTTCAAGATTCCATTTTTTTTTTCCTGCAGAGGACTATTTCATTGTGTAAATGAGCCACATCTTCTTTATCCATTCTTTAGTTGAGGAACATCTAGGTTGCTTCCAGGTTTTTGCTATAACAACTAATGGTGCTATGAACATAGTTGAGAACATTTCATTTTTGCATGGATGTGGATCATTTGGTTATATGCCTAAGAGGGGGGTTGCCTGGTCCTGTGGTAAACTGATTCCCATTTTCCTGTGGAACTGCCATACTAATATCCAAAATGGCTATAGAAGTTTGCACTCCCACAAGCAGTGGGGGAGTGTTTCCCTTTCTCCACATGCTCTCCAGCATAAGCTGTCACTGGTGTTTCTAATTTTAGCCATTCTGGCAGGAGTAAGATGGTATTTCAAAGTTGTTTTGATTTGCATTTCCCTGATAGCTAAGAATGTTGAGCACTTTCTTAAGTGTCTTTCAGCCTTTTTGATTTCCTTTATTGAGAATTCTCTCCTCAATTATGTACCCCATTTTTAATAGAATTATTTGGAGTTTTGTTGACTACTTCTTTGAGTTCTTTCTATATTTCTGAGATAAGCCTTCTGGCAGATATAGGGTTGGTGAAGATCCTTTGCCAGTCTGTGGGCTGCCATTTGGTCTTGTCAAATGTGTCCTTTGTCTTACAGGAACTTCATAGTTTGAGGAGGTGCCATTTATTAATTGTCGATCTCAGTCTGTGCTACTGGTGTTATTTTCAGGAAGCATTCCTCCGTACAATTAGATTCAAGGGTACCTCACACTTTGTCATCTAAGAGCTTCACTGTGACTGGATTAATGTTGAGGTCTTTGATCCATTTAGACTTGTGTTTTGTACATGACACACCATTATCCATTTGAGCCAGCACCATTTGTTGAAGTTGCTTTCCACCTTTCATTGTATACTTTTAGCTGGTTTATGAAAAATCAGGTGTTTGTAGGTATGTGAGTTAATATCGGTAGTTTTTGTTTGATTCCATTGGTTTACCTGTCTATTTTTTGCCAATATTAGTCTGTTTTCAGGAGTAAACCTCTGTAGTAGAGCTTAAAGTCGGAGTGGTGATTCCTCCTGAAGTTCCTTTATTATACAGCGCTATTTTGGCTATCCCGGGTCTTTTGTTTTTCCATATAAAATTGATTATTATCTTTTCATGGTCAGTGAAGAATTGTGGGTAATGTTTTGAATCTATAGATTGCTTTTAACAAGATTGCCATTTTTACTATGTTTATCCTACCCATGTAACAGCATCTGATATCTTTCCATTTTCTGTTATCTTGCTTGATTTCTTTCTTTAAAGACATAAATTTCTTGCTACATAGATCTTTCAGTTGTTTGTAAGCTTTACTCCAAGATACTTTATGTTATTTTTGGCTATTGTAAAGTGTAATTTTTCTGATTTCTTTCTCAGTCCCTTTGTCATCTGTATATAGTAGGGATACTGATTATTTTGAGTTTATGTTGTATCCTGCTAGTTTGCTGAATGTGTTTATCAGCTGTAGGAGTTACCTGGTAGAGTTATTTGGGTTGCTTATGTAAATAATAATATCATCTGCAAAAAGAGAAAGTTTGATTTTTTTCTATTCCAAATTTTATCGCCTTGATCTACATTTTTTTTGGTCTTATTGCTTTAGCTAGAAATTCAAGTACAATATAGAAGAGATATGGAGAGAGAGAGTACAGGCTTGTCTTGTTATTTATTTTAGAGAAATTGCCTTAATTTTCTCTCCATTCAGTTTCATGCTGGCTGTTGGTTTACTGTATGTTGCTTTTATTATGTTTAGTTATGTTCCTTTATCCCTGATCTCTCCAAGACCTTTATCATGAAAGGGCGCTAAATATTGTCAAAGGCTTTTTCATTATCTAGGGAGGTGGTCATGTGGTTTTTCTTTTTCAGTTTGTTTATATGATCGAAAACATTGATAGATTTTCTTATGTTAAACCATCCCTACATCCCAGGGATGAAACCCACTTGGTCATCCCTATGATCTTGGATTCTATTCGCCAGTATATAATTGAATATTTTTGCATCAATGTTCATGAGGGATAATCATCTGTAGTTTTCTTTCTTAGTTGTGTCTTTGTGTGGCTTGGCAATGAAGGTAATTTTGGCCTCGTAAATAGAATTTGGTAATGAACCCTCTGCTCCTATTATGTAGAACAATTTAGGAGTATTGTTATTAACTATTCTTTAAATTTCTGGTAGGTATCTGCACTGAAGATATCTGGCCCTGGTGTTTTTTTGGTTGGAAGGCTTTTGATGACTGCTTCTATTTCAATTAAGGTTTTATAGTTCTATTTCAATTGTTTGTCTGTTCTTGATTCAATTTTGGTAAGTGATAGTTATCCACAAATTTGTCTATTTCCTGTGAAATTTTAAATTTTATGTAATACAGTTTTTCAAAGTATGACCTGCAAATTTTTGGATTCCCTCAGCGTCTATTGTTATTTCCTCCTGTTTTGTTTCTAATTTGTTAATTTACATGTTCTCTGGTTTTTTTTTCTTGTTAGTTTGGATAAAGGATTTTCTATCTTGTTGATTTCGTCAAAAAAAAAAAAAAACCGTACTCGTTGTTAAATTGATTTTTTTTTTATTGTTTTCCTGGTTTCTACTAAATTGATTTCAGCTCTCAAATTGATTATTTTCTGGCATATAGTCCTCATGGTTGAGTGGGGGGAGTTTGATTCTTTTTGTTCTAATGTTTCCAGTTGTACTTTTAATCCTCTAATATGACTATCCTTAATATTTTCTTCATATGAGCACTTAGTGCAATGAATTTTCCATGAACACTGCCTTCACAAAGTGTCTCATAAGTTCAGGTATGTAGTGTCTTCATTCTTGTTGAATTCTAGGAAGTCTTTAATTTCTTCCTTTACTTCTTCTTTGATCCAGGAATTGGCCAATTGCTCACTGTTAAGTTTCCATGAGCTTGTAGGTTTTCTGCAATGTGTTGTTCAATTTCAACTTTAAAGCTTGGTGATCTCAAAGGTACAGGGGACTATTGACTATTCTTTTTTTTTTTTTTTTTGTATCTGTTGTATATTGTTATGCTACCTAGTATGTAGTCAATTTTTTATTTTTATTCTTATTTTGTTATTTTTATTTTTTTACATATTGATTCCAGTTCCCTCTCTCTTCACCCTGCTTCTTTTCCTCACTCCCACCCTCATATGCATTCCCAAAACCCTACCCCCTCATCCCCTTCCCCACTCCACATGTAGGGTGATGCCATCCAGGAGGGGTCATCTAAATCTGTCAAGTCACTTGTAGTAGGGACTAGGCCCTCCCTCCTGTCTGTACATTAAGGCAATATCCCTCCACGGGGGATGTGCCTGCCAAGTTTCTTGTGCAACAGGAATATATCCTGGTTCTACTAGATGAGGACCATTAGACTGCTCAGGCTTTCTAGCAGAGACACATATTTAGGGCATCTGAGTCATCCCATGCTGGATTACCATCATGGGATTAGAAGTCTGGGGGCCCATTATCTCTTCCTTGTTCATGTAAGCTGTCTCTATGTTTTTCTGCAGCCTGGTCTTGTCGTCCCTCTCTGCATCTGGATTCTAATTCTGTTCAGTGTTTAGTTGTGGGTGTTTGCTTCCTTTCTATCAGCTACTAGATGAGGGCTCCATGATGGTTGATGAGTTAGTCGTTGATCTCATTATCATGGTAGCCTTTCCACTACTGCTCAAATTGTTAGTTGGGGTGAGACTTGTAGGTTTCTGGACCTATATTGGCTCCCTCTTTTATGGTCTCTCTCTCTTTTCTCTCTTCTATTTCTCCCTTGACTCAATATTCCTAGTCCCTCATGCTTTTCTCTCCTCCCTTTCTTTTTCTCCTAGTATCCTCTCCACTCACTGCCTTCCCCACTCCACATGTGCTCTGGAGAACTTGCTCCTCCCCCTTTCTGTGAGGAACCTTATAGGAATCTCTTAGAATACACTTTGTATCCTAGTTCCTTTGGCAGTGTGAATTATAGGCTGGTTATCATTTACTCTAGGTCTAAAATCCATATGTGAGTGAGTACATACCGTGGTCCTCTTTTTGTTATTGGGTTACCTCATTCAGGATGGTTTCTTCAAGTTCCATCCACTTGACAACAAATTGCAAAATTCCATTGTTTTTTCTGCACTGTAGTAGTCCACTGTGCAGATGTGCCACATCTTCTTTATCCAATTTTATTCTAGGAGCATCTAGTTTGCTTCCAATTTCTTGTTAGAACAAATAATACTGCAATGAACATAGTTGAACAGATGTCTTTTTTTCATAGGTATAAATCATTTACCTATATGCCTCAGAGGGGAATTGCCGGGTCCTCTGGTCACCTTATTCCCATTTTCCTGAGAAACTGCCATACTGATATCCAAAATGGTTGTACAAGTTTGCACTGTACACCAGCACTGTAAGAGTGTTCCCCTTTCTCCACAGCCCCTCCAGCATAAGCTGTCATTGGTGTTTCTAATTTTAGCCATTCTGGCAGGAGTAAGATGGTATCTCAAAGTTGTTTTGGTTTGAATTTCCCTGATAGCTAAGGATGTTGAGCACTTTCTTAAGTGTCTTTCAGCTTTTTTGATTTCCTCTATTGAGAATTCTCTCTTCATTTATATACCCCATTTTAAATAGGGATATTTGGTGTTTTGTTGACTAATTTCTTGAGTTCTTTGTATATTTCAGAGATAAGCCCTCTCTCAGATGTAGGATTGGTGAAAATCTTTTCCCAGTCTGTGGGCTGCTCTTTGGTCTTGTCTACTGTGTCCTTTGCTTTAGAAGCTAATTAGTTTGAGGAGATACCATTCAATAATTGTCAATCTCAGTGTATGTATACTGGACTTATGTTCAGGAAGCATTCTCCCATACCAAGCTGTTCAAATGTACATCTCACTTTCTCTTCTAAGAGGTTCAGAGTGGTTGATTTGATGTTGAGGCATTTGACCCATTCAGACTTGAGTTTTGTGTGTGGTGATAGACCTGGATCTATCTGCAGTCTTCTACACATCATCATCCAGCTGTGCAAGCACCATTTCTTGAAGATAGTTTCCTTCTCTCATTTTATACTTTTAGCTGTTTTGTCAAAAATGAGGTGTTCCTAAGTGTGTGGGTTATTATCAGGATTTTGGATTGGATTCTGTTGATCTACTTGCCTATTTTTATGCCAGTACTAGGCTGTTTTCAGGACTATAGCTCTGTAGTAGAGCTTAAAGTCTGAGTGGTGATTCCTCCTGAAGTTCCTTTATTGTACAGGGTTGTTTTGGCTATCCCGGGTCTTTTTTTTTTTTTTTTTCATATAAAATAGATTATTATCCTTTCATGGTCAGTGAAGAATTGTGCTGGAATTTTAATGGGGATTGTATTGAATCTATGGATTGCTTTTGGCAAGATTTCCATTTTTACTATGTTTATCCTACCTATTCAAGAGCATGGGAGATCTTTCCATTTTCTGGTATCTTTTTTAATTTCTTTCTTTAAAGACACAAAGTTCTTATTATATAAGTCTTTCACTTGTTTGGTAAGCGTTATCCCAAGATACTTACTGTTGTTTCTGGCTATTGTAAAGGGTGATGTTTTTCTGATTTCTTTCTCAGCCCCTTTATCATCTGAATAAAGTAGGGCTACTGAATTTTCTGAGTTTATCTTGTATCCTGCTAGTTTGCTGAATGTGTTTATCAGCTATAGGAGTGCCCTGTTCGAGTTTTTTGGTTGGCTTATGCAAACTATCATATCATCTGCAAATATAGACAGTTTGCCTCTTCCTTTCTAATTTGTGTCCCATTGATCTCCTTTTGTTGTCTTATTGTTCTACCTAGAACCTCTAGTACAATATTGAAGAAATATGGAGAGAGAGGGCAGCCTTTTCTTGTTCCTGATTTTAGAAGACTCACATTAAACTTTTCTCCATTCAGTTTGATGTTGATTGTTGGTTTACTGTATATTGCTTTTATTATGTTTAGATATGTTCCTGTTGTCCTTGATCTCTCCAAGATATTTATCATGAAATGGTGTTGAATTTTCTCGAAGGCTTTTTTAGCATCTAGGTAGAGGATCATTTACTTTTTTCTTTTTCAGTTTGTTTATATGATGCATCACATTGATAGATTTTCCTGCACTTCAGGCATGAAGCCTTCTTGGTCATGCTGAATGATTTCGCTGATGTATTTTTGGATTCAGTTTGCCAGTATATATTTGAGGATTTTTGCATCAATGTTCATGATGGATATGCGTCTCTAGTTTTCTTTCTTAGTTGTGTTTTTGTGTGTTTTGGCTAGCACGGTCATTGCAGCCTCATAAAAAAGAGTTGGTAATGAACTTTCTGCTTCTATTGTGTGGAACAATTTGAGGAGTATTGGTATTGACGCTTCAATGAATTTTTGGTAGACTTCTGCACTGGAGCCATCTGGCCCTTGGCTTTTTTTTTTTTTTTTTTTTTGGAAGACTTTTGACAACTGCTTCTATTTTGTTTGGTGTTATAGGTCTATTTATGTTTTTTCTCTGTTCTTGATTTAATTTTGGTAAGTGCTAGTTATCTAGAAATTTCTCCATTTCCTTTGAATTTTCAAATTTTGGGGGGTACAGGTTTTCAAAATATGACCTGAAAATTTTCTGGACTTTCTCTGTGTCCATTAGTATGCCCCCCATTTCCTTTCTGATTTTGTTAATTTGCATGTTCTCTCTCTCTGCATTTTCATTAGTTTGGATAAAGGTTTGTCTATCTTGTTGATTTTCTCAAAAAACCAACTCATTGTTGTATTGATTTTTTTTAATTGATTTCCTGGTTTCTACTTTATTTATTTCAGCCCTCAAATTGATTATTGTGTGGCATCTGCTCCTTTGGGGTGAGTTTGCTTCTTTTTCTTCTAAAGCTTTTAGATGTGTGGTTAATTCTCTAATGTTACTATTCTCTGTTTTCTTCATATGTGCACTTAGTGCAATGAACTTCTTTCATAGCACTGTTTTCAAGGTGTCCCATAAGTAAGGGTATGTTGTGTCCTCATTCTCATTGAATTTTAGTAAGTTTTTAATTTCTTTCTTTTTTTCTTCTTTGACCCAGGTATGGTGCAATTGCACATTGTTCAGTTTACATGAATTTGTAGGGTTTCTGTGATTTGCGTTGTTGTTGAATTCCAACTTTACAGTCTGGTGGTCTGATAACATACTGGGCAGTATTCCCTTTGTGTGTGTGTGTGTGTGTGTGTGTGTGTGTGTGTGTGTGTGTGTGTGGTATCTGTTGAGGTTTGTTATGTCCCCTAGTATGTGTTCAATTTTAAAGAAAGTTCCATATGGAGCAGAGAAGAAAGTATATTCTTCAGTGTTTGGATGGAATGTTCTATAGATTTCTGTTAAGCCCAATTGAGACATATTTTCTGTAAGTAGTTTTGTTTCCTTGTTACGTTTCTGTCTTGTGGTGCTGCCTAGTGCTGATAGTGGGGTTTTGAAGTCTCCCACTATTAGTGTGTGATGTTTCATGTGAGCTGTGAATTTTGTAGCATTTTCTTTTACGAATGTGACAGCCTTGGAATGTACAGCATTGGTGTTTAGAATTTAGACTTTCTGGTGATGGAATTCTCCTCTAATGAATAAGAAATAACCTTTTTCATCTCTATTGACTGATTTTGGTTTGAGGTCTAACTTGTTAGATATTATCATAGCTACACCTGCTTTCTTTTTGGGTCCATTTGATTGGAGGATCATTTCTCAATCCTTTACCCTGGAGGCAATGTTCATCTGTGAAGCTTAGAAAAGTTTCTTTTATGCAGCAGAAGGACAGATTCTGTCTTCATATCCATTCTGTTAACCTGTGTCTTTTTATAGGCGAGTTAAGACCATTAATGTTGAGGGAAAGTAAGTACCATTGATTGTTTATTCTTGTTTGATTTAGATTTGTTTTTGAAAGTGGTATTTTAAATTTATTTGCCATACTTTTCCAATGGTTCTTTTGAAGTGGGATTATATATTGCCTATGTTTTATGTGTGTTGGGTTAAAAGTTTCCTTCCAGAACTTTATGTAAGGCTGGATATCTAGATACATATTGTGGAAACCTGGCCTTTTCATTGAACAAATTGTTTTTTCCATCTATAATGATTAAGGGTTTTGCTGGGTATAGTAGTCTGTGTTTCCATCCGTGATTCTTGAACCAGTAATTATAGGTATATGGCAATATGCCCAGGTTGATTTTCCTGTTTAAAATGTAACTACAGAAAATTTAAAATTCTAGAAATCATGCCCTACTTCATTCCTATCAAACTGTTTTGCCAGTGTCAGACTTTGTGACTTACAACTAATGAGAAGAGTTCCTGGAACAAGGTTCTTTGAGAACACCGAATTTCCTCACCAGGAAATGGTGAACTCTATATATCTACATTGTGGAACATTGATATACCATATTTGTTAAGCATATCATGTTACCTACAATTCTTCTTCATGGAAATTACCGCTTTAAAGGAGAAATTTTATTTAATTCCTGCTACTGAAATGTGCACTGAATGGTAAGCACTGACATCCTTTGATTCATATACATATGTGGTTTTGATCATATTATCCCAGAAGCTCCATGTCACACTAATAAGTCCTAGTCATCGTTCAAACTAGCAACAACTTTATCCATAGTTCCAACGCTGAAACATCTACTCTCAAATGCAATCCAGCCCTTTCGCAACAAACCTTGTAGGTAAAAGTGTTCCTCCTTCTCATTCTGCCTTTGTCTTTTATTTATAACATTGTTTAATCTTCAAAATCAATTATACTAACTTTACAGAAATCCTGAAGTAGGTTCTTACTCAAGATGTAGGAAGTGGTATATGTGGCCCAGGAGATCTGCTCTGTTTTAAGGTCTACATTTGAACTCTGATCTTTTCCATGTCTGCTTAGAGGTAGGCTCATAATCATTTTATTCAATGTTCTAACATGATGAAGGAAGTACCACTCCTATGTAGAATATGGAGTTTTTGAGAGGACATAGGTAAGTCACAAACATTTCATTCTTCAAGTGCATTAGCTATGATCAGGATGATCCCAAACAGTCTGAATGAGAACAGGACCAAGGTTAGTTTCAGATACAGGAATATTATTTAGTAAGTTTGTTAAGTCTCTGTGCTCATACCTGTGATCACTACAGATTTGAAAGCACACATATGGCTCAGGAAATATTGTGGCATATGTGTCATGAAGATCTGACTGAGTCAGGGACATTAGACACAGAGAATGGAAGGCAAAAGCCACTTATAAAAACACAGGTCAAAGACACATTTAAGTTGTATGACATCTCTGTACACTAGCCTTTGGATTTTACTTCAAGGCATAAAGGGGGAGAGAAAAAAAGGGGGTTGGTGCTGTCGACAGGTTCTCTTACTGAGGACTGTGTGCATTCATTAGGCAAGACCTGCTGGCCAGGGAGACCCAGGGATTTCTGACTTCATTTCATCAACACTGAACGTGTGTCACCATTCTTGATTTTTCTTTTTTCATATGGGTGCTGTGGGTTGAACTCAGATCCTCATGCATGTATGACAAGATCTTAACAAATTGAGCTCTCTCATAAGTCCCAAACTGCTGTTGTTAATAGATTTTTTCCCAGTCTGAAGGAATCTCTTATTGGGGTGTTGTCTCCCTAAAAGTAGATGTCCTAAGAACAAGGGTTCATTTTTGGAGTAAAGTGCCCTTGCAAATAAGAGAAGGCCTGTCCACATGCCACCTAGACTGCCCCCTCGGTAGCTGACTTTGTCCTACTCCTAACAGGGATGATGGAGAAAGACTTCATAGGGGGCCCTTTGGCTTGGCGTCCTTAGCCAATGGAAAGAGAAAATGTCAGGAAGTTTCCTATCATGCTGGGGCGCTATTATGAGCACGTGGCAAAGGCAGACCCATCCCTACAGGGACCCAGGGCATGGCCACGCCCCCTCGCCTCCGGCCATGTCCTCCAGCCTGCTGGCATCCTGCTTCAGATGAGTCCAGAGTTGAGGTTTCCTCAGAGGCAGCACATCCACTTCCTGGCCGCGTCAGTTGGAGTCAGGGTTCTGAAGCTGTTAAGTGGACCACATGTGCAGTATGGGAGACCAGCGACTGGCAGCGAGCAGGCCTACCCGCCTCAGCTTTTCCTGGTCTCTGCCAACTCTTCTTGCATTGGCTTCCACAGAGGTGCTTGATGGTTTCGCCCCCTTCTTCCTTGTCATTGGTGCTTTTCTCATCAGTGCCCAGAACCCAAACCGGGGTAGCCCGGGGTTGCGGTGTCAGAGGCAGAGGCAGCTAGGCTGGCTTCCAGGGCTGCCACGGTTCTGCTGTGAGGACTGTGCGGACTGGCAGGATGCCTCTGTGTGGGCAGGCAGCCTGAGCTTTGTCGCCACCCAGGAATTCACCATGCACATCTCCTTTCTGCTGCTGCCTAATGGGCTGTGGGCCTCAGCCCTGCTGAGAGTGCCTTTTCTACCCCGCTGTTGACCCAGCTCGGCATATGCCTCTGTGTTTTGCCCATGGTGGCTGGAGTTCCTCATGAGCAAGTAGGGTTGGTTCCTGCAGGAGCTGCATGTGGAGTTTGCCTTGGAGAATGACCTGAGCAGAGGCAGCATCTTGGGTGATGGCAGTGGTGGAGGAGGCGCTGACAATGCCACTGGAGGTGAGGAAGGTGAGGTGATGTATCTCTTTTCTCCCTGGCTGGAAGTGCTGTGCATCTACTTGGAGCTGATCTTATGCTTGCTGCTCAGCAACCGAAACAACAGATAGGCTTGCCTGAAGACAACGAGGGTGTCACACTTCCCCTGCCTGGGGAAAATTCCATGGGATAAACCAGCAGGTCTTAAAGTGGTTTCTGTAGATGCAGCTGTCGGTTCTGACATGGCTATTTCCTGAGACAAGGGGTGATTGGGGGACTTGACCTGACATTTATCAGACACCATTCCAGGCTCCTCCCAGGCAGGGTTCATTCATCCATTCTTGGCAGTGAGGTAGAGCAATGTCATAGCTAGGGACCAGCTGATTTATTCTGAAATCAACTAGACCTGCAAAGGTGCTGTAGGTGAAGAGCAACTGTGAGTCCAGTAAGAACCATTTTTACAGTTCTTTTGGGTGGATATATAACATGTAAAAAAAGAAGAAGAATACCACTTTTGTCTCCAATTCTCTTTTTTCTGTCACCCTTACCAGGTAATCTTCTATGCTAACATATTTGTGAGGCCACATGTGTCTGCCCTTCTGGGTCTGCTAATCACTTCTCTGTTCACAACTGTCAGTCATCTGTGATTGTCAGGTTTTCCTTACAGAATAGTGTCTGTGTGTGTGTGTGTGTGTGTGTGTGTGTGTGTGTGTCTGTCTGTCTCTCTCACTATATGGGTGATTGTTTTGTTTGTACTCTAGGGTATTCCTTTTTTAACTGATTAATTTTGGACTGAGGTTTAGCCTTGGTAAGTGTTCATTTCTGGCATACTGGAAGCCATGGGTTTAGTCCCCAACAACAATTAAATTGGCAATGGTAGCACACCTGTTCTTTAATACTTGGAAAAGGCAAAAGGATCCCAGTTTAAGGTCACCTTGGCTGTTTATTTAGTCAGACCCTCCAAGGGGAAGACAGCTGAGGAGGTTCTAGATGGTGTGTGTTGATGCCTGGAAAGAGTCAAGCCCATCATCCCTAGGGTTGTTTTTGAAAGAGCAGCTTTCTTCATGGGCTCAAACTGCATCATTGTAACTGAATATAAAAGACAGGAAGGGTTTAAATTTCAACCCTGAAGCCCTGTCAGTTGTTTTGACCACTCCTCCTCCCCCACAGGACAAGCTGCAGACCTGTGTTTTTCCTTTGCAGGGAAATGTTTCTACAGACCCAGTGCAAATAGATAAATCATAAACTTGAAGTGAGGGTAAAGCACCCAACCCAGGTCATTGATACTCTCTTTTAGATCGATTTTTTTTTTTTTAAATCTGTGGTAGGGATTATGTCCTTCACCCAGATCCTAAATGAATACATAGAGATTTATTCTTCCTTATGAACACCTGGCCTTAACTCAGCTTTTATCTAGTCAGCTTTTCTAAATTAAATTATCCCATTTCTCTTTAACTACGCTTACCCTCTGGGCTTTTTTTCCTTTTATTATTCTATTGCCTTTCTTTCCTTCTTACTCCTTGGCTGTCCACTGGTATCCTCCTCTATTCCCTTGTCTTACCTTGATCTTCTTTAGGTTTCTTCTCCTATTTGTTCTCTCTGCATGCCAGCTCTGCCTATCCTTTCCCCTGCCTAGCTATTGTCCTGTTGAGCTCTTTATTAAACCAATCAGGTGTTTTAGACGGGCAAAGTAACACAGTTTTACAGAGTTAAACAAATGCAATATAAAAGAGTGCAACACATATAAAATATTCCACACTCTTCTTTTCTAGACACTATCCTTATTCTCTAACTCTCCTGGCGTTAAGGTCTGTGGAATCTCCTCATAACTCCTGTTTGAAAACTAATGTTTCACCACACTTAGTCCCTCAGTAAGCACAATTATAAGTTGCCAGAAAACATTGTTGGAAGCTTTCTGCTTCGTATTTTATGGTAGCCAGTTTCATATGAATAGAGTTGGCCACAGCCACCTGTGCATGTGTTTGTATCAGCCCTGTGGTGGATGCATGCTTATTTGCTTATCTTCTTTGCCTTGAAGCTTGTGGCAGCAGTGTCTGAAGATATGACAGCAAGCTTTGATCCTAGTGAGCCATCTATTAATATAAGTGTTTCAACATGGACTTATCTTACTGGAAAGAGGGTCCTGACCTTTTCTCTCAAGTCTTTATAACTTGAATACCTAACTACAACTCCCAGAATCCTCCTTTCCAATCTGCACCCATCTTGATTTCCTATTTCCTATTGGTTAGTGACTTGGTTATTTACTAACTAATAAGAGATACATATTTACAGAATGACATATCCCATCAATATTTCATAGACTTTCATTTTGTTTATTAACCATAGGAGAATTAATAATGGTGGCTCCTTAAAATACTTTGATTTAAGGCCAAATATATGTTGTCTCTAGAATGAGACTGCTTCAGAGACTTAAATATGATAACACACAGTGTAAAATTTGAATAGGAGATCTTACTATGTAGCAGTATTTTCATTGGGGATAGAATGCTTTTGGGTAATTCATTTACAGTACAGCCATAAGAAATTTGGTATATTAAAGCTGGTAGTAAAAGTCATATAGATTTACTTGAAGGTATATTTGTGTTAATGTAATTTTGTTAAAAATTTCTTTCTGATTCAAAGCCGACTTTATTGGAACAGGTAGTATTTTTTTTTATTTAATATCTTGTGGTTGTATATAATTTAAAACCTTATAACACTTGTGTCATAATAACAATAATCTTTCTTTTGATTTCTCAGTAAGAGAGAAAAGACTGGCTCTTGAACTTTCAAGGCAAATCAAAGAGAAATGTGATCTAATTGAGAAAGTGAGCCTTGCTCAAGAGCAGGTAAGAGGTGTTTGAAAATACCATCCACCACTTTGTGGAGCTTATGGGTTATTTTGTGCTGTAAGTGCTTTGTTTCAGAGAAGTGCTGTATTGCTCCTCACCTTCATCACTTACCCATTTTCTTTGCAATCCCCCTGGTGATATGTAGTGCTTTTCTTCTCTGAGTAACTAGTTGGAGCACCTTGATTTGATTGTTGTTCATTAATATATTCTGAAATGGCCTTTTAAGTCTGTTTCATCCCAAAAGATGACTTTATTTTTATTGTGTGTGTATATTTATGTCTCTGTGTGTGCATGTACCTAAAAGGTGTGGTGATCATAGGATGTGGAGGAGTCATGTTTCTCCTTTTACAAAATGGGTCTCTGGCATTGAACTCAGGTTATCAGTCTTGTCAGAAATCTCTTTAATTACTGAGACAACTCACTGGCTCATTTCCGCCATAATCTTTTTCTCTTTATGCCATTAGATGAGGGCTTTTGCTTTTTAATATTTTATATATTATATGTAATATTTTGTTAGAAATATGGATTGCAAATATCTTCTACTCTGTGGCTTACATTTCTGTTTTGTTTGGTGTCTCAGAAGATAAAGGTTTCGAATTTTAATTTTAATGTATTGTGAAGTGTCATGAAATTTTTTGCTTATCAAGATGCAAAGGTACTTTTGCCTGTTGTCATGTAGAGACTATTTACTGTTTTCATTTGGGCAGTGTATTAGATTGCTACTGCTGCTGTGCCAAAATACTACTTTAGCAGCAGGAGTGACTTTCTTTACAGTTCTGGGAACGAGTCCATGGAGTATTAGGCAGGCTTTGCATCTTCTGTGGCCTGTCCCATGACTTGTTGTTAGTGCTGTCTGCTTGTTGTGTCTCACTCAGTCCCAATGCTCTTATTGTAGGGAATCAGTAATATTAGGTAAGGGGCATCTTAACTATCACATTTATGCTCATTATTTCGAAGGGCTTTGTCTCCAAATAGCACAAATTCTGAGATGTAAGAGACAGGATTTCTCTGTTTAGCCCTGGGTGTCCTGAAACTCACACTGTACACCCGGCTGGTCTCAACCTCACGGATTTTATCTTCTTTACTTATTTTGTCACATGATGTAAATATCTTATATCCAGTCACCACACATTACTATCTTGAAAGACCGGAGAAGCCATTAATCTTTTCAGTGAATAATAGATGACTCACTTCTTTTGATATGATTTAGTCACTCTTGCTGCTAGAGTTTTCATTCCCAGCAGACTTGGGACAACATTGTTTGTTACAAGGGTTAAGTTCTGCAAAATGTTGTTCAGGCTGGTGGTTGCAGCTTTTTTTGAGGAACTGGCTTTGATCAGCATGGTGTTTAGATTGCAAAAGTAAGCTCAAAAAATCCAAGGGAAGTTTACATATGTGGAAATAGATTCTGTTTGTCTTTTTGGTATCTATTTAGATACAATTTGAGATAAAATTTGTATTTTCACTCACATGTTGCCTTGTTAACTTGACAAGTTGTTAATAGAAGCACAGAGTTTAGAGGTAAAAATAAGTATGATTGAAAAGCTAAGGAGAAGATTGTTATTAAAATAAGTTTTCTCAAAATTAATTCTTTTAGAGAAATATGAAATGTTATATCTGGATCTTAAACCATACAGAAAAAGTCAGAGGAAACAAAAACAGTAGAGTTCATGTTATTAACTTTTTTTAGGGATGCAAAATAAGCTTATCAGAATCTATAGATTTATAGAAATAATTCATTCTGTACACCTAAGAATGCATTGAAAAGACCATTCCCTTTTTTGACATAGTTTGCTCCATGAAAGAGACATAGAACTCTCACAAATTTGAGCATAGTAGGACACAAGTAAGTTGTGACCATATTATTATTTTTTTTTTGTTACCATGGTAGTACGCATTAACTAAAACTAGACCTGAGGTTTACATTGTAAATAGTGGCATGGTGTTAAATATTTAATACCTTTCTATGGACCATTCCCTTTCTACACACTCCACCATGGCCAGTTTTCAGGCAGTAACATGATCTCACTGAATGGAGAGTTTAGGAGAGATGGACAGTTAACAATTCTCCTGTTTCAGAGGACACAATGATTCGTGTTAGCAGATAGATTATGATGAGATGAAGTGCCTCGATACTGTTTCAGATGGAAGGTTTGTAAACATTAAGTTGTGAGCCTGTTTAGTAAGTAGAATCAGCCTATTCCTACCAATGATAAAATAGAAAAGAAATCATGCCCCTTTGATTTATGCTTCAGTACAATGTGGAAGTTCTGTCATCCTCTGGATTCAGTAGGAAGTCTGTGTCTTATGATTTAGTATGCCCTTGTAGAATCCAGAATAAGTTTAGACTCCATATACATCTTTTAATTTTTCTCTATTTGGACATAAAAGTTTTATTGGAATGCAAGTGTATTAATTCCTTCAGGGGTAGTCTTTGTCATGGTTGCTGATGGGAGACTGGAATATATTTTTTATAGAAGTTGCTGGCAATCGCTAGACCTTCTGTCATTTTAATATTAGGAAATTAACAAATGTATAAAGTGTTTATGAATTTGTTTAATTATACTCAACTGACTTTGACCCAAACTAAAAACTCTTATGTCTGGCTTGTAAAAGTTAAAAGTTAGCTTTCTATTTTAGGCAACCTATAAAATAGAGAAAGATAAATCCAAACTCCAGGATGAAATATTCCTCGTAGAAAAGAAAGTAGAAGAAGGGAGAGCTCAGCATTATGAATGAGATGAATTCGTGAGTCTTGTGTATTCCCAGAGAATTATGGATCTTACATATTAATATGATATTGACTAAAATATTACATGAAAGCCAGCCATAGTGGTGCCAATCATGTGTTGACAGCACTTGGGTGGAGGATGCAAGAGTTCCAAGCTGTTCTTGTCTGCACAGGGAGGGGACACACTATTTTCAAAAATATAAATAAATGAAATTAATAAATTAAACTAAAAAACAACCAACCAAATAATAAATCTAATCAAAGAAAAAATTAAACAAAACAAGAAATTAATGTATGTAAAAATAGAATGTAGGCCAGGTGTTGCTTGCAAACAATTTCAGTCCCAGCACTCAGGAAGCAGAGGCAGAGGCAGACAGATCTCTGTGAGTTTGAGGCCAGCCTTCTCTATGGAGCTAATTCTAGAACAGGTCCTAAAACAATACATAAACACCCTGTCTTGAACCCTCACCAACAAAAATTAAAAATGTATGTAGAAGACCATGAGAACAAAAATTTCCACATCTGATATTATTACCTATGTTTGCTTGTATGTTGCTTTGCTTATTGTTTTCAAGACAAACAGCCCTGTATAAAAGCCCTGGCTGTCTTGAAACTCACTGTGTAGACCATGCTGGCCTGGAACTCATAGAGGTCCACCCTCCTCTGCCTGGTGTTTGCTGGGATTAAAGGCATGTTCCCCCACTTCTCCTAAAATTTTACTTTTTAGATGTTATGAATATAAGTGGTGTTTCATATTACTGTTTTCTTCTTATTTCCATTTGATGAGACAGTCTTAGAATACAGCCCTGTCTCTATAACTGTATAACTGTATAATTGAGTCTCAAACTCCTGACCTTCCTGTCTGTGACTCCTAAGTGCTGGGATTACAAGTGTATTCCCCAACGCTTTTACATGGAAAATTTCCATATTTACTGTAGAAGTAGCCATATATACTATGACTTCAATTATCATAGTGAAGGATATATACTCATATATACACATATATAATACACACACATATATATATTATATACATATATTTACTTAGAATATTTATAAATGTTTTACTCCAAATTCTTGTATAAACAAACACTTGATGTGTGTAAGATTATTTAAAATATGAATTAGTAGGTTCATGTTGAACCTGAAAAGTGCTATGATACATTGAATTTGTGTAGAAATACTATTATTACATAATTTGTAAAATCCTTGTAAACATAAGGTAAGAAATCTGACAAGGCCTCTTTGCTGGCCTCTCACTTTTATTAATAATCAATTAACAGTGTACTAACTAATGCATGTTTTCTTGGAGCAAAAGGGCCTCATTAAATACTTACTGACTGATACTGTCATTTCAGATGAGTGATATTTCAAAAGCAAAACAATCTCTAGAAAATGAATCAAAAGTCTATCAAATCACAACTAGATGGAGTAAGTTAAGTTGAATTACTTAAATCGGTCTGTTACTTTTGAAGAACATTTAGGTTTTTATATTATTATTAGGTATATTAGTGAGAGTTTTCTAGAGGAATAGAACTTAGGGGATGGCAGCCAGCTATCTATCTATCTATCTATCTATCTATCTATCTATCTATCTATCTATCATCTATCTATCTAATCTATCTTTCTAAAGGGAATTTATTAGAGTGATTGTCAGGCTGTATTCTGGTTATTCCAGCAATGAAAGTCTAATAACAGAGGTTCTAAGAATCCAGTATTTGCTCAGTGTATGAGGCTAGATGTCTCATCTGATACTCAGTATACACAGCAATCCCAAAGATGTAGGCTACAATGCCAGTGGGAGTGAGGACAAGCAAGCTTCCTACTTCCATGTCCTTTAGATAGTCTGCTGCCATAAGGTGTAGCCCCAAATATAGGCGGATCTCCCCATCTCAAAAGGTCCAGATTAAAAGTGAGTCTTCCCTTTTGAAATGATTTAATTTAGAAAATTTTCTAACAGCTTCCTTGGGATTTAGTTATATCAAAATGTCATTGACAACCAAGAATAGCCATCATATTAGGTGAAAAAATATTACATTAAGACTTGAAATATAGCAGATATTAAATATGCATTTAATTTTAACTGAGTAACTTTGAATGAAATTCATTTTCACCTGAATATATTTAAACTAGGACTGTATCTGAGCACTCTTTAAGTTGTGTTAACATGTAATGATAGTAAATATAGTTACTTCCTGAAGTATGTAGTTTAGCGCAGGAGACAGAATAAGTAGTGTGGGATCTTTCTGGAATATCTACTCCTGAACTAGTGAGCATGAAAGAGCATTGTCACCAGTGTACTGTATGCATGACACTTCCAGAAAGCCTCAATTCTGGTTCTGGTTCCTTTTCTAAAATCACAAAGTGGGCAGGGAAGCTAGCTAGAGTTTTCTGAAGTGTACATGGCAGTAGCAGGTTGCTAAGGGCAACAACCCATTGTTTCACCCATTTCTCCAGGTTATTCCCTTCCTGGTAGCAAATGAAGCCATGCATAGAAAATAGTCAGTACAGGCAGTGTTTTAAGTAAGTCACTAAATAAACCAATATGTCGGTATTTAGTAATTGTTCTTTTCTATTTCAGTAGTTAACAAAATGTCTGCATACTACATGGAAGGTTCAATAATTTGCTCAAGTCATGTTGCAAATGAGTGTTGTATAAAATTAGGGTTGATACTTCCTCTGCTGTTAATAGTGGAATGTTTTGGCCTTAGATTAAATTTCATGTTCTTTATTGGAGACACAAACAGGAGGTTTTCTGTTAACTTGTTATAAACTGTGTATTTCTATGATTTAAGCCAATATTTGAAATCAATGAAAAAATAACTTAAGGGAGTAATAAGAGATACCTTGAATGAAAATTCTCAAATTCTGGAAAACCTGCAGCAGTTTTGTAATATACAGATATTCTCTGTTTGATCTGAATATAGCCTCTCAAGATCTGGGCAACCTGTGACTTTCATTGTTGTCTTGTAATGTTTTATGAAATAGTACAAATCACTAGGTGGGTTTGGGTGGTGTATGTAATCCTTGCATTTTGGCAGGCTGAGGCAGTAAAAAAGGCAAATTTAAAGCCAATGTGGGCTATATAAGCAGAACTTGTCTCCAAAAAGCACATAGGCTGAGTCTATGGCTTACAGGTTAAGAACACAGGATGCTCTCCTAGAGAACTTGGGTTTGATTCACACAGCACCTGAGTGATGGCTCACAACCATTCTTAACTTCAATTTCAAGGGATCTAAAGCCCAATTCTATCCTTCCAGAGATAGCATTTCGTAGTAGCAATGGAGCCAGTCCTGGAACTCACTCTATTGACCAGGTTGGCTTGGAGCTGACAGAGGTCCACCTCTCACTGCCATTGGAGTTCTGGGTTAAAGGCCTGTGGCCCCACCTCCTGTTTTATGTTTATTTTACAAAATGCCTGTTTTGATATGCCCTAACTGTACTTGTGTTTGAGCATGCAACAGGCAGAGTGTTACTACCATGCTTAAAGATTTCTATTGAGCTCTAAGGAGTACTTAAAATAGGGAATAATCAGATCCTACACTGGTGTGGAAAAAGTAGCTTATTCTCAGGTTTTCTGGAATGTCATGGACCACTTTCCTCACTGCCTGACACTCCCAGGAATAGAACTGTGCATGATGCAGCTTTACTGACTGTTGATTGTCATTTTGTTTCAGAAGGCAACTTTGCCCACCTCTGGTCATTCTGAATGCAAAGCAGCTGACTCTGGCATGACTCCTCCAATGGTTCCAAAGGTTAGAGGCCCTAGAGTCCCTAAAGGACCTGCCTTTCCAGGGAATTCAAGAGGCCAGATCACACCACCTCCTCCTCCAGGAAACATCAGTGGAGGTCCTGGATAGTATGTCCCACCATGGGATTTTGGAGGCCCATAGTTTCCTCCAATGCCAGGTAGGCATTGCTTAAAAAGTCCATGTGTGTGTCAATATTTATCTGTGCTTTCCTTCAAGTTTGTTTCCTGTTACTGAGATAAACACTGGCTAGTACCATATTGAGAGGGAAACAGGCTATTGTGGAGGCTAACAGGTTACAGTCCAGCAACAAATGAAATCAAGGCTTCACCTTGATACACCTTAGGGTATTTTGAAATTGTACTTTGCTGTGATAGGCCAGAAGATCAGTAAATTTACAAGCAGATTTTTTTTTTTGTTTTTTGTTTTTGTTGTTTTTTGTTGTTGTGGTCTTGTTTTCTTCTCCCCAAGGCAGGGTTTCCCTATAGCTTTGGATCCTAGTATGAGTGTTTGGAAAACAGAATTGGGGCTGGAGCTAGTGGGTTAAGATGTGTATGGTACAGGGTTCAACTTCCACTGTCTTCTACCCATATCTTGCAACAGGGGGTAATGTGTACCAACCAATGGACTTTACATCTGACCTTCCCCCAAGAACCCAGGTTTTCCTGACTCTCATACGCTAAAGTAGAAAAGAGCTCTCTCCAGATGTGATTCCCCCTTTCCAACAACCTGCACCTGAACCTCTAGCCTGCACTGGGACCTCCTGAAACACAAGGAGATTTGGAACTTTCCACGGCAGTCATTGCTTTTCATTTTCAATTTTAGCAGCTGCGGTTCCTAATGATTCTGTTATTGTTGAAAGAGAAGCTAATGTGATTATATTTTCAGGATAGTAGTTTGTAAAGATAAATGATGTATATATTTATCTTATGAGTAAATTATTTCTATATATGTTATTATGGATAGTAGCTTTTACTTTTATTATCAGCACATCCATAATCTTTGTAGTTTTATTCATGTAATCTCATAATTGTGGATATCTTAAACTCAAACTGCTGTGTCTTTAGACTAGAAATGTGTAAAAAACATCTTGTGGTAGACAAGTGTAAAGTTAACTGTATGTGTAATCAAATACATTTTAATTGAATTAAAGACTTGTTTGCCATTGATTACAATTAAACCTTCCAATGTCCTATAAACTTGGTTCCATAAATTAGTCATTTTACTTTTTATAAAATAGGGCCTGGAGTTAGTGGTTATTAAGTGTGCAGTACAGGATTATCTCCTTCCACTGTACTTCACCGTCTCTTTGAACAGGGAGAAATGTGTATGCACTAAGGGGCTTTCCATCTCATTTTCCTCCAAGAGCTGGGTTCTTTCCCTCACTCTTTAATCCTCAAGAAAATCTATGGGGATATTTTCGTACAAGAGAGTTCATTGGCCCACCATATCCTCCAATGCCAAGTAGGCTATTTTAGAGGTACTTGTATGTGTCAATGTTTGCCTGTGCTTTCCATCAAGTGTGGTTCCTGTTACTGTGCTAAACTCTGGCCACAACCAACTTGAGGGGGGTGTTTGTATTGCTCAAGTTACAGTTCAGCAACAAAGGAAGTCAAGGATTCACCTTGTTTCTTCTTAAGGAATTTTGAATTTTTACTGCATTTAATAGGTCAGAAAATCAGTGAATTTACCAGAGCATTTTGTTTTTGGTTTTGCTTTTCCCACGTTAGGCTTTCTTTATGGATTTTGAGCCTGTCCTTGAACTCAATCTGTAGATGAGGTCAGTATGCTTACCTGTCAAGTTAGGACAAGCACAGGTGAATCTGATGGTGAAGTTCTCATTGATCCTACGTAGTTAAGAAGTGTACTTTTCAATGTTAAGATTTGTTTTGGAGTCAAAATACTGTGGTGTGAGTGTTTGGATATTCCATTCTACCCTTCACCAAAAGCAGAGTTTTCAACTCCTCTCACATCCTGAAAATAGAAATGAGTTCGATCTAGACTTGAGTCCCCATGCCAAACAAACTGCACCTGAACCTCCATTCTGCACTGGAACCTCCTGAAACACAAGGAGACCTGGATGTTTCCTTGGCAGTCATTTCTTCTCATTTTCAGTTTTAGCAACTGCTGTTGCTTATTTGATTCTTTTGTTGCTCAAATGGAATCTTAATGCAATTGTAAATTCTGGATAATATTTTGTAAGTAAGGATGATTTAAATATATATCTTATGAGTAAATTATTTCCATGTTATTTCATTCTGTATGGTATCTTTGCTTTTCATTATTACCTCATACATAATTTTTATGCTATTATATGTGTAACCTTATAGTTGTGGATATCTTAATCTCAAAAGGTTATGTCTATATACCTGTGTTGTGTAGAAAGTTCTCGTTGTAGACAAATGTAAAGTTAACTGTAAATTTAATATGAATTTTAATTGAATAAATGTTTTGTTTCACATTGAGAGTAATAAAACTAGGCAGTATCCCATTATCATGGTTGCATAAATTAGGACCTTTTACCAGTACAGATAATTCAACTGTTCCAGAGGGAAGTGTCTGTGGCTGGAGAGATGGTGGCTCAGTGGTTAAGACTGGCTGCTACTCTAGACCAGATGACTTGGGCTTGGTTCCCAGCATCCACATTGCAGTTCACTGCAAGGCATTTCTCTCTCCTGGGAGGCGTGCCTTCCTGTTAACTACTCTCTTTGGCTTGTATCCTATGACTCTGTCAATTCTAACATGTTATTTCTGTGTATCACATGCATGCATGATGACTGAGAAGGACAATGCATGGCATCAGACCCCCTTGAATTGGTTTTACAGATGGCTGTGAGCTGCTGTGTAGTTGTTGGGAATTAAGCATAGGTCCTATGGAAATAAAGCCATAGGAGTTGTGCTTAACCATGGGAACCATCTCTCATATATCAGGGATGTCATCTATTTTATGTGCTGATGCTAATTTTTTGTGCCTTAGTAAGGGTTTCTGATATCTGGCTAGAATTAAACTGTACTCTGTTCCATGTCTAACTTCTCATTGTTTTTAAGACATTTATGTATATCCTCTTTAGCAGTCAAGGATATTAGGCAGGCAAATGTTAATGGATATGTAAAAGTCTACCAGTAAAATAATTTGTGTTCTTGTTCATAATTGTTGCCTCATGTGATCAGTTTTCACTCAGTAGATTCAATCTGTCAGGACCTCTTCAACTATCACTACCCACTGAAGCTGTTAAAGATATATATATATATATATATATATATATATATATATATATATATACACACACACACACACACACACACACACACACACACACACTATAGCTATTAAACTGAAATCATGATTTTCACTGTGTCACAGAGACTCCACAAGAGTTGGTGTGGCAATTAACCACTGAACCCATTGCTCCAGCCGTATCTTGTGTTATATTTCCAGGTATCCCATCTGACCTGATGTATGTGTTGAAGGTTAGCTTTGCTGCCATAGTAAGGTTTTCTTGTATCTGGCTGTATTACAATCTTTACTCTTCTCCATATACAACTTCTCATTGTTGTTATGTCATTTACATAATCTGGTTTAGCAGTGAAGGCTATTAGGCAGGAAAATGGCAATAGATATGTAATTACTAGCAATAAAATAATTTGGGTCTTGTTCTTAACTAGTTACTTTATTTATGCCTTTCACATTTGTTGATTGAATCTCTCGGGACTTCTTCAACAATCACTCACTATCCATTGAACTGGGAAAGATGTGTATCTACTATAGGTATTAGAGTAAATCATATTAAGAAAGTATAAGTTTCAAACATTTAAATTTATTTTTTTCATTCATAGATGTTTTTCCATTTTTTAATTATTTTTATATTACATACCCATCCCAGTTCCCTCTCCCTCCCACCCTCTTTCCCTCTCTCCTGCCGTCCCATGCCCCATGACCATTCTTCCCTCCCATCCCCTCCCCCAATCTACATGTAGCGTGATGCCTTCCAGGAGGGGTCATCTAAATTTGTCAAATCATTTGGCATATAGACTAGGCCTTCTTTCCTATCTCTACGTTAAGGGAATATCCCTCCATGAAGATTGTGCTCCCAAAGTCCTTCTGTTTACAAGGGATATATCCTGGTTCCAATGTCCGAGTTCCCTTTGACTGCCCAGGCCTTCTAACTGAGACTCATGTTCAGGGGGTCTGAGTCAGTCCAATGCTGGATTTCTAAGTATCAGTGTTGGGCCCATTAGCTCCTCCTTCTTAGGGTCAACTTTCTCTATGTGTTTCTGTAGCCTGGTCCTGTCCTCCCTCTCTGCATCTGGATTCGTGTTTGACTCAGTGTTTAGTTGTGGGTGTTTGACTCTGTTTCCATCAGCTATTATATGAACAATCCATGATGTTGGATAAGTTAGACTTCGATCTCATTATCAGGGAAAGGCATTTATGGTAGCCTTTCCACTGGTGCTCAAATTGTTAGTTGGGGTCACTGTAGGACGTCTGGACATTTCTCCAGGTTCAGTTTTCTCTTTGAAACTATAATGGCTCCTGCTTCTCTCTCTCTCTCTCCCTGTCTCTCTTGTTTCTCTTATCTATTGACCTTTGACTCAGTCTTTCTAGTCCCTTTCCCATCTGTGAGGATCCTTATATGAATTTCTTAGAATCCTCCTTGTATACTAGTTCCTTTGGCAGTGTGAATTATAGGCTGATGATCATTTGCTCTATGTCTAAAATCCATGTACTAGCGAGTACATACCATGTTCCTCTTTTGATTAATAGGTTACCTCATTCAGGATGATTTTTTCAAGTTCCATCCACTTGTCTGTGACTCAAGTTCCATCCACTTGCCACTTGCCTGAATCAATCAATACTTCTAGTCCCTTTCCCATCTGTGAGGATCCTCATATGAATCTCTTAGAATCCTCCTTGTATACTAGTTTCTCTGGCAGTGTGAATTATAGGCTGGTGATCCTTTGGATTATGTCATACCTCTGCCAGTCTACTCCACAGAGCCCCACCCCCCAAACTACTGAAAGCAAAGGAAACATTATATTGTCCTATCAAGGTACCATGACATGAATTTGCAAAGCATCTAGTTCTCTCCTGGGCTCATTCAAATCCATTCTGAGATCTGTCCTCTTCCTATCTACACATAGCAGGTTGTATCTGATGTTTCTGATGCTTAGAAGGACTGAAGCCTAGTCTTCTCTAGGCACACCTACTTGCTCACTAGTTCTGCCTAGTTCTTCAACTTTTTGTTATGCACCAGCTATTCTGTATGAACCCTTATTACCCAATTGTCTGCATGTTTATTACCCATTCACATGGGAATCTCTTCTTCCTTTCTGTCATTTTCTCTACAGTACTAATCACCATCTAAAACATTACATGTTTGACTTATTAAATTATTACTTGAGTCTGTACCTACATATAAATTCCCTCCTTATATTCCCACAACGTTTGAAGCTGTCAAAAAGCTCTTTGGTAATTAGAATATTTTTGAATGGGATGTTCAATGTTTTATCCATCATCTGTTTGATACTTAGTTTTACATTGCAAATGTTTGACATATATAAATTTAAAGAAGGAAAGATTTACTTTGTTTCATTTTCAAAAGTTTCAGTTTGTAGTCACTTAATGCCCTTTCTATGAGTTTACAATGAGACAGTAAATCATGGCATAGAGGAAAGAGCAAGGTAGAACTTACTTCCTGGTGGCCAAGTAGAGAGAGCCAAGTAGGTCCTGGGGTAGCGTGAATATTTCCAAGCCATGTTCCCAGTAACTGAATTCCCCAGCAAAACCTCACCTTCTCTAATTTCCAGCATCTCCTCAAAAAGTATTATCAGCTGGGGTGGATTTCAAGACACAAGCCTGTGGAAGACTATGTACACATATGCAAATGTAGTGTCTGATTCTGTTGCTAAGCATTAATGCTTTTTAAAACCCTCCAGCAAAGGCCTTGGTGAGGTGCAGCCTGCTGTATCTACAGGGTTAAGGTCTTCTGCTTAGGAGAATCAGAACTCTACTTACTGCTCTGTTGTTGGAGGACTCATATTCCAGTGTATTTGCCGAGATTCACTTCTCTGAAGGAAATTCCAAACTCCTGATGTGGGGATGGGACATATTCTTTGCAGGGTAATATGGGAATTACCACGGCATAGGTTTGTCAGTGAAATGAGTAAAAGGGGGGGGGGTGGCGAGTGTAAGACTGAAGATCATGTCTGAGGCAATATTCATGGAATACTCCAATGTCCTCTTTATTCACTTAATTCAGTAGAAGCGTAACCCAGGGATGGCATCTGGCAAGAGGAAACAGGAATCTCTTCAACTTCCTCATGGACAACTGATGACTGGCTTTCTACATAGACAGAGAAAAAGACATGGAAGCCCTAAGTTTTCTCTTCCAAAAGAGAAGATGTAGGCTAACGAGGCACACAAACATTCCTTCAAGACTCTTTACTTGACTTCTCTTCTTCCCACCACAACAGATGACAACTCTCATTGTCTCTTTAATATTCACTGATTTATTTCCTGAGCCTGGCACCCAGTAGGGATGCAGTAATGATTGCAGAATAAATGCACAATTAAACACTGAACATGAGCATAAAAGCAGAGATGAAATCAAACTTACTTAAAGACAAACTGTCCCCAGATGAGTTCAAAGTAGCTTTGAAAGGAGGAGAAAACAAAAGTTACAGTATAATTTGAGAAGAGCAGCAGACAGGAGCCAAGGAACATACCTGTTCAGAGTTTGGTTTTGAGCAAAAATCTGTACCCATGAAAGCTTATTCAAGAAGTACAAAGATGGATTCTGACAAGCTAAGAAATAAAAGAAGGAGAGACACACACGTTTTCTGTTTTCTTAGTTCTGTCAAATGATCTCTTCCTTATTGTCATTACTGACTCACATAAATATGATTTCATCTTGATAAAGGAGCATCCCAGAGATTACTATTTGATCCTCATGCTTTCTAAGTATTTTGTTCAATTAGTAGAGAACTATCAAGCCCCCACAATGACCAAGGAATGAATAGGGTAGAGAAGGAATTTACTCTCTGTTATGAGAGGAAAGAGAAACCAATAGGTATATCCCAAGATTAATGAGTATACTGTGGTCTAAGCTCCTGGAATGCGATTTCTCCCTCCAAACAACAAAGAGTAGAGGTAGAGAGATTTTCAACAGGAAAGACCAAGTATTACTCAAATAAGAATAGAACTAAAAATTAAATTAAAAGTAGGAGCCTTACTACCAAATTTCTCTCCCAATGTATTTGGACAGAATGTGGAAGAAATTGAAAAAGCAGAGATCAAGAAGACCTCTAGGAAAGTGATATTAAAATAGTCTACAGTCTGTGTTAATGTGATATTTCTCTCATGTATACACCCTCATGACTTGACCTTAGATAGTTTCATATACTGTGAAGTAATGACCGCTGGCTCAAATAACATTTAAGAAGAGGGTCTTGTGAAATGGCTCAGTGGGTAAGAGTATTTGGTCCAAAACAAAGATGATTAATAATCCTCAGCACCCACTTAAAAAGCCAGGCATAAATGCATATACTTCAGCATTGAGAAGCAGAGAGACAGATGCGGTGAGCTCTGGCCACATATCCTAAAAAAGGCAGTTTTCATATTCAAAAAAAGATCCATTTTCAAGACAATAAAGTAGAATATTGTAGAAATCAATTGATGTCCTGTTGTGAACTCCATGTGTGTATGAACAGGTGTGTCTATCTGTACACTTGTGTTCATGTACCTCACACATTTACAAATATAATAAAAACCTAACCAGACTAGAAGAGAAAGCTACAAATCCAGCTTTACATACATGCTTAAAATATTAATGCATAGTACTACTGACAGCAAAACCAAGAAAATGGTTCAAACTTTCCAAAACCCATAGTCTTTTTACTACCTCCCAGATGTTCTCAGCAATAAAGTCATCATTTGTTACAAAAAAGAAGACAAGGAGGGAGAGGAGGAAGAGGAGGAGTTGAAGGACGAAGAGGAAGCAGCAGCAGCTTCGTATGTGCATATCTCTACATATCTATATCAACATTTGGGAACTGGAATGGAAGGGATCAAGTAGGGATGGAAAAAAAGTGACAATGGAGAGATACAAAAGGATACAATAAAATCAAAGACCATATGAAGGGCAGTATAGAAGCACAAAACAGAAGAAACATCCTAAAATACATGAAGCCAAAGAATGGCTATATATTCTCAACAAATGAAGCCTCCATTACCATGAATGTGTTACATCTAACTGTGCTGTTGGCCCCACGGGAAGCCACACACAACCCAGACTGTTGTCAAGACTATAGGTTGTTCTTCCCATCATGACAGCTGGACCCTACTGAACATTTACACATAGAGCTACTGCCACCATAGAGCCTTCACCCCAATGAGCTAATGACTTTGGTGCATGAAAGTACTGAAAATATTCTGCAAACTACCCAATGAGAAATATAGACATCAACCCAGCTACAAACCATTTGATCAATAATGGTGTCCTGCCTTCAAACAATGTAAGTACAATGGTGGTACAAAATTTGTGGGGGTAACTAATCTAAACTATATCTGATTTGACTTAAGGTCCTTCTCACAAGGTGGAACCCATATGCGGTACTGCCTGAGTAACCAGGAATCTGAGACTAGACAGCCCAGAGACTGAGGGTAAAAGCAAACACTACTGTTCTCCTGAAAGAACATGACAAAATGACTCCTGGGGACAATTCGTTCTACTCATTGATCAGTGCCTTTCTCAGCTATTATCAGAGAAATTTTTTCCTGAAGCATATGGGAACAAACCCAAATGTGCAGAGAGTGTGAGATCTTGTAACACTTAGCGCTGGATATGATATCAAATCCCAGGGCTCAGAGAACCCTGCAGAAAAAGAGGGGCACATAATGTCAAAGCCAGAGCAGAGGGAGGGAGAACACCAATGATACAAGGCCTCTAAATCAAGACAATGGACTCATATGTGAACCACAGAGACTATGGCAGCATGCACATAGCCCGCGCAATGTCTGATTGATAGAGTCGAGCTGAAAAGTGAAATAGACACCTTCCCTATCCCATCCCATCACTAATCCAGCCACTACCAACAATTGATGAACACTTGTAACTGAAGGTTTGGTGTTCTCCAAGGGAATCCCACTAGAGAAACCACACTTAATGCCAAGCACTAGTTGACCAAGAGGAAACAAATTCAGTGGATGATACTTTTCTCATAACAGCCCTGTATCCAGGGCTGTTATTTGTTTGTTTTCTATTTTTATACTTTTTCTATTTGTTATGGTTTCCCTTTTGTATGAAATCCCTGAGTGTGTGACCAATTGAGTCTATGCACCTTTGTCACCTGAGCATTTTCTTGTGCTCTCTACCTTACGTTTGATTTTATTGTCCTATTCAAATATGACAGTTTCTGTTCTATCTTGTTGTGCTATTTTTAATTTAATTATTATCCCTCAGAAGACTGTTTTCTCTCTAAGAGAGATGATAAGGTGGTAGATCTCGATGAAAGTGTAGATGGCAAGGAATTGGTAAGAGCACAAGGAGGGGAAACCACAACCAGAATATAGTATATGTGAAAAAATAAAAAAATCATAATAATTTATCAATACAAGGAAAAATTAAAATTTAAAAATATACATAGAAAAAGCATATCAACATTTGATCATCTGCACTCGTACAGCCATTTTGCAGATCAGTATGGCGGTTCCTCAAAAAATGGGAATTAGTTAACCACATGACCCAGAAAACCCTCTCTTAGGCATATAGCCAAATGATCCACATCCATGCAACAAAGACATGTGCTCAACTAAATCATAGCAGCATTATTTGTAATAGCAAGAACCTGGAAGCAACCTAGATGCCCCTCAACTGAAGAATGGATAAAGAAGTTGTGGCACATCTACACAATGGAATACTACTCTGCAAAAAAAAAAAAAAAAAAAAAAAAAAAATGGAATCTTGAAACTTGCAGGCTAGTGGATGGTACTGAAAGAAACCATCCTGAATGTGTTAACCCAGTCACAAAAATAAGAACATGGTATGTACTTGCTCATATATGGATTTTAGACCTAGAACAAAGGATCAGCAGCCTATAATTCACACCAACAGAGTAACTAGGATACAAGGAGTATTCTAAGAGATTCATATAAAGTCCTTCACATAAGGGGGAAGGGACGAGTCCCCCAGAGCACATGGGAAGTGGGGGGGCATTGAATGGAGAGAGATGTAGGAGAAAGAGAAGGGGAGGAGAGGAAACGTGCGACTAGGAAGATTGAGTAAAGGTAGGAATTGAAAACAGAAGAAAGAGAGAGAGAGAGACAGAGAGACCCACACAGAGAGAGATAGAGAAAAAACATAAAAGAGGGAGCCATTATTGGTTGAAGAGAAAACTGAAACTAAACAAAGGTCTAGGGATCTATAAGACTGACCCCCAACTAACAATTTGAACAACCGTGGAAAGGCAACCATAAATGCTCTTCCCAGATAGTGAGATCAACAACTAACTTATCCACCATCATGGACCCATCATCTAGTACCTGTCAGAAACAGAAGCAAACACCCATAACTAAACACTGAGTTGTACTAGAATCCAGATGCAGAGGGAGAGGACAAGAACAGGTTGCAGAAACTGCTGACCTGAACAAGGAGGATCTAATGGGCTCCCAGACTGATAGCTGGGAATCTAGCATGGGACTGACTCAGGCCCCCCTGAATATGGGTCTCAGCTAGAAGGATTGAGCAGTCTAAGCGAACTCAGTCAGTGGAACCAGGGTGTATTCCTAGTGCACAAATAGACCTTGTGGACACATCCCCCATGGATGGATACTGACTGAACCTAGAGACAGGAGAGAACTCCTAGTCCCTACTTCAAACGACTTGACAGATCTACAAGACCGCACCTGGATGGCATTGCACTACCTGTGGAATTGGGGTGGGGGAATGGGATGGGAGGTTGGTCAAGGTGCACATGAGGGGGCAGAGAGTGTAAGAGGGAGGAAAGGTAGGAGGAAGGGAGGGAGGGAAGGAGAGGGAACTGTGATCTACATTTAAAAATTATACATAATTATTTGCTAACTATGAAGTCTCCTAAACTTGGTTTTTCTATGAACATGCATTCGGTCTCTTCAGTTTCTAAAGTAAAGCAATATTTAGTTTTGCTTAACTACTTTGAAATTAGAGCTGACTTTCATTTTTGTGATTTCTTATTGACACTATCATTAAGCTCATATGACACTATCATTAAGCTCATATCCAGACTATCGCTCAATGGCATGTGCTTGCCTGCCACATAGAAGGCTCTAAAGTCAATCCCAACATCAACATTAAAAGCAAACTAACACTGGCTGAGAAAATGGCTCAATGAGTTAAACTGCTTGACTTGCAAACCTAGTCATCTGAGTTCAACCCCTGCTATTGAAAGTGGAAGGAGAGAATTGACCTCAGAATTTTTCTGATGCTCGCATGCATACTATGGTATATACATGTATACAAACACACACACACACACACACACACACACACACACACAAACACACACACACACACACACACACACAGAGATCATGGTCAGGAGCTCTGCTATGTCGGTTGCAAATGTGATGTCAGTGTCTAGGACAATTACTCTCTCTAGGTTGGCAGGAAGAGTCTGGTCAGAACCCACTTCATCAGTCCATAAAGCCCAGAGTAGAGTTTGTTGGGTATTCAGGACACTTCAGACTAGACAGGACAAAATATAAAGAAAAAAGTAGAGTGTTGTGCCCACCCTCGACCATCAAGGAATACGCAACTCAGGGGAGATCTTCTTCTAGCAGTTTAATCAGGATCCTTGAACAAGCTTCTTCTTCTAACACCAGGGAAATGCCATGTGCATCCTGCAGATAGGCTGCTCTTATATGGAAGCAAGCAAGCTGAACAGGCTTAGCCAAATAAGGACTTGGTTACCACAGAGAGAGCTCACCATCGGGAAGGTGGAAGGCGGAAGCCAGTGCCATCTTTAAGGCCTGGCACTTCGCAGCTCTCTACAGTAGAGAAGGAGGGAGGGAGGAGAAGGAAATACAGGGGGAAGAATATGGGTAAAGAGAGGGGGAGGGATAGGGGAAAGAGAGGAGAGACATGGTAAAATAAGAAAAAGGGGAAAACAGCCATGTGGATTCATTGCTTAAACATTAAAAACCATGCTGAGAAAGAAACATTATCCAATTTTACAAACTTTTTAAATAAATAAATGAATTTTCTTTAAATATTTATTCATATAACTTTGCCACATTAAGTTTTTTTCTGGGAATAAAAATGTATTTGAATCAATGCAGGCATAAAATCCTAGTTGTGATGTAATTATTAAATGTAAATTCTATGATGGCTTTTGAAAAGACTTTATTATTATTAGGGAAATTATATAGGTCCAGGGAAGAAAATAAGTATATGAAAACAAAACAACCCCCCAAAAAACAAAACAACAACAAGCTAGCACCTCATTTTTTAATAAGTAGAATCATTTCTTTTATTCACTACATTTAGGTGCCATTAAACATCACTACATGTTTTGGTGACTATATAACCTGGAGAAACTGCAGAACCCAGAAAAAATGGACAACAGTGTGGAAAGCAAGGGAGGGAAATGGCAAGGCATAGCCACATAGAATTAAACCCTGGTCAGAGTAAAGCATAATACCTCACAGATCATAGGGGCAAAATTGAAAGTTGTGTCAGGTGAATGGAGGGCATTAAAGGAGAACAGTAACCATCCAACCATCAACCCCACTTTACAGCAGGTATTATGTAAATCTGTGGTTGGGATTGCTAGAGGAGGAGCTGGCAAGATAGCTCAGAATAAAGTATTTCCTGTACCATCAGGAGGACCAGAGTTTGGACAATAATAAACAACACAAAAGGAAGGAAATAGACCCTATGCAAACACTCATCCCACAACATCCAACAGAAGCAGAGTACCTGGCAGAGACACTTGCCACAGTGGATAAATGACAAAGGGTCTACATAATAATGAACACATTACCCTCATTGTAATGGACAGAACAGTATTCCTATAGTGACTGTTAGTAATTCTAAGCACATGTGGCAGGAGCTTTAATTAGCAATAATCCAATTGAATCCAAGATTTCTATATATGGCACATATATAAGGGAGCAGAAATAATCGCAACTTACAAGTTCCTTCTCAAGTGGTTGATGGAGGTCACTATGAGTTAGAAACTCACCTTGCTGAAGCTATGACACTCTGGGTATTCATGGGAACTAAATGGCATTTCCTCAAAGCTCTCTAGCTGACTTGAGCATACTGAATATTCGGTAGCCTTGTAAAAATAACCTAGAAAACCTGAGTTAGTGTAGTGATATGAGTTTGAGGACACTCCTGATTTATCTTCAAAAGTCAAAAATCCCAAGCCAGGAAATGAAGGACAGTGGTGTGTCAGTCATAATGTCAAGTTTTTGGACTTTGACAGGTAATACACAGGCAGTTGAGGAGGCTGGTTTGGGCAGGAAAGGCTGTCCACTTCTCATTTGGAAATGCTGATTTTCAGTAGTCTCTAGGCTACTGCAGTAATGATAGCAGGGACAAATGTATTATCCTTCACTGAGCGTCAGAGATTGGGGGAGAGTTTGCTACCATATTAAACTCCTTAGAAGCATTCCATCAGTTGTAGTTAGCCATAGTACCCAAAGCCTGAACTAATACCTTCCATGTTCCTTTTCCCTGCAGAACTTCTACATTTCTGGGTTCCTGTAAGGTCAGAGGAGAACTCTCTATCCATATAAACAGCTTAATGAACCAGCAAGCCAAGAATGTGTGCACTATTGTGCATGTGAGTGTTTGACTGTGGAGAGTACAGTACAATGTCAGGTATCATCTTTAAGAATGTCTTCCATGCCTTTTGAGTCAATGTCTCTTTGGCTTGAAGCTCATCAATTGGGCTAGGCTAACTGACCAGTGAACCCCAAACCTCTGCCTTTATTACAAGAATACACAAGTATGCCTACACAACCATCTCTAGCATGGTTCCAGAGATCAAATCACATCCTCCTGCTTAAAAGCCAAATAATTCATAGGTAGAACAGTTCTCCCCAGTAAGGAAGACACTGATTTCTAAATATATTAATTAATTTAGTGTGTGTATATTTGTATACATTATAGTGTACATGTGGTAGTGGGAGGGTAACTTATGCAAATTTCTCATCTCATATTACAATGTAAATCTCAGGGATCAAACTAAGGTTTTTAGGACTAAGCAGCAAAGACTTTAAATGCTACAGCTATTTGATCGTCCCAGGAAACCATTTTTCTTCCTTCACCTCTGCCTTCTTCCTTTTCTGCTTTGTAAGTTAATTACATTTAGGCATCACTAGCTTTTAAATGTTTAAATAACCCTGGGCCTTAATTTTCTCACCTGTAAAATAAAATTACTCCATTATAACAACAAAGTAACTGTATTTATAGTCTGTAAGCTTTCTCTCACTACTAAGGAAATATTTACTCGTGAAAAATAGTTTCCTTACCAATTTGAACCTATTTCTCTAAATGAAAAATCACACTGACACTGCAAGTGTGGATAAAAATATGTGGTCAGTTTTACAATGGATTATTACTCGACTATTAAAAAGAAAAAAAAAATGACACCAGGAAATTTTCTTGCAATGGGATGAAACTAAAAAAAAAAAAGAAAAAAAAAATCCTAAATAAGGCAGCCCAGACCCAGAAGACTAACATGTTATGTACCCACTCATATTGGATATTATTTTTTAAATAAAGGATAACCATGTACAATCCACAGACCAAGTGCAGTTAGATAAAGGGCAGGGATGGCACAAGGATATCCCTGGGAAGGTGAACTAGAATAGATTTTGTGGGTGGATTGGGAGCAGGTTGAGAGAGAGACTGATGGAAACAGTACAAGGGGCAGAACTGGAATAGGTGAGTGTTTGGGGATTAGGAGACAATGTTGAAACTTTCATGAGCATGAGCCTTGTGCACACTCCTTGTAATGGATTATATGGAGCCTGTACTGGCTATGTTCTGTAGTCAGACTAGGCTCCCAGTAGCAGGTCTGAGACACCAACCTAGTCAAAACAAACCAAAACACTAACAACAACAAGAACAACAAAAAAGAAAAACCCTGAATACCCATAACCTGTCTTGCCTGTAACATGCACTGGGGTAGTGGTGGGTGGTCCAGAGCTTGTAGGAGTATGGATGACTGTTCTCACTTCAGACCCGAGCCACTAGAGGGAGCGCTTCCCCAATCCTGCCTGAATGGCCAGATCCAGATGCTGGAAGGTGAAGAAGGAAATATGGACTAAAGGAGGTGGTTGGTGGGAGGGTGGGAGGGAGGGAGGGCAGGAGGAATAAGAGTGAAATTACTCCTAGTGATATTCTGCTATACACATAGATTGAGGCCTAGCCTAATCACCATCAGACAGGCTTCCTCCACCTGATGGGAGCAGAAATGACACCTACAGTAAATATGAGGCAGAGCTCAGGACCCCCGTCCCCTCAAGGAGAAGAGTGGAGAAAGGATTGTAGGAGCCAGAGGGATGAAGGACACCAAGAAAACACAGCATACAGAATGAACTATTAGGAACCACGGGGACTCAGAACAGAGACTAAAGTAACCACAGAGCCTACAAGGGTCTGTGCTAGGCCCTAGCAATATATGCTGTATTTGTTTACCCTGGGGATTTTGTTGAACTGCTAAAATTTGGAGTAAGGTGTCTATTACTCTCTTTTACCTGCTCGTGAAACCGACTTGTTGCTACAGGGTTACCTTGTTATTTCTTGATGTGAGTGTTTATGGTTAGTATAATTGCATCTTGTTATGATGTGTTCAGTTGATATTACTGGGAGATCTGCTCTTTACTGAGGGAAACAGAGGCAGTAGATCTATGGGAGAGATAAGCAAAAGGGGACTGGGGGAAGGGGAGAGGTAGAGTCTGTGGTTGGGATATAATGTATGACAGAAGAATAAAGAAAAAGAAAAATGTTTTGACACATAGAAAAGTCATTTAAGTTCTGGGTGGTTGTTCTGGCAGTGTTCTGGTTCTGTGTAAAACCACCTGAGCAGGAACTGTATCATGCAGTCATAGGGTGGGGGCACCTGAAGAGGCTTGTGAGAACCAGCTAGGGAGTCCTCTGAGATGAATTCCAAAACCTGTGTTCCTCACAACCACTCTGGAAAATTTACCTTCTTTGACTCAATCTCCTGACTCACAAAACAGGGGGAACTAAGTGATAGACATGACACACAATTGAGAGAAGCATTCAATGAGGAAGGAGAACAAAAGTGGCCAGCAGAATGTGTGCCACAAGATATGGGACAAAGATGAGCTTTTAAATATCAATCAATACATTCTGAAGAGCAGCTGGCCTTCAGTCTAGCCATGGTTAACTAGGTGGTCTCTTTGGCAGAGTGGCTAGAATTTTGGGTATATCAGTTAGATGACGACACACTTATAGTACACCCTCTCCAGTGTGTGAACATCCTGGTGCTTCATGGTAGCATGAGTAGGTATGCTCCTTCTACCTACAGTGAGAGCAACAGAAGTGGCAAGACCCATATTTATTTCTCCTTGCTATTAAAAAGGAACATTAGGAGGTTTGGGAAATGGCTTAGTCTAAGAGCTATACATATAATACATATGAGAACCCGAGTTTAATTTTTAAGAATTTGATAAAAATCTGATGAGACACTATACATCATGAGGCACAGACTGAACATTTCCTGAGGCTCAATATCTCCTTGTTCTAACTGAAATCAGTCACATCCAAGATCAATGTGAAATGTTCTTAAAAATAACATATAAAGTGGCTGAGGAAGATCTTCAAAGTGAATTTTAGCCCTCCACTGACACATGTACATACTCCTGTACACACACGTAAATATACCGCTTATGAGTTCCTGGGGCTAAGGAGAAGCCAGAGGCCAATATCAGTGATCTGAGGTATCGACACCATCAGTACATAGTGTCACTGTATGAGACACACCCTCCACATACAGGAATAGCTATTTATCATTTCACCTGGTGTTTGTATAACAGAATTAGGGAATACATCTGCCAGATGGACTCTTTGTAAAATTATGTACTAGTGGAATCTCTAGTCACCAGAGTCTGGGATTGGGCTTAAAAATCTGCATGCTAATAGAAAGACTCTGTTCCTCAAACCTGGGTGACTCCAGAGGCTGTACAAGTATCAAAATGGCAGCTGCCCTTTCCAGAGTCCACGAGAGATGTGGAAGTCATTATGTTTACATGTAGCAGAGCAGGCCTCAGAAGAGCACGGTGCCATTTCTTCACTCTTTCTCTACAGCCACACGGGTGTTGTGTGGAAAGGGTATGGACAGTACATACTAGACGGTTTAATGGTAGCCATTTGGTAATAACCTCCCACATCTGTAATTACAGAATACAATGAACTCTGCTGGTATAAATGATAAGTGGGTGCACAGCATCCATCTGATAGAATGACAATTAAAAGGAGGGGGGAGAATATGGACACAATCAGATGGAAATGTCCAGAGGAGATTAACTTTCAATTTGGTCTGCAAAACAAGTAGGAAGCGGAATTTCTCAAATACCTAAAGGGAAAAAGATAGAAGAGGTGTCCATATATATAAACAGACTGCCAAGCATGTGCACACACTATGCACACCTGACTGTATGTGTTTTTGTGAAATAAATATAGCCTGAAATCTTTCTAATATTTATGATTACTCTATGCACTCATGTGTACCACCATGTGCATATGAATGCTAAAGGTGAACTTGTGAAGTCAGTTTTCATTCCCTGTTTAGATGTGCCTATTCTTGTGAAGTCAGCTATAGGTTCAAAGGTAGGTTCAAAGGTTGGAATTGAAGGAGGTTCATATCGAAAGAGCAGAAGGTTGCAAAGTATGTATAGCCTACTAAAGAGAATGGGGAAATCCCTTAGAGTGGAAAAATAAAAGAGTTTTTAATACGAGATTGATCCAATCTCAGATGTGTTTTAGGAATGCATGATATATGGAGGTTGGAGTAGGAGAAGGCAACTTCAAAGCAGTAGAAGTATCATAAGGGTTTATTATCCGGGGGTAATATACCAAAAATTCAAGTTCTGGTGCTCATTCTAGATTCATTAGGTCTGGAGGAGGGTTCAAGAGTCTGGAGTTTTCTGTCAGCATTTGCAGGTCATATTAAACTCCGCAGATTATAACTGAAGTAACATTAAAAACAAACGACATCCCAACATCAACACTTCTCCATGTCTCCTTGGCTAGTTTTCTCATGTAGCTCCCAATTAGCTCATTTCCAAGAAACATTCATAGACATCTCTGAGCAACAGTGACCACTGACAGCTGACAGTTTCCTGAGAGTACAAGGATAGAAGATCTTTCTCGATATAAGTAAAGACCTGACTATTTTGAGAGAGCCAAACATGGGAGTTGCTTCCACATCTCTTGTGATATTGGAAACTTAGAAATTCTGTTCCCATATACATAGCCAAAGTTGTAGTGATGTACTTAACCAACATTAGCTGCAGTGCTGAATTCTAGGACTCCCATCTCCCAACATCAGCATCTCTGAAAGAAAGTTTGCAGAAACTGAAAGCTGGTCTGTATAGGTAGTAACGCATCAAGGGAAACTTGTTTAGTGTGTGATCATAACCTAACTAACATACTTGCCTTATTCCACTGAAAAAGCCACAGAAACCTACTTACAAATCACCTCTGTGAATACAAGTTACTGTGGAAGGACAGAAGCTCAGTGAGGCAGAGGAACATGATCCCAGCCAGATCTACCTACAGGAGAAGAACCCCATCCCATCTTTGCAGTACCTTCCTTTCATCATATCACATCTCAGAAGCAGATTCTGTTTAGATGCATGGAACTTAAGGAGACTGTCCACTGGAGCATTCCCTGACTACTTGCACACTCTTCAGAATGTCACACTCTGAAATGAAACTCGTCTCAGCATCAAGCATTCTTCTTTGTGAACTGGGCTGTTGTAGCAATTTAGTTTCCTGAAATATTACTGCCTTAACAACTATTAGATTTTTCAGTGCACTGAGGGAAAAATTACATTAGATCCCACATCGTGTGAAATTAATAATGTTTGAAATTTCAGTAATTGATATAGTTTCAATATATACTTATATATGTATACTTAAAACTGAGCTGTAAACAGAGAGAACAGTCTGGGAAGAGTTTAAAAGTTAAACAATACAGCAACACAAACAATGCTGTCTAAAAGGACATGTACTCAGCTCAGTTAGTAGAGTACTTACCTAACATGCAGGAATCTCTAGGAATAATGCACACCCACCACCACGCCTACGAGATATAAATAGTGGCTCATTCCTGCAATACCAGAATTGGCGAAGTAGAGGCAGGAAGGCCCAAAGTTCCAGGAAGTCTTGAGTTATACAATAAGTTTGTGGCCAGTCTAGGCTACAAGAGCCCGTGTCACACAAATACCCAAAGAAAGAAATCCACTGCTTACTGTGTACCTTACCTAACAATGAGTAATGGACTGTTGAACTAGATTCAGCATGCTTTCAACCAACACTCAGTTGGGTCTTTGGGATTCTGCTCTAAGGGAGGAATGACAGTTTCTTGACACCTAAGAGTATTTCAGGAGATGATGGCTCACCTGGAGTGGTATGGTACTTCTAAGATATAGTTCTAGTTCTAATTCAGGCACATAGTCTTTGGTCAGTCTACATCAGAGTTTTCTTTAATCACAAGAGTGGAGAGGCCTGACATGGCATGTGATCTATGGACAAGAGTGTAGCCAACAGAGAAAGTGCTCTAGTTAAATTGCCTTCAGCAATGTGAACTTTATCTTGTACCCATGTTTAATTTTCTAAATTACAGTGCCAACAGAACAAACAGATTGTGTATCCGTATGCCTGTGATTATGTCTACTTCTGATATATAACTCACTTTTAAAATTATACTTACCTCTTACTATGAATAAAGATAATTACCTTTACCTGAAGGGAGAGAAGTGGGGGTAGGGGTGGGTATTTTCTCAGTTTCTTGGAGAGCATCAGAAGGGCAGAGACTGCATCTTCTGAAGCAGGACCGTTTCAGGGGTTCTTTACTATTAGCTGTATAAGTTGTTCACTAAAAAACTGTTTATCATTTATCTTTGGTCTAATGAACTCATTAATAACCCACATTCACATGGAGGTAGAAAAAATAAGTTATTCCAATGGTTTGAAATTAAAATCCTATTGAAGAATGTAGTTATTGAATTAGTAGGAAAACTAACTCCTTATGACTGGACAGATCATTTCAAAAAAAAGCTGAGAACTGATCTCTGTTAGATTACAGCACACTGACTTAGCCCTGACAGGGAGGTGGGGGGAAGTAAACACAGCAAAGTCACAGCACAGAACTACACAGATGTGTTTGTCATTATGGATTTAATCACAAGAAAGCAACTTCTCTGTCCTGGGGTCATCTGCTGAATATTATTCTCATCCAACTTCTCCTTTTTAGTTGTCCCTCAACTCACTTGGAAGGACCACAAATTAAAGGGCAGCCATGTATGTGAACACCAGACACATGAGTGGTTAAGGGAAAAAACCCTAGTTGCCACTTGGTTAATTTCTGGTTGTTTTAAATTTGTTTTCTTTCACAACACATGGAAAGCAAATCTCTCTCATGTGGCAGTCTGAATTTCTTCATCTCACTGACAAAATGACCCTCCTCAGTGGTCACTCACGAAAAGAGTATAACTTCATTCTATTCATGCAAGACATGCAACTAACATTAACCAAAAAACTTCAAATATTTTGATCCCGACATTGAGGCTTTTTTTCCAAACTAGTTAGAATATGGTTATATTGACATCCACCCTCCATTACAGGCCCTTACTATTTATATTATGGTTGGTAAGAAATCCAGATATTGAGTATAGCTAAGTGTCTGTGTAGGGAATTTACCATCCCAGAGAGTGCAAAAAGGAAAAGAATATCATCCCTAGATAGTAAAGTAATAAAACATAGCTGTGAGTGTAGCTCATGTTAAAACACACATGGTTCTTGATCATTTCTGTAGCGCACACACACACACACACACACACACACACACACACACACACCCAAACAGACAAGTAAAATAGGAAAAATAATTCTATTGTTCCTTCATTTCACTTAAATTTGTTCATTTGACTGATAAAATAAAAATAATAAATCAAATTCTTATGATCTGATTCATTAGGCCTTGAGATAGCCTTGTGGGTAAAGATGCTTGCTGTCAAAGCTAAAGGCCTAAGTTAAGTCTTCTAGACTTACACAATTCAAAATTAGTAGGGAACAATTCAAATCCTAATTTGGCCTCTGACCATATGTTTACAATGGCAAGGGTTCACCTGCCCACACAGACACTGACAAATAAATAATTAAAATTGTAGAAAGAGTTCACTTAATTCTTCAAGACAATATCTAAACATTTGCTGTGCTCGCAAGTTTTGTATATCAGTGAAAGAATTCCAAAGGTGGAGTGTTCCTGGGACTCAGGAGACCATCTAAAAAGAATAGGATCTTCTTGTGTTTATGTGAACATTGACGTCACATTTGAGAAGTGTTTGTTAAATAAGAGACACTATTGTGAAGCAATTTGCAAATATTATGCCCCCTCTACACAATAATCCTGAAGTACACACCAAGGAAATAACAGAATTATGAAGAGTTTTGAAGAATTATTGGAGCTGGATTTGAAAAGTCATATGTGCTTCAATGTGTAGCTCTTGATGTTTGTGGAAACTGATTCAAATAAGATGTTCAAGTGAACACTGAGAAGTGAAAACAATAAAGAAGTTAGTAGTGCAATTCTTGGGATGGAGTAACAGATTGGAGATGTAATTCAAAGCAGAAAATATGGAGGTCAACAGAGCTTGTATTTTAACGTAAATGAATACTCCCTGGGGTAATACCAAAAAGTACTAATAAAGAATAACTTTTTGTGGTATATATCATCATGGCTCCACCTCCAAACTAAAGGATTATAACAGCTATTGAAAATCTATTAAGAACCAATCAGGAGTGTCGCAGGCTTTTAATCCCAGCCTTTGAGGCTGGGGTATGCGGATCTCTATGAGTCCAAGACCTGCCTGGTGTATAAGAGCCGGTTCCCAGGCAGCCTCTGAAAAACCTGTTCCAAGAAACAAAAAAAAAAAAAAAAAAAAAAAAAAAAATTCTACTAAGAAAACTATGAAAATGAGTCATCAAGAATGAAACCAGATCCAAATTATAAAGGATCTCAGTCTGTTCTTCACTACCTTGCCAATATGCCATGTTGACATTTTCTGCTTAGTGTATTTGAACAGTGTCACTACTGGCCTACAGCACACATGCACTGGAGTTTCAGGCTTCTTCTCCATGTAAGAAAGCTTACTTGGGGCCAAAACCCAACTCCAGTCAGCTCTGTCCTAAAACCACATGGCCCAAAGTGATAAACTAAATTTGGGCAAGTACAGTGGTACCTAGTTTTGCAACTTGGTGTGGTTCAGTGAGCACAGCAAACACAGGTAGCTCCCAGAACTTCCTTGAGGGCAATTAATACTTATCAGTTGATCTTCTGTTCAATCACCCTGAAGGTAACAACTGGGGAAATGAACTGACACATCAGCTCTAACTTCCAATTTAGGGAAAAACAAACCAAATTTCTGATGCTTAAAAACTTTAGATGGTCTGTTTTATTTGTTTGTTTGTTTTTGTTTTCTTTTCCAACATACTTTGCCAAGTTCCTACATAGTTTTCTTGGAGGAAATTCAAAGCAGTCATTACTTGGAAGCACATGGAGCAATGAAATGAGATCTGACACTGAAAAATAAAAAGACATTTCAGAGCAGTGACTCTCAGGTCCTACATTTGAGATACACAAAAGCATCAGCTTATTTCATGAGGCCTACAAATAGGATGCTAAATAGGGCAATGCTGAGCAGAATGTCTCCATCTCCAGGAATTAGTACACACACACACACACACACACACACACACACACACACACACCCCCCCCCACCCACCCACCCACCCACCCACCCACCCACCTACCTGCTATTAATTCCGAGTCAAGAAAGGATATTTCTTAGGAGTCAAGTGGTATAACTGGGCTGATCACAGTGAGTTCGAAGTGTGAATGCGTCATCGTCTCTTACGTCAGAGGCCGTTTTCTGACACTGATTATGACAGAGGACGACATCTCTGCGTAGGAGCGTTTCCCCCTAGCTACTACAGTGTGGCTTTTGGACTGGAGAGGATAGGACAGAGCGTGATAGTAGCTGTAACTTGGGGGCTGAGCTTTCACTCTGGGGCTGTGCCAGCCCTCGGAGTGTAGGGCTGTAGCCCCAAAGTTGGTGCTTCAGCTTTTAGTGTTCCATAGGGGAGTATTTTTTTTTTGTTTGTTTTTTTTTTTTTTTTTTTTTGACTTGATAGGACAGAGTGCGATAGTAGCTGGGGATAGGGGGCTGAGCTTTCACTCCGGGGCTGTGCCCCAGGCCTCGGAGTGTAGGCCTGCAGCCCCAAACTGGGTGCTTTAGGTTTTCTTGCTCCAGCTCTCCAGGACTCTGGTGCTGGAGGTCAGAGTGCCAGCGTTGACGCGTCAACTGAGATAAGGAGGTAGAGAGGGCAGTGGTGCCAGCCGGCCCCAGAAGCCTTCCCTTTCCCAGTGTCCCACTGACTGTGCTCTGCTCTGCTGCTGTCCATCTGTCCAGCCGCAAGGCCCCCCATGGTGGGCACAGGGATGGCGGTGCCTCGTACTGCCACCGTGGTGTGCCCATGGAGGATTTTTGAGCTGCTGCCAGTTCTAATTATCTTCATGTTCTGTGAATTTAAAGTAAGTAGTGCCATGCTCATGGTTCATTTGCCCATGAATAAAAATGCTCTATGGAGGTTCTAAATGAAATAAGGATTTTGGTCATTTTCATCATGTTGGCTGTTTGGGGAGAAAATACACAAAATTAATCCACAGTTGAAGTCTATTGCCTATAGAAGTACACATGCAAAATAAGGGAAGGGAGTGATTGTTTTTCCTTGGGTTGCTGGCAAAGTCTTTAGACTGAGCAAATAAGTTTCAGTAGATGAGGTGTGAAAACAGCATACACAGGAGCTCACAGCATAAGTGAGCCAAGGGCCTGATGTGACATGATGCTCACTGTAGACCAGTGGGTCTCAAGGATTGCTGTGGGGTGTGAGATCCAGCACAGGCTCATCAGTGATGAGACCCATAGAAAAATGTATAGATATTCCTGATAGTATGAGAATCAAATGTCAGGGGAAAAAAACACAGGAAGGAGAATTGATAGGGATAAGGATAGAGAAGTTGGTCCTAAATGGGGCAAGAAGAAATAAGAGCTAAAATGAGTGTGACTTTCTTGATTAGCTGCAGAGAGGGGGTGGGATGTGTGAAGAATCTGGAATAGTCCCAAGTTCCTGGCTCTGTCAGCTAAGTTACTGAGATGGGCCTTATGGGAAGAGAAGCATATTGTAGATGAGAGATGATTTCAGATCACACACATCTCCCTCAGAATCCACAATCAGGGCCTAGGGAGATGACTCAGTGCGGAAAGGAAAGTGCTTGCCATGATCTGGAGTAGGAGCCCTTAAGGCAATGTAAATGCTGGGTGGAGGTATGAATAGAGGAATCCCAGGTTCACTGGTCATCAGTTTATCAGAGAATGTGTGAGCTCTAGATTCAGTGAGAGACTCTGCCTTAGAAAAATTGAGGTAGAGAAGGAAGACATTACAACAGCAGCCTCTGGCTTTTCACATAAAATACACAGGCACCTAGCAGTTACCAACACTTATTTTTGATAAGGTTGGGGGTGAGGAACACGGAGGGATTTTGCAGACTTGGCTGGATTTTCTGTGGTTCAGTGGGCTGTGTGGATGTGTGTTGCATTTTGTAAGGGAACAATTCTCTCCCCTTCAGGATGGTGTTAGCTATGAGTCTTCTATTGGTGCTGTTTGTCAGATTGAGAAAAGTAGTCCTAGTTTGCAGTCTCCTGATGATTAGACGGTCGATTTTCTTACATGTTTTATTACTATCTGTTGAGATCTTCTTTTTCTTCATTTCTTTTACTGTGGATTATGACATTGATTTTTTTAACTGAGCATTACATTCCTTTCTGTGTATATATGGTGTGTGTGTGTGTGTGTGTGTGTGTGTGTGTGTGTGTGTGTAAATCCAAAGCCCCAAGAGTCGGTTTTTTCCTTCTACCACATTGGTGATGGGGGTCAAACACAGGTCCTGAGGATTGGTGGCAAAGTTTTTACCTGCTGAGCTATCTTCCTGGCCCAATAATATTTAAAATTTTTATTTAGATTTATTTATTATATATAGTGTGTTCTGTCTCCTTATATCCCTGCAGGCCAGAAGAGGGCACCTCATTGCAGATGGTTGTGCGCTACCATGTGGATGCTAGGACCTGAACTCAGAACCTCTTGACAACTAGCTAATGTTTTTAACCATTGTGAGATCTCTCCAGCCCCTGCCCCCACATATTTTTTTTTACAAAGTCTTTTATGACTATAAATTTTCCTGTTACACACTGAATTAGTTGTTTTGTGTAAGTTTTATGTTGCATTTTATTATTTTTTTTTTAAAAAAAAACCTTTTATGTTCATGGATGTTTTGCTCGTGCATGTATGTCCATGCGTCACATGTTTGCTGTGCTTAAAGATGCCTTAACGGGTGACATATTTCCCTGGAAATGGAGTCATAGATAGTGGTGAGCCACCAAGTGGATCCTGGGAAACAAACATGGGTCATTTATCTACAAGAATGACAAATGCTCTTAACTGCTTAGCTCTCTCTCCAGCCCTTCCTGTTTTTTTGATAACTAATTTTAACCCGTTGTAATCAGAGAAGATGCTTCTTGACATGGGAATTTTTTAATTGAATTTTTACTATTTTAAACTATGTGTATGTGTGTGTATATGTCCTTGTAGCTTCAGCTGCCCAAGGAAGCGGCAAGAGGGCATCAGATCTCACAGAGCTGGAGTCATGGGCAGGCACTTAGGGACTTCTTGACATGGATTGCTGCAAGAGCAGCAAATGTTTTCAGCTGCTGAGCCATTTCTCTGGGCTTGGCCATGTGGTTTGATTATTTAAAGAAACAAAACAAAAAACAAAGAAAACATTGATGTGTGTTTTAGCTTAATGCCTGGATTTTTTCTGAAGAATCTTCCATGTACATTTGAGAGTGAATGTATTTTCTGCTATTATTGCATAGTATTTTGCTAGTATGATAGTCTAATTTATTTGTTGTGTTTTTACCATGTTCTCTTTTCATGCTGACTCACTGAAAATGAGATCTAAAAATAACTAACTACTGTTGATGAACGGTTTGTTTTATCCTTACTTCAACAGATTTACTCCATTTTATTGTTCTCTTGCATAAAATCCTACATCTTAAAGACTGAGCTACCCTTTTCCATCACATCTTTGTTTCTAGTAACAGTTTTAGTCTTAGTCTTTTTTATCTGCTATCAGAGGAGTCTACTTGTTTATGATCAGTTAGTATTGGGACCTGGTGATAAAGACTAGAATAACCCACTGAGGGAAGATGGATTCAGGAAGAGGTAAAATATGCAATTAACTGCAGGCCTTACTCTGTGAGGTGTGGAAGAATATTTTAGAGGGTATGTGGAGGGCTTGGATATACATTCATAGTCTCTGGAGTGAGATAATGGAAATATTTGCCGTGCCTGAATATCTATTCTTGTGATCCTAGAAGCAAATCGTTATCATTGCCTTGCAACATGATATCACACTTGTTTGTATGTGGCTCAGGTGAGAAAGAGAGAGAGGACCAGGATAAAATATTTTCAACCCTTTTCTGAGCCCTTGTAAGGTCAGTCCTGTACCTTAAGGATCTAAAACACAAGGTTAAAGGAACTCTCCATGAAACCCAGAGCAGAGGCTGTGCACCTACACTTTGGATCCTTTCTGGAGTCACAGATGTAAAAAGGAAAATAAAGATACAGGGAATAAAAAAAGAGGATACTATTGCATGTATTTTTTTTTTTTGGTAGAAGTTAATAAGCTGTAGATAGCAGCTTGTAAAAGGTCCTTGTCATGTACTAGCATAAAACAGGTTTTATAGATAGTAATTATCTAAGGATTTGTTGTTCATTTTGTCAGACCCCAAGGAGAAGACAGCTGTGGAGTTTCTAGATGGTGTATGTTGATGCCTGGAAAGAGTCAAGCCCATCATTTCTAGGGTTGTTTTTGAAAGAGCCATTTTCTTTTTGGGCTCAAACTGCATTAATTTAACTCAAGAGACAGGAAGGAAGGGTTTAAATCCCAACTCTGAAGCTCTGTCATTAGTTTCTTATCACTCTCCCTTCCTCAGAGGACAAGCTGCAGTTCAGTGTTTTTCCTCTGCAGGAAATGTTTTTTCAAACCCAGTGCATATGGATAAATCATGAACTTGAACTCAGGGAAAAGAACCCAACCCAGATCATTGATACTTTTTTTTTTTTTTTTTTTTTTTTTTTTTACTGGATTTTAAAAATCTTTGGTAGGGACGGTGTCCCTCACCCATCTCCTAAATAAATACATTGAGATTTATTCTTACTTACGAATGGCTGGCCTTAGCTCAGCTGTTTCTAGCCAGCTTTTCTAAATTAAATTATCCCATTTCTCTTTATGTGTTGCCTCTGAGCTCTTTTCCCTTTATTTATTCTATATGCCTTTCTTTCCTTCTTACTCTATGACTGGTGCCCTTGGTGTCCTCCTCTTGTCCCTGGATATTCTCTAGGTCTCTCCTCCTATTTATTCTCTCTGCATGCCAGCCAGCCCTGACTATTTTTTCCTGCCTAGCTATTGGTCTGTTCAGCTATTCATTAGGCCAATCAGGTGTTTTAGACTGGCAAAGTAATGCAGCTTTACAGAGTTAAACAAATGCAACATAAAAGAATGAAACACATATAAAATATTCCACAATGTTCTTTTCTTGATACTATATCCTTATCCTTTAACTCTCCTGGAGTTATGCTCTGTGGAATCTCCCCATAACTTCTGTTTGAAAACTACTGTTTCACCACACTTAGCCCCTCAATAAGAACAATTGTAATTTACTAGAAAACATGTTTGGAGGCATTCTGCTTTGTATTTTATGGTAGCCCATTCAATATGAATAGAGTTGGCCACAGCCACCTGTGCCTGTCTTTGTACCAGTACTGTTGAAGAAGCATGCTTATAAGTTTATTTTCTTTGTCTTGAAGGTTGTGGCAGCAGTGCCTGAAGATATGACAACAAGCTTTGATCCTAGTGAGCCATCATTAGAATCGCTGATATGTGTGGTTGCCATTGGACTGGTTACCATTTTCTTATTTCTTTGGAGAGGATACCGATCAGTAAGTAACCACTTATAGTAAGTGAATGGTCATTCTAAGTTTTTTGTTTTTGTTTTTTAAGTTTATTTCCTTTTATGTGTATGCTGTTTTGCTTGTATGCATGTGTGTGTGGTATGTGTTCCTGGTCTACAGAAGTGATTAGTGGGCCATTGTTGGATGCCCTGGAGCTGGAATTACTGATGACTGTGAGCTATAATGTCGATGATGGCATTTGAATCTTGGTCCTCTACAAGACTAACAAATGTTCTGAGCCATTTCTCTCTAACCTTCATTTTGTGTTTAGATTGAACATCTAATTGGAGAAACTTGTTATTTCAGGGAAATGAGTTAGGTCTTAGTGTTCTGCATTATGCTAACAGGTGGTTTTTAAAAACTGAACAGAGATTAACAGAAATATTTTTATGTAAGTGTATTTTAAAGGATTTTATTGTAGGGATACTACACACTAGTACTAAAGCCCCAACTTTCTTTCTTTCCCTTTTCTTCTTTAAATTTGGGGTGTCTGTGTTTGTTTTTAACAATATTAAAAAGTTTGCAGGTGTATCTACTTCCCAACTAAGGGTAAAAATCGCTACTTTCATGGCTCTCCTGGATCCTATATTGCTTTTTCCTATGGATCCTATATTGCTTTTTCCTATGCTAACTGTTTTTAAGGAGGGAGTCATAACATAGCCTTTTCTTTCTGAGACTTCTTTTTAGATGTTGGCCTTTGTGCTTCTGACTGACTTCATTTCTAATATCTTCATGGTTTTTTCTTCCTTACCTTCTGCTTACATATATCCTACTGTTTTTTTTTTTTTTGGCATTTTTTTCTTCCAGTTTTCTGTCTCTGTTTTCTAGGTGGCATGAGTGTTCTTGTTTGCATCCCTTGATCACTTTACCCTATCCCCACTGTTCTCAAGGGTGGATTTATCCCTTCCTTATCGAAAGCTGAAGTATGAAGAAGAAAAAGACTAATGAGTTTTTTTAGTCAGTCAAGGTCTAGAGTCCAATGATATTTCATATATTTTTATTTTGATTATTAACCGTAGGAGATTTAATAATGGTGGCTCCTTAAAATACTTTGTTTTAGAGCCAATATATGCATGGGAAACATGGAGTTAAGTGGAATTATACAGTTTTCTTTAGAATAAGACTGTTTCAGAGCCTTTAATATGGTAACACACATGATACCACACAATGGGAGATCTTACTATATAGCATTGTTTTCATTTGAAATAGAAGGCATTTGGGTAATTTATTTACCATAAGGCCATAAGAAAGTTGGCATCTTAAAGCTGGAAGTAGAAGTCAGATAGATTTGCTTGAAGATATATTTGTTTTAATGTAATTTTGTTAAATTTTTTTTCAGATTCAAAGCCGACTTTATTTGAGTAAGTAGTCTTTTTTGATTTTAGATCTTGTGATTGTATATAATTTAAAGTGTTTTCACACTTTAGTCATAATAATTTTTTCTTTGCTTGCTCAGTAAGAGAGAATAGACTGGCTGTGGCACTTGCAATGGAAATCAAAAAGAAATGTGATCTAATTGACAAAGTGTGCCTTGCTCAAGAGGAGGTAAGATGTGTTTGAAAATACCATCCATCACAGTGTGGAGCTTAATTATTCTCCATGGGTTATTGCCTGCCATCAGAGCTTTGTTTCAGACCAGAGCTCTGTTGCTGCTCAACTTCATCACTTAGCCATTCTCTTTGCAGCCACCCTGGTGATGTGTAGTGTTTACCTTCCCTGACTAATTAGTCAGAGCACCTTGATTTGCTTATTGCTCATTTAGATATTGTAAAATTGCCTTTTAAGTCTTTTCCACGTTAAAAGATGACTTTATTTTTATTGTGTGTGTCTATTTGTGTAGGCGTGTACCAAGAATAGGACATGGAGGAGTCACTTTCCTCTTTTTATTACGTGGGTCCCTAGGATTGAACTCAGGTTATCAGTCTTGGCAGCAAGCTCCTTAACTACTTACTGAGCCATCACACTTGCCCATTTCCATCCTTTTAAATGCACTCATAATCTTTCTCAGTTTATGCCATATAGATTAGGGCCTTTGCTTTTTACTATTTTATGTCATATATAAGAAAGAGTTTTGTCAGATATATGGATTGTAAATCTCTTCTACTCTGTGGCTTACATTTCTGTTTTGTTCAGTGTCTTAGAAGGTAGAGGATTTGAATTACAATTTAATGTAGTGTAATGTTTCATGAGATTTTTTTTTGCTTATCAAGGATGTAAAGGTACTTTTACTTGTTATCATGTAGAGACTTTATTTACTGTTTTCATTCGGGCATGCTAGGGCTACTGTGACAAAATACCTTTAGCAGCAGAAGTGAATTTCCTTACAGTTCTTGAAATGAGTCCATGAAGATATAGCCAGGCTTTGCTTCCTCTGTGACCTGTCCCTTGACTTTAGATATTGCTGTCTGCTTGTTATGTCACTCTCTGTCCTAGTGCTCTCCACATAGGATACCAGTCATATTACGTTGCAGTCATCTTAAATCCCTCATTTTTACCTAGCTGTATTTAAAGGCTTTGTCTCTAAATAACACAAATTCTGAGGTGCTGAGACAGGGTTTCTCTGTGCATCACTGGCTGTCCTGAAACTCACTCTGTAGACCAGGGTGGTCTGAAACTCACAGATTTTATCTTCCTTACTTGCCTTATTTATCACATGATATAAATGTCTGATAGCCAGTTACCACATATTGTTCTACTGACAGACTGGAGAAGCCATTAATCTGTTCAGGGGATAGTAGATGACTCACTTCTTTAGATCCACTTTAGTCACACTTGCTGTTAGGGTTTTCAGCCCCAGCAGATGTGGACCAACTTTGGTAGTCACAAAGGAAACGTTCTGCCATATGTTGCCTAGGCTGGTGGTTGTGGCTTGTTTGTAGACTTGGCTTTCCTCAGCACAGTGTTTAGATTGCAAAACTAAGCTCATAAAGCCAAGGGTACTTTACATGGTGGATATAAATTCTGTTTCCTTCTTTGGTGTCTATTTAGATACAAGTTGAGTTAAACTTTGTATTTTTTTCCCTCATGTGTTCCCTTGTTTTATTCAGTATGAAGGCTTAGAGTCATCCTAAAGGGGCCAACTTTGACAAGGCATCAACAGAAGTACAGAGTTTGAAGGTAAAAAAAAAGTATGATGTAAAAGCTAGGGAAAAGATTCTTATTAGAAATATCTTGTCTCCTCAAAAACAATTATGTCAGAGAAATATGAAATTGTGTATCTGGATCTTACAATGTACAGAAAAAGTTAGTGGAAACAGAATAGTTGTAGGTGGCATAAAATATTTTAAAACATAACAGTTTTATCTCTTGTCATTAACTTGTTTTGAGGGATACAAAATCAGTTTATCAGAAGCTATAGATTTATAGAAAGAAAGAAGTTACACATTCTGTACTCATAGTGAATGGATTGGAAAGACAATTCTTACTTTTGACATAGTTGCTCAAGGAAAGAGACATAGAACTCTCTAAAATTTAAGCATAGTAGCAGACAAGTAAGTTGTGACCATATTGTTTTTCTTACCATGGTAGTAGATGTTCACTAAAATTAGAATTGAGGTTTACATTGTAAAGAAATTGGCATGGTGATAAATATTTAATCCCTTTCTGTGCACTCAACCCTTGTCTACACACTCCATCACAGCCAGTTTTCCAGTCCATAGCCATGATTTCACAGAATGGAGAGTTTAGGAGAGATGGACAGTTAACTCTCCTGATTCAGAGGACACAATGACTTGTCTTAACAGACAGAGTATGATGTGATGAAGTGCCTCAATAATCTTTACAAGTGGAGCGGTTATTAAAACTGAGTTGTGAGCCTGTAGAGTAAATAGAAGTAGCCTGCTCCTACCAATGATAAAACAGAAAAAACTTTGTCCCTTAGATTATGTGTTCAGTCGAGTATGTCAGTTCTGTCATCCTCTGTCCTGAGTAGCAAGTCTGTGTCTTATGATTTAGAATGCCCTTGTAGAATCTGCAGGGAGTTTAGACTCCAAATAAACTCATTAATTTTTTCTTTATTTTTACATAAAGGTTTTTTGGAATGCAACTGTTTTAATTCCTTCAGGGGATATTCATTGTTTGCATTGGTTAACTGGTGACACCTAAAATACTTACACTTTTTTTTTATAGAAGTTGCTGGCAACTGTTAAACCTGCTGTTATTTTAATATTTTGAGAAATGAAAAAATGTATAAAGTGTTTATAAATTTGAGTATACTCATCCTGATTTTTACCCTACAATCATCTGATTTTACCCTAACTAAAAATTCTTATGTTTGGCTTGTTAGATAACTTTCTATTTTGGGCAACCGCACAAAATCTAGAAAGAGATAAATCTAAACTTGAAGAAAATATTACTTATAGAGAAGAAACTAGAA